>NC_092821.1:145011958-145311958 GCF_023375885.2 Dermacentor andersoni | reverse complement strand
GCTGTTCGGAAGCGACTAGCTAGAGCACGAAAAAGGTTCAGGCGCCAGATCCATCCAGTGCGCATATCTTGAGCGCACATCAGCCAATCACGGCAACTCTTGCTCTGGTCACGCTCTCCATGATCAATGTCCTCCACTGCTGTAGCAAGGACAAATGAGCTGACAAGTAGAATACTAGACGGTCAGTCTGTTGGTCGTGAGTTCGAATGCTCGCGGCATAGTGAGAACCTTTGTATCTTTGTAATTTCCTGGCAAATGATTTGGGCATTTCAGCGGCAGACGTGCGGCGGGCATGGAAAAGAACAGGAGAGTGATCAAAAAAAAGCTCTCGCCATTAGAAATATATGCTTTTAATGAGACGACGGATTCGTCGGCTGCATGAAGTGGAGGCATCGTTTAGGAATGAAGTAATGTTGTCGTACAGGAGTTCCGGTGCTCTATACGTTCACTAAGGAAATGGTGCATCTGGGAACCTTCAAGGGCTAACCTGCAGCAGCGTGATGTTGGACAGCCTTCGCATACGTGGTTCGTTCTTTGCCGAGTCCAATTAGCGCTATACGATACGTACTGCTACTCAACGAACGAACGAACGCTAAATAGACAAATAAAGTGATGGACTATTTACTTTCTTTTATGTTTTCAAAAAAGGGCCGGAATAATTCATCGCTTCGATCTTTTTCTTTTACTCACTGGCACCACTATGTCGAGCTTTTCATTAAATAGCAAGAATCAGAAATCGTCCTGCAATTTGGGGAGACTGCGTCAACGCTCTATGGATGGGCCTGCAAGTGACCCATAATTTAGTGAAACTGACGAAAACTACTGACGTAGAAAAAAGCAGCCCTCGACATAGCACAATGAGCGGAGGCTCGGTTTGCTGATAAGAGTGAGTTGGCACTAAACGGGAAGCTCTTGCCTATGGTATCCTGAAGTTTCCGCAACGAGTTATTCGTGATTGCACGGATCTTGACGTAGAAAAAAAAGGACTCCAATCCGCGCTTTAAGGTGGTTGGCCAGCGAACCTGTGGTAACACCTGATCCGATAGAGGGATGTGACGGAGCCTTGCTGGGTCCTAACAAGCCTGAACACGACGCCGTTGACCATATTGACGTTGCTGTTCCTTTCGTCACTCATGGTACTCGCGCTTCTCTTCAGTCGTCCGAACTCTACGTGGCTTGCTTTTGGCAGGAACAACTGCATCCTGCCTAGCCTGAGCACTACGCCGTTGAGAATGTTTACGTTGCTGTTCCCGTCGCCGCTCATCGTGTTCGGGCTGTTCTTCGGGAGTCCTAACTATACGTGGCCTTCCCATGGCGCTATCAGAAAAGAAATCAAAGCATTTGCTAGGCGAGTCCTATTTTACATATGAAGCTGTAGTTACATCACCGCTTGCTTCATATGCTACAGTTTCCGCTTCCCGAAACTACAGCTGATGCAAACGTAATCTCTACGGGGAAACGCTTGCAGAGAGCGCTATGCGCCAAGACAAGCTTTCTGGTTCTTCGTCTTTCTTTCCCCCGCACGGCCGCCGCCGCCACTGCCGCAGATGCGCGGAGGCGAGCGCCATGTGGTGGTGCGGCAAGGAACCCAGCGGCGCGTGCCGCTGGGTTCCTTGCATCGGTTTAGTTGTATACCGACAGCCATCACAAATGCATCGGGGGTTGAGTTGTACAGCTTCGCTATAGAAGAGCTGAACCTGCTCCTCAACCGCTCGTACCTGGCGCCGAGTTATTTTTCGTTCAATTTGATTTACCTTTTCTTCATTATTTTATACATTTTAATTTCAACCACAGCTGATGTCCCCGGTTGCTTTCCTTGGCTTTATTTTCTTTTTGCCTTGTATGGTCCTGATCATCAAAAACCTAGCCGCTCGGTTTTTTTTCTTCTCTCGCTCATTTATAGCGAGGGTCTCGAATCTGGCAGCCTTGATGTCGTTAAGTTGCATACCAGCGTTTCTTTTTTCTCTTTAGCCGCGTGCCTGCTCTTCTAAGTTCACTTGTTACGCCGTGATGCCATCGAACAGAAAAGGATGTTCCACATCCGCCCACTGTGGCTCTTAGTGGAGCGGGCTAACTTTCCCAGGGCTTAATCTAGTTAACAATGTTAGTGAACGGATTGATAGCTGTCTCCATAGCACAAGTGGTAGTTCAACGCACGCGTAATGCAGTAGGTGCTGGGTTCGTCTGCAGCCGGCGGCAAGTGATCCTTCCAGCCACTTTCGTTGTCCTTTTATCATTATTATTCCCTGTATTTCAATTTCATCCACAGCTAATTTGCCCGATGCTTTAATCGGATTTGTCTAGTGTGTGTGTGTGTGTGTGTGTGTGTGAGTGAGAGATAGAGAGAGAGAGAAAGAGAGAGAGAGACTTGGATCCCATGCTTCACCTCTGCAGCAGGCCGGCGAAGTCTGGCTGTGCAGCCTAGCGCAGCGCAAACAGCCTTGGGATATTTGCTGATGAAAAGCCACACAGCTAATCGAGATTGCAAAAACAGGAAATCGGCCGTGAGCTGCTTATGAAATCTTGATTTCAAAATAGAAACTTCGATATATTACAAAAAGTTGAGTGGGAATGCGTAGGCCCCACTCTCCTCGCCTTCTTCGTTTTCGCCATTTTTCTTGTTCATAGGATAAAACATACCATTCTGACACCAAATCCTAAAATTTGGACCCGATTTACTTTTAACTACTGCGTGTAAAAGGCAATGGAGCAGTGACTGGGAATGTGTGTAAAGGTTACACACCGATATAGCCCCGGAAGTAAATACTGTGATTTGAACGCTGGAAAATGGCGCGACGCTCGTGCGATATTCTTTGAGAAAGAGTGCGCACACTAAAACAACTCCGCAGTACACATTTCTAAGACAAGAATTGTAGCTTTAGCACCCCTGTAAGAATATCTATTGCCCACTTTCATATATATAGAATGCAAACCTAATATTAATTATAGTAACATCCCGAAAGCAAGATGTTTTCCGAAAGCATGTGTGCAAGAAATGATGTTGTCCGAAGGGCTGAAGATAGCAGGCGAGAAGGTCCCTCACTCACTACTCGCATATAGGTGCACGACACTGAACTCATTAAAATGTGGTAGCAGATTCCTGAACGTGGAAAGACAAGCACATGTTAAACAATTGCCAATCCAGGCTGCGATGCCAATACCGTGTGTAGCAAACATCTTAACCAAACTAAACGAAACAAAAGTAAGCCAAACCACACGGACCAAACCACTCAGACCAGACTAGGCCAGGCCAGAACAGGCGAGAGAAGACCCAGCCAACCGACCAACGAAAATATAGCTGCCACATCCAGCGTGTTCATCCTAAAGTCAGATGAAATTACTTTGGCGTTCCAGTTTACATCGTACTGAAATGCTGGAAAACCACTTTATTGGAACGGTTCGCTGGAAGGTCCCTGTATTTCGCTGTACAGCAGAGTCGCTTATCCAGAAATTGGTGCAATTCCTATAATTCCCGCTCAGCAAAAATTGCGCCACCCGTGCTTCTATTAAATTTCGCAATTGCAACATTTACATCATAAAAAAATCTCTACGTGATTAAAAGCTACTCGGTGAATATTTTTCATTTCACTATTTCGGCACTGCGATTTCTCGTATATGCAGACAATTTCCATATCTTCAAGAAATCCTCATGAAAAGGTGGAACAATAGTCACGGGCCAATGAATGAAATAAATAAAAACAAAGATGGAATGATTGGTCTACAGATAATGAGAAACAAGAAAATGTGCGCAATACTGTAGGAACTAAATTCATTTTTCTAGCGTTGTGGAAAGCCCAGAAGAAGGCGTAAGTGAAGCAACTTTTTTAAACTGGACTTCCTCAAGAGTTCAAGTTGTCGGTCCTTGCGGTAAAAGACACCGTCGGGCTATATTTATGGTTGAATTAGGCCGACTCCTTCGTGTGGCCTGTTTTCGAAACGAAATAGCTAAATATATGTTGTACGTTCCCCAAAATAAAAATTGAAAACATTGAACATTGCAACATTGAACAACATTGAAACAACTGAAGCATTGAAAACATTGAAAACATTGGACAACATTGAAAATTGAACAACATTTAGAGACAACATTAAATAAATTCAGTTCAAGAACGGCCACTTTCGATGTGAGGCAAGCTTGAGGAACGTACTGGTACATTAGTGTCGCACCTCCGGAAAGGATGTTTGAGAGAGTCCATTATCGCCGCGCGCCTGCGGTGGTATGACTGTCATTCCAAGACGAGGACGTCCATGTGGCCTCAGGCTGTTCGAAGTGCTCAGCAAGACGAGTCCGAGAGAGAGAAACCTTTATTGTTTAAAATAATTTTCCGGGAATGGTCGGAGCCCCTTTAGTACGGTGCCCCAGTGTCCTCGGCCGCCCGCTTCACCTGTTTTATGAAGGGCTGTTGTCCCGCCACGTCTGAGCTGGTTAGCTGTGCCTTACCATTGCTCCATTGTGTGTCTTCAAGCGGTGTACGGTAGCACGAGTAAAAGACGGGACAAAAGAAGACACACAGCGACACACACAGCGCTGTGTGTGTCTCTGCGTGTCTTGTTTTTTCCCGTCTTGTAATCGCGCTACCGCACACCCCTTGAAGATGCATTACCAACAAGCCCACATTGACATCCATTGTGTGGCGTGTTTTATCAAACGGGTGCGATTCGCAATCTCGTGTAATGTGTTGTAGTGTTGGTATGCCGCCGAAACCACGGGCACTCGGGCCTGTAGCGAGTGGGAAACATATAATTTTGTAAATTAGGTTGGGGGAATACCCCGCTCTTGATGTTGCGCCAGCTGGCGGCTTCCTCTTCACTGTGTGGTGGGTGAGGCGGAGGGTATTTTTTTCGGCTGTACACCTTATCCGTCTTCGTCAGACTCCTCCAACGAATGCCCAAGTGATTCTGGCTCACGAAAGGAGTCCGAAGGAGAAACATAAGGTGGCGGAGAAGGCAATGACGTCCGAAATGTCTCAAACTGATTTTTCGTAAGTTACATAATTTTTTTATTGGTACTTAGATGACGCCATCATTTCTTATATCATTCACAAACTAGCGACGACGGCGACCGCAAGAAAAATTGTAAAATCAATAGGAAAACGGAGAATGAGAGATAAAGCAACAGCAATGCCAGCAGCAACAGCAGAAAACAAGACAACGGCTTTCTCGATACGCATGTGCTGGTGCGGATCAATTGAGGTAAAAAATTTCTCGGCTACCCCACTTCTCTTATGCAACAAAGACTATAGGAATGAATGAGAACACCAAGAAACGAAAACAAGAGTATGAGTAACTGACAATAAGACTAAGAATATGCACGTACATACGCGCGTGTCCGTTGTCAGTGCGATGCAAAGCTTTATAAAGCGGTTCATTAAATGCTTTGCAACCAAACGTGATGCATTCAATTTTGCTTACTTTCCACCCGTGCAAAAAGGAATCTCATGGAACGTTTGTTTCCCCACCACAAAGGTCCGAACATTATGGCCACGCAATTTGTGCTTTGCAAAGGATAACCAGAGAGTGGCGAAAAAACCATTCTTCGGTTAATCGGTGTGGCACAAAAAAAAATGGAAGTATTAGCTTTTTCGCTGCATAAAAATTAGGGGAAAACGAAGAATAAACATTCAGTTGCTAGTACAGCGTTGTTTCGTTGTCCTTTACTATCAGTGCCGCTGTGTTCTGCTTTAAACCATTTGAAAAATAATTTCCCCTATGCTGTCCTTCTAGTCAATGTTTATTGGCTTCTGATCATCTAATCAAAAGCGCGCCCAGCGGTTTCCCTTCTTCTCGTTCATATGTATATACGTCTTGCGACGTAACGGTCATGGCCGATATTTTATTAATCCGGAGAGACACTGCGAAGCGCCCCAGGCAAAGTACACACTGACATGGCGTCCACAGGCGCGATGAAAAACGAAGACACACGTATGAGGTTGATAATTATGCAGATGAGGAAGAAGTGCATAATAAGCGCCCACACTAATTGCCCCCCCTCTAGAGAGCGGCCGTTTCAGCAGAGTGGTCTACCGCTGAAAGTTTGCTGGACGGATGTCTACGGGTAGCCTGTTATGTGCTCTTATGCAATCGAGAACTTAGCTCTTCCTAGTACCATTTGCACTTTGAGTGACTTGTACACTGATGCTTTCAGAACATTAGTATCTGGCACATACAGAATTCTTTGCATCGTTTCCGGGGTCTTGCAGAGGTTTACTCACAAAGTGATGCTGCACTCAACGGCTGTGTCTAATAAATAAATTTTGTCTGCTTCAGGTGTGCTTTATATGAAGAGTACATAATTATAATATCACTGTTTATTATGGAGTGACCTAGCTGAAAACTAGGTAGAGCTTTTTTTTTTTGTACATTTCCAGTAATGTGTGCGAAAAAGCGGAGGTTTTAATAGGAAAACAAATATTGCCGATTTAGATCAAAGACAGAAGCATGGAATTTTACGGCAAGGTTAAGCGTTGCGCTGAAACGCTTTCGATAGTGTTCAACTGTACGCAACTGCGACATTTTTTGGGGCACGCGAGGCAAATACTGTTTGGCAAAACTAATGGTGCCCCCCCTCCCCACTTATATAGCCACAAATTCTCACAACAATGGCGAGATGAAGCCCACGCCATCGTCTTTATTCGGTAGCGAACAGTGAAATTTCAGGTAACGTTATGGCTTGGCCTTTGCTTTGCGTTCCGATCATAGCAGCGCGTTCTATCGCTCAGCTGAATGAATGCTGTGCTAATGTTGCGTCCAGTTAGCTAGCTTCGTCGCTTTTGCAGCCAAACCCACTGCGTGTGTCTGGAGGCTCTCTCTAACCCTTAGGACGCGAGGAAATCCAAAGCAAGCAAAACCTTGTTATCGCTCGGCAAACTTGGTTTAACCGCGTTCCACCATGACAACATCTTTTTGGATGAGACGAACGTCGTTACTGTCGCTGCAGTGGTTGTCGAAAAAAACAGATTTCACCAATTTGACGTATTTGAAGATGGGAGATTTTACAGCTCGAACTCCTCTTTGGAGAGAGCTTTCCCTCAAAGAAATTAACCAAATACACGTTTGTGCCGTTTTAGAACGTCCGTTATATCAAAACCCAAAGGTAGACTTTGCGCACAGTGAAGCAACGTAAAAATGCGCATGTTTTCAGGCGCAGTAAACTGATAAGGCCCGTGACACTGAGACACAAGGAAGGGGAAATTCCAGCTGGACGATAAGATATACAAGTGGCGTTATGACCGCAACGTGTTTGGGAAAAGTTAATTTCAACAAAAGACGATACCAACACTGAGCCTAGACTGGACGACCGCAGATGCTACTTCCAAATGTTCTATCTATTAGCCTTGAGGCGTAATGTGCACGTCCTTTATATCAAAACCCAAAGGTAGACTTATGCGCACAGTGAAGCAACTTAAAGATGCGCATGTTTTCAGGCGCAGTAAACTGATAAGGCCCGTGACACTGAGACACAAGGAAGGGAAATTCCAGCTGGACGATAAGATATACAAGTGGCGTTATGACCGCGACGTGTTTGGGAAAAGTTAATTTCAACAAAAGACGATACCAACACTGAGCCTAGACTGGACGACGGCAGAGGCTACTTCCAAATGTTCTATCTATTAGCCTTGAGGCGTAATGTGCACGTCCTTTATATCAAAACCCAAAGGTAGACTTATGCGCACAGTGAAGCAACTTAAAGATGCGCATGTTTTCAGGCGCAGTAAACTGATAAGGCCCGTGACACTGAGACACAAGGAAGGGAAATTCCAGCTGGACGATAAGATATACAAGTGGCGTTATGACCGCGACGTGTTTGGGAAAAGTTAATTTCAACAAATAGACGATACCAACACTGAGCCCAAACTGGAAGAGCGGAAGTTACACTTGCAACGGAGACAGTAGTACACGTGTGCTCCTGAAACTACATCTCGCAAAACCACCCCATTTTCTCTAAGTATTGCCGGATTTCTGCATCACTATTTAGCAATATAAAAAAAACAGCTTAAATGCCACATATAGCAGCAGACTATTTCACGCTGCCTTCATGTGTTTTAACTTAAGGCGTCTGGATCTATAATATTATGGTCTGTGTCAAACAACGCCGCTCAAAATTTTGTTGGTAAGGGGTGCGAACACGGAGTCGCGCGCGTAATGTGCCCAAATTGAACTTAGGCCTAAGTAATGCTTAGACTTCGTCTCACGGGTTTTAGTATTGACAAATTGCGGGATATAAATTTTAATTGTCGTGTATTGATAAAGACGAGTAAAAGCAAGTTGTACTGACCTAGCCACAGCAATAGCTACTGCAATAATAGAAGCGTAATTCGTGAACTTTCTTTGAACGAATTCAGGCACGAAGGTCCAAAATTAACCTCAGATTTGCTGTTCTCAAATGCATGTAAATGTTCCGTGTATCAAAGCCTGCATGCGGATATCTGACGACGAAATTCCGGATATTCGCCGAAGCTACGCTACATCAGTTTAAGACCGCTGCTGTTGAATCGAAAACGCTTTTGCAGTCATTTGCGATCGAATGAAAATCTTTTATTCTTGTATCTCCAAATATGCACATATTGTACGCTTCGTTCAGCATATCTTCTCATACTTACCGTTAATACAGTTTGTGATTTTTTCTGTTAGCGTATTTCTTTCAAGTCATGGCGGTGGTTTCTTAAAATTTATGAACGATTCATATGTGACTGAACTATGATCCCGCTGTGCTGCTTTATAGCTCAACTGCAAATGGTTAGGAAAGAGAAATCAGAGCGATGACAAAAGGAGAAAAACAATCTAGCGAGAATGAAAGACGGCAGGATGTGACTTAGGTTATTCCATGAGGCGTCTGCCTGTCAGACGTTGATTGGTTCTAATAGTACTTAAGGACTTATGCGATGACAACTTGCAGTTGATGTTCCTTATATGACGTACGTGTGATGTCTTACGACAAATCGGGCCTAACTGATCACTGATACACATATTGCACACTATTTGAACTAATTTTTTCTAGTTTACCCTTAGCACGACTCCTTACCATTTCTGTCCTACATACATACATACATACCTATATACGCAGGCAGGTTCGTATAATATATATATATATATATATATATATATATATATATATATATATATAATATCCAGCATAATATAAAAAGTAGCCATGATGACACGAAGCATTATGAATCAATTCTTACGGAGTTGGCATCTTCTAACCTATACCATTTCCATATATCATATAAGTATGTGTCAACCAACACTATTGAAACATTTGTCTCTAGAGCCTATCGATAGGGAGTCGTAGGTTGGAGGTGTGACCAATGCCGGCATCGAAACGCTGAACGCCGCGTGTGCGCTGGACATGAGTGAACATTTTTGCAACGATGTGTCTTAAAAATGAATTGGTGACATTAAACTACACCCGTACGTCGAACGAGAAATTGCATACCGCAGGAATTTATCACGTTATCTGCTGCAAAGCCGGGAAACAAGGTTACAATATTTCCATGAGCATTGAAGGTGAGGCAATTTCTATGCTGTTGGGAAGCGACTTTCTAGAGCACGAAAAAGGTGCAGACGCCATATCCGTCTAGTGCGCAGGTGTTGAGCGGACGTTAGCCAATCACGGCAACTGTTGGCATAGACACGCTCTCCAAGATCAATGTCCTCCACCGCTGCAGCAAGGACAAATGAGCTGACAAGTAGGATCCCGGACGGTCAGTCTGTAGGTCGTGAGTTCGAATCCTCGCAGCACAGTGAGAACCTTTGTATCTTTTTTAATTTCTTGGCATATGATTTGGGGATTCCAGCGACAGACGTGCGGCGGGCATCAAAAAGAACAGGAGAGTGATCACAAAAACAGCTGTGCTGTTAGAAATATTTGCTTATATAGAGACGACGAATTCGTCGGCTGCATGAAGGGGAGACATTATTTATGAATGAATTATTGTTATCGTACCGTACTACCGTACTTCGGGTGCTCTATACGTTCACCAAGGAAGTCGTGCCTCTGGGCACCTCCAGTGGCTAACCTGCAGCAGAGTGATGTGAGACAGCCCTTGTTTACGTGGTTCGTTCTTCACCGAATCCAATACTATACGTACTGCTACTCAACGAACGAACGAACGGGTGAACGAACGATCGAGTGAGCGATCGAACGAGATCTTTATCGGAAGAGCGCGCACGAGGACACACTAGGCAAAACAAACATGAAGATTCCAGCAATGAAATCTAGGTATGGATGCTGATTTAGCTATGCGTTCGCCAACATGCACGCCGTAGGTTGCCATACGACGACTCATATTCTGCCGAAGATCGGCATACAGGTTGTTCCAAGTACATTGAGCCAAAATTGAAAAAAAAAATCGAGTGCCACTTAGCTACACAGAACCAAGGTAATGTTGTTTGCCTTCGCTTGGATTAGGTCAGACTGTTTTTGTGCTTTGCCTAAATACACAATTACTTAATATACGTTAATTTACTTCCAAAAGATTGTTACTACAAAAATATTGTCCATCAGAAAATTGTATGGCTTCCTGAAAAATTCCTGATTCACCTTTCTATCGCTCGATACGTGCTACATAAAAGTTTTTATTTCCATGCGTTAAAGAAAGCCTGCAAAACACGAAAATATGCCCCACGAATAGCCTCGTATAACTTTTCGTAAGCTAATTCATAACTCCATTTGCGTTATCTGAATCACAAGGCATATGTAATTTATTGTGTGATGACATTTGTTCTTTTATATGCTGTGATATATAAGGTGTTTATTTACGATACAATGATTAATAAATATGATCTTTCGGCACATACCAAACTTCAAGTCTTAGGGCGAGATTGCTCGAAGACACGGCTGATATTTATTTGCAAAATCAATCGAAATGAATAATTGGTCATTTAAAAGGAACACATTATTTACTTTATAGCTAGTTAATGGCAGATATTGCGACCTACGAATTCTAGAGGGTGAGTGTGCCGGTCACGTCCAGTTAGAACGAATTGTGAAGACGGAACCCTGTTTCGAGATATGCACTGTCACCCTTGCGGTAAAGATTCCCTATTGTTGTACCTATTTTTAAAGAATGCGCTGTTTGATTCACTGAAGTACAAACGTAACTGAACCACAAATATTGTGAGTCGCACACTTTGGAAACCAACATCTCGAACCTGGCGACATCCTGACAATTAGTTCCACGTGGATTCGCCTGGATTACTCACCAGCTACAATTAGCGATTTGCAATGTGTGCCGTAAAGTAGCTAACTAAAAGCGTGATTAGCGATTTTGTCAGACGAATTGATTGTGCGTTTAGATTTCTCGGTCGCACAATCGCACCCGCCTCGTCCAGGTAACGAACTCTAAGATTGAAGCTTTCTTTTTTTAATCTCGAAAGACGATTAAAAAAAATCCCGTGTGTTGTAAAAAGATACCAAGTTTATTTCACGGAGCCCCTGTTTCGAAAGTATTTCTTTCCTATGTCCCCGTTGCGCTGCCAGGAAGAAGGCGTCGACGAACGTGCGACCAGTGGAACGCGCGCGTTCGCGCGGTTACGCCTACGCATTACGCCGACGCCGACGCTCTAAAAAAAAAAAAATAAAAAAAATAAAACCCAAAACGTTGAGTAAGCATTGCCACTTTTTAAGTAAGCATTCACTCGTTTGACTACAGCGTGTTCGAGCTTTTATTCTAATTGAAATCAGACTTGCCGCGTAGCGCTCGTCCACTTTGTTCACTTGCGACAGTGGCCGTCTCGCGATGAAAACTTTTGCAATTATTCTTGCCCGCATGGGCTCTCGTGAACACACGTACGGGTTCCAATCAAAGTTCCGAACTCAGATTTTCCAGCCTCCAGAAGGCCAACATTTTTCTTGTTTACCTCATAAAACGTTCGGTTGGCCTATACACCTACCTGCCTAGGCAGGTCGGTACACTCTCAGAAAAATTGCACCCTTAGGGGCGTTTTCTTGTGTCTAAGCACCACCTTACACTCATAGAAGAGACTGCTTAGTCGAAGTGACACACCAATTTTCAAGGGTGATCGTTCGGAATTGCACCCTTTGGGTGCCATTTCCAAAGGATGTTTCGACATCCACTCCACCTTCGAGGGTAATAGTTATCTGAGTGTACAGGTAGGTTGCTGCCTCGCCCTAATGAAAACAAAATATTCTGTGACAGATAGTAGAATCAAACCTCTGCCGTCGAGCAGAGTAGCCCAGCACCATAGCCATAAGGGCACAATCGGTTTCTTTTTTTTTTTTTGTCTTCATTACCATGTTCACAGTTACACCGCACATTATACAGAAATCAAAACATTTAGGTAGAGTAGCAGGCCAGAGCAAGTTATAGCTCAGGCCGGCCTCTCTGCCTTTCTGTAAATAAATTTATCTCTCTCTCAAAATATTGTGCTCCTTTAGGTGGTGTTACCGCGGAACACTAAAATTTTCTCGAGCATACTAGCCTATCTAAAATTTCCCCTCAGATTGAGCATGCATACTTCTCGCGTTCGAAAGCCAGCCGGATCTTTGAAACAGAGCGTGTGCCTTGTGTAACTTTCTCGGGGTCTATCCATCTGACAGCTCGCGCTTTCAGGCAGCGTATCAGACTGCGCTGTCTTTGGGATGCCGCACTTGAATGAATGAATGAATGAATGAATTAATGAATGAATGAATGAATGAATGAATGAATGAATGAATGAATGAATGAATGAATGATTGAATGAAGAACGTTTATTTCCACCGAAAAGGGGGCACCGCACTTTTCCTAGTACTTTCCTCGTACTGCAACGTAGTGCTGACGCCCACCAGCTCCTTGGTCTTCACTGGTGACTTCAACGTGCATCACCGCCTATGGGGAAGCACCAAGATTAGCTTCAAACAGCAGAACGACGGCAGCCTAACGTATTGGCGGAGCAGTTGCTTGGACTTGACTGATTTCCAGGCGCTTTGCTGCTTGCACACACAGTGTTGCCTCTATCCCTATTTCCTCTTTCTGTTCCCCCTTTCCCTTCCCCCAGTGTAGAGTTGCAAGCAGGACGCTCGTCTGGTTGACCTCCCTCTTTGCTATCTCTGTCTCTCTCTCTCTCCTAGTAGCAGCTTACGCAGCGTAATAACTGTCCGACGTTGTACCGACTTCACGGTCATCCAAGTTAATCATGCTTCTTTAACATCTCTCTTCGCCGGAATACAATTGCCCTTTGTTACTTCAACTTATAGCGCATGACGCAGGCATACTCACGCACGCTTAGCCTGACACGTCGTAGCTGATGACGTCACAATCCGCATTTATCATGCTGGCATTCGTCCAATACCTATGTGGAACCCAACGTTCGCCGTGACCTAAGCTCGCGTCCGACGGCCCCCGTAGATATCGTGCCGGTGCTGCCATGCGACTATCTGCAACGAGGTCGTCGTCGTCGTGCCATTGTCGACGCAAACACGCACGCTACCTACGCACGTGCAACTACGCAATTTACGCAAGCGCACTGGTTCACCTGGTATCGCTTTGCGACACCGCAAGCAACGCAGGGTAGCCAGGTACCAGCAAAATTATTCATTCACATCGATTCCCACATCGCGTAAGGTCTGAGCAATATTTTTGTATAAAGCTTATTCTCTGCATTTACGCTGTCTACAATCCTAAGCTCAAAATTTACCTCAAGATGAGCAATTCGATTCTATAGACAACATTGGCTTTAAGTTCAAAGGCCTCGGGTTCCGAACTGCGCGTTCTATTAGACTCAGTGTTAACGCGCAAAAGCGCTTAGGCTAAATATTCAGAACAAACACCCTCCATGTACGCGAGTACATAGCTGCAACTGGAAAACTGCATTTGCGAAGCCTCAGTGTACGATTCTGCACACCTGTATTTTCTCTTTGTTCGGTCCTGCAAGTGCTTTCCAACTATCAAGCAATACACAAACAAAATATTTATTGCTGTATACCAAGAAACGTTGGGAAACTATATACAACGGAGAAAGGAATAGTAAAAACATGAATACTGGACTAAGATTCCTACTTTACGCAATGTTTGGGGGCTGACTTAAACCCTAATTAGGCCACTTTGTAGTGTCGGGCTCGCTCTACCAGCGTGTCGGGGAGCTTCCTCTACTGTAGGATGCAGTGAAGTTCTCAGTCCCGCTGCATGTGGCCGTCGATCCGTATAAATCGTATAAACCGTGATTGCGTATAAACCGGCGAGCCTGACGCACGAATCCCCCGCGAAACGTCCCCTTCCTTTAATGGAATGCATCATGTAACCGCACTGAAAAACAAGGGACAAGGAAGGAACACACAAGACAGGCGCGGAGTGCTGCTGTGCTGCTGAGATAACGCATCGCTGTTAAATATGCCCTTCCTTTCCTCGACGAAAATATTCAGTTTAAGATGTACGCTAGGCTCGCGCCTGTATTTGCCCAAAAAGCGCGGCAAGTAGTTGGGTGCGAACGAGCTGTTGAACCACGACCACACTAGCTTGTAAAATGGTCTCACCAGCACGTGGGCTTGTTCTGAATAAAGGAGCGCTTGACTTTAGCGCTTTAACTGCGAGAGAGGTTTTAACTAAAGTGCGCTGAGCCGGCTCAGGAGATCCTCCGAGCTTTCCGTTCCGAGTCTTTGCACTCACTTAGCCGCGGAATATACAACTGGCGCTAAGCACAGCACTTCGTAAAGCCTACTGCATATTTATTATTAGATAAACTTAGTTGTTCCGGGATGCGCGATGGCGTTACCGCGATACGTGATGCGTTCTGCCCTCTGCGCATGCGCCAACTCTACATGGAACCGCAGATGGCCATTCCGGGAGATCAACGTTTAGCAAGTCGTCACGGCGTGTACCATGCTAGAGAGTGCAATCACATTACTGATGCAGTGAAGAATTAGACTCTTATAGCGCTCCTTCTGGCGGAAGCATTACGAACACTAATGTCGTCTCGTCATCTATGTGCTAGATGGAAATCAAATCGCTTTTCACAGCCAGCGGTGCCGTCTCTCTAGTTCTATCAATGTCAGAGCAGGCAGCTTATCTAAGTAATAACGGCAAGCATGCCTAGTTTGTTGTCCTCAGCATTAGACGTGATTAGCAATGGCACGAATTTTATCACTCATTGGTTGCCATCGCCACGTATTGTGAAAGGAGGAAGCGTTTCGATTGCAGAGAGCAGTGGGGACTGCTGCGGCGCCGTCGTGTTATTACGCAATCGCGATAACTTGTGCAATAGTCAGCGGTATAAGACTATCATGTGCTGCTGAGATAACGCATCGCATATCACGCAAACCTAAATCTCTTCTAAGATGGCGCGAGCACCGTCAGCTCAACGTCTCCGACGGCGGGTATGCAGCGAGATCGGCCATGGAATGCGCCGACGAACCGGCCAATCTCCAGGTCGACCATCGTTTACGTCTACAGGCATAAATCATCGCATGACTCTGACGTCATCGCCTACGCGTAATTCCTGACCCATGCTCGTGCTCCCTCTTACAGCTGTTTGGATGATAACGTGTTTTTTCGTGACTTCACACGGGTTTGGCGTAAGTAGCATCTGGGGTCTCTATCGGGCTTCCTAATGAAGAAACCAAGACGCCCACAAAGCCTTGGTCGGCCGTGGGAAGTAGTGTCATAGCAGAGTGGACGGATCCAAGAGGCAGTAACACGCCGCATTCTGCCAAAGCAATAAAAATTTAAGAATTACCACCACAGATGGGTAATAAAGCGACCTTTCTTGTCTGTTCAGCAATGCTGTGTTTCGCTGCATTGCGTGAGAGCGATTGAAACTTGGAAGTGACCATACAGAATGTAAGGGTGACTTTGAGAAGACGGTGTCGCTGCAATGCTTAAATGCTAATCGCATCAACGTTGACAGTCATCTCCAAATGAATTATCCCAAAGGTACGCGATGTCGGCGCCATTAAAAGTCATCGAATTTCTGTGGTTCAAATTTTGATGCAAGATAAAATATCATTCCTTTCCTTTTCAACTACAGGTGTCCTTACTAAACTCGCAAAACCATCGAACAACAGCGCCACGGAATGCTTAGGGCTTCACTATTAGCTACTTTCTTGTGAATGTTGCTGAAAAAAAAAATGTCGAGGCCCTTGGATCCCTTAACCATTTTGCCTTAGGCAAACTCGTTAACATGCCAAAAACAAAAAGTGCCTGTCATAACCATATTGCCCGTTTTTTTTTATCTAACATGTCGCACCTAACATGGGCACCTATGTTTGCACCTAACATTAGGCGCACGTGAACGAACTCCACGTTATAAAAGAGATAAACCACGCCCTCCCACTACAGCGTGCCTCATAATATCGGGCATTTAACACGTAAAAGCTCAATGCTCTTTGATGTATATGAGTTTATTAAAAGAACGCTTGGACACTACGTATATCTGTGCAGTTTATTTCTTTTAAATGAAACGACTGTGTCACTCCTCAGTTCCTTTATATGTGTGTGTTTTTGTTTGTTTGTTTTGCTTTTTCCTTTAATCGCCCTCTCTTTCTGTGTGTGTGTGCATTGCTCTTTATCTTTCTGTCTCCCCTTACCCCTTTGCCAGTGCAGGATAGCGAACTGCATATCTATCTTCGGGTAACATCCTTGCCTTTCGCACCTCATTTGTTTCTCTTAAATGGATCCGTATAGCCAGTTTCGTGTATGACTTACTTTACACGGACAAGAATCCTGATACGTTAAACTGCCAATATTCTTAACAGGGTGACAATGTTGCTTATTGTAGGCCTTCATGTGAACGAAGCGATGTCAGATGCACGAGATCTAAATTATTAAGATTCACGGAAATGGGAACTACATCACAATGTTCGGTACTCGGTCAAGGTTTCGCGCCAAATTTGAGCGAAAAACTTGAAAACAGACTTAAGGAGACCTTGACATAGGGGTGAAGGTATGCCTAAATGCGCTTTTCAGAGAGAACGCCTAATTATGCAGCGGAGGAGGCATAGTTGTGAAACGAACTAAGAATTATTTCCTAAGTACTACAGCTCAGGCGTAATCACTATAGATGTGGGTGCGGCAGAACACTTTCCTAAAGATAAAAAGCTTTCTTTTGTGCAATAAAAGAGGTCTGCTGTTTAAAAGTGCACGTCTTGTATCCCATGTCTCTAGATTATATTCTACATAAAGAAATTGTGCATTTTTATCTGTCCTCCAAACCGGTTTATTTGTTTGTTTTCTTCTGGATCAGCACTTGCTCGTGCGGAAGCTTATTATATTGAGCCATCAGCAGTGCGCTCTTTAATTATTCGCTCGATTTGTCAGCACAGGCTCACGGCTCAGGTGAACAAGGTTGCAAACGCAAGCCTGAGTAATCGTGTGGTTATGGCGCTAGGTAAATGGTCCCGTATAGAGAAGTAAAGCAAGCTCGGTACAATACCGACCACTAACCTAACGGAAACTTTACTATGCGTATTAACAAATGATGAGCTCTTCCACTCAGTGAAGGTGATTGACTACCGATGCTGTTTAGCGGACGACACGGAGGTGACACATCATTTTGAACAAAGGTACGAACTCATTTATTGTCTTGGTGTGTGGTCATCGTGACGAAAGGTACGCACACTCATTTAATGTCTTGATCGGTAGTCATTATTTGCCTCGCAGCTATAATCACATTCTTTGATTATGTCAAATCGATGCACGCAAGCCATTGGGTGGTTGGTTGGGGCGGATTGGTGTGACATCGCACGGGATACGCCTACAACACGGAACGCGCAAACGGTTCCATTTTCGGTACCGACGCATCCACATTGAAGTCACCTACAACAACAGGGGTAGTGTCATTTCAGCTAATTCACGCAAAGTATCCATGAACCTTACGAGATTATGAATCATTGCATTTTTTGCTTGCTTACGGGGGTTATAAGCCATTGGTCACGAGGGTATGAGCTATTGCTCACGGGGGTACGAGCAATTGCTCACGGACGTACGAGCCATTGCTCACAGACGTACGAGCCATTGCTCACAGGAGTGCGAGCCATTGCTCACGGGGCTACGAGCCATTGCTCACGGGGGCGTGAACCATTGACGAGGAGAGTTTTCGACATGCTGTACTGTACGTTGTATGCGTGATTAGGAAACATTTAAGTACTGTTTGCTTCACTTTGCTGAGTGCATGCAGCCTCTGCCTCACGGGGCTATGAGCCATTGCATTTTTGCTTGCTTACGGGAGCATGTATGCTTACGGGATATGAGCCATTGAAGATGTCAGTTTTTGTTCAGGGAGATCAAAAATGCATGGAGCCCTATCGGCATACACCTTCGCTGTGAAAGGGACATGCCTTAGTACACCGAGCGCGAGTTAAGAATCAGACAAAAGCATTGAAGCAGAACAACACTTGGGCGCAGTTGTTCTTCGTTATCGTCTTTGCGGTAGGGTTGATTTATGGTATCCTTCTGTTTTATTTTACCTTAACATCAAGCTTACTATGCAACTGTAATTTTCTGTTCGCCTTTTCTGTCAGTCTTGGAGAATTTTTTCTTCGCCTGTTACCTCCTAATAAATATTAGAATACAATTCTGAAATGATGATAGTATGACTACCACGTGACTGTGACGTAATGAGAACAATGGGATGACGACTAGTCTAGGACGATGACGATGACAATGCGAAGGCTGTATAACAATGGTTCTATGGCAACGTATGTATCACGACGGCGATGACATGACGACGATGGTGTGATGACAAAACGATGACAACAACGGAGGGGCGTCAAGCTTTTGAAATCCTAAAACAGAAAAGGACAAAGAGATAATTTATTTGAGTACAGCACTGAATTTGGTTTAAACATACCTGCCTTTGCCTATCACCCTGCATTGGTATAGGAAAAACGGATATCTTAATAAAGGACAAAGAAAATGACCCATGGTTGTTCTTCACTGGTCAATTTTTATTTTTCATGTCATCATGGTAGCGAAGATTAAAAAGCCTGAATTCCAGGCAAGTACATGATCTGAAGCTGGTAAACACGACACAATTCACTTTAGCCCAACACGTGTAAATCAGCTTTCTCAACAGCAAGTAATACTGTGTCATCATATATATTCACCCTTCCCCCCCCCTCGCCGACAGCAACGGGACCTATTGGGAAGTACGTGAAGTACTGACATTCTGAATAACACTCCAACGTGGCACAGAAAACAGTAGCAGAGCGTATCAACGAATCGGCCACCACAAATGGCATCGCCAATTAGGCGGACGTTCCCGACAGTAGCAATGATCTGCAAGCGCTCCGGTTCTTGAGACCCTACCGCGTCATATGTGAGCTACGCAGGCCAGCTGCCAAGTTGGGCCGAGCTAGCGTTGGCAGAAATTTCGCTGCCCTCAGATTCTTTTCCCGTCTCTTGCTTCGCGATCGTAAACGGGGAAAAAGAACTGGCTCTCGCTTCGCCGTGTATCTTCAACGTGGCCAATTCAGGCTCGGCTTCTTGGTGCAGTACGGAAAGAGGTCAACAGCTGCCTCATCGAGCCGGATCTCGGCGCATATTTCATCTTTGTGGCACATGTGAGCAGATTCCCTTCTCATCACTTCCCCATTTGCAGCCAGCCACCAGCTGCGTTCCTCCAAGCTGCGACAAAAGTCAGGGAGTAGAAGCCCCACAATTCAATTCCCCGATACCATCTTCTTCATCTAAACCCGTTTTCCTCCCGACACAGTGCTCGATATCGTTTTGCTAAAGGAGCAACGCTCATCTTTTCTTTTGTTTTGTGATATCTGTGCGTTCATTTTTTTCTTCCAACTTTCTCCGTAACCTATAAGAAACAATTATTTCCTGCTTCCTCTATCTTACATATCACTTTTTTTCATCCTTTTGAGCTCTCTCAGAAAATAGTTACTGCTGACCTGCCATATAAAGAAGTGCTGGGATGAGATGATAGAGTGATTATATTGCAATACTATTCCTTTCTGCGCTCCGTCGGTTGTCTGTGTGACGCTCCGCCTACGTTATCACCGGCCTTGAACGGCGGATGATAAGAAAGACATAAATATGAGGGAAAGAAGTCTATGCATTACACTGGCCCTGGGCGTCGTATTAACAAAGCCAAATTCTTACACCACAGCTGTTCGTAAGAGAAAATGCCAACCAATCCTGATGCTGGACACATTACAGCGAAGCTCTTTACCTCTAGCCCCTCTATGCATCCCCCGCATGCGTTTCCAGGTGGGGTACCCTGGGCGGCTTACGTCCGTATTGGGGACACGGCGCGTGGACAGGAATGGAGACGGGTAGGGGAGAGGGGAAAAGTGTGGCGAGGGCGCATGCACACGTGACCCATGCTTCTGCTATGACGTCACACGCGTCGGAGGTGCCGTCGGGGCTGCGCAGCGGTTGCGGCATATATGCATGGTGAGGTGCGGGGACTTTGGCGGTGGTTGGGTCGGCGTAGTGTGGTGCCGTATGAAAAAAAAACGTATGATTTCATGATGTATGTAGCCCATGTATTCAGCCTAAATAGCTTCGCTGGTAATCCGTTCCCATGTGAATATTTCGGCCTGACGAATTTTTAGCCAAGGCGACGAGCCAATGGCTGCGAGCACTGGCGAATTTCAAGCTTTAAGACTCCAGCCTCCTTTTCCCATCATCGGATTCTCTTAAAGTGAATAATTTTCTTTGCCTCGTTCGCCCGGGTTCCTGATCGAAGATTTGCGTGCGGTGGTCAGATTTGCGATACAGAGGCGCCGATGCCAAGGGCATCGTAAAAGGTTCGTCTGGGTTCGTAAAAAATTGAGAATTTCATGTAAGAGAAATTTTTACATTCAATTGTAAGCCGACCATGCGAACATCTCGATAAGGAGCAACAAACGCACGGCGACGTGAGATCGGACGCAAACGAAATAAAGAGCATGAAATCTGTGGCTTCAACGAAGCCTGTGTGTCTCACCATGAGGAAGTTTCTTCGTCATTGTTTGTTTGGCATTTTGTATGTTTTTTTTTCAAAGTCGAAGCCATTGCAAAAAAATAAAAAGACACTTTCAGTTTCAGTTTCTTATTTTTTCAATAGAGTGAATGGGTAAAAGACAATATACAGACGTGGGTCCCAAGATCAAGTACTTTGGGACTCTCGTCTTTCAGCACCATCTTTCAGTATTTCAGTATTCATGTACTATCTGCCGCCCTTGGTATCTTATTAATTTTTTTCTTGCTACTCATATAGAAACATAAACAGAGACTTAATTCATTGATAAAAATTTCGGCATCGAGCAGAGCCAGTAATTAACGCATCCCTAATGTACTTCCTCAAGCGGCAAACGACACGATAAAGGTGGTTCGCGAAACAACTGGAGCGATATCTCAGGAAAGCGGAAAAGAACAAACGAAAGTCGCACGTGGTGGTGGCGTCCGTTGTATGGTAAACAGATGCCGTAACTATTGGGCCATTATTGTGGTCGTCAGTATCCGGTTTGCTACCCTACAGCGGGGGAAGGGAGTTAAGAGGAGCAAATAGAGGGACTGCGCAAAAGGGAGACAGGCACTAGTGGTGTGGACACGTGACGTTTTCCAGCACACCTATAGCATCTGTCGTTCAGGCTTGGGGTCACTGCTTCGGTTGTGTTCGAGTTGAGAAAGTTATGTAGTTTACTAGTGTAATACAGCGGGCGTCAAAGGAAGTGTAATGCACTTAGGGAAGACAGATCATTTGAAGGGTCACTGACTTTCTGAGAGAGAGAGAGAGATAAATAAATAAATAAATAAATAAATAAATAAAGAAAGAGGGACACAAGGAAAAATGAAAAGCAAGGAGGCTGGACCGCGCGGAACACGCTTAGGTCCCTGCAATGGCTTCGGTCCCTAACCCTGCAATGGCAGAAGGTGAAAAAAGAGAGGAAATAATTATGAGATGCACAGAAGGTACAGGGCTATAGTGATGACCTGAAACGAATGTGATTCCGTCTGAGCAAACAAAAAAAAAAACCTGCACAAATTACTTGAGATTAGATAGTTATCAGAGATAGTGTGGAATCATCTGACTGAAAACAGTCCTTAATTTCATAACGAAAAGTAAACTGTGGGATGAGTCGCTGTGACATTTCTATTTACCAACTTATTCCTATGCATTAATAACTGGCAACACTAATTGCTGCCAATTCAAGAAAAAGCTGGAAAGGCAACTGAAGGATGTTTTTTGTCAATTTGTGATTGTCTTATTTCGGCATTACATTTCCTGTTATATGAAGGTGTTATGGATTTTGGGTTCTTAGGGCCAGGTTTTCTTTCTTTTTTTTTCTTGTTGCTTCGATGCGTGTAAATAAGAATAGATGCAATATACGTAGCACATATCTCTGTCGAGCCGCTTTTTTGTGGCTCTTTTTTTTTTTGTATGTGCCCCAGGCACCATGCTACATGATGACAAATAGAAATGAATTGAAGAATTGAAGATTGCTCAGCGAGGTTTGGGACCTCTCCTGGACAAAAATTAGAATTTATTATTACAATTACGTCAATGATGACTACATTATTCTGTAAGTTCTTATCACCGAGCGGACGCCACGGCCCCTCACATTTGCTCCCATAAAACGTGTGTCTTCGATAATATAATTTCTCCCATTAAAGCAATCACACGACTGCGTTTTGACGATAATGGCCACCGGCACTAGCGGTTGCCTGATTCTGCCTTTCCGCTATTGAAGGATATTTCTTATATTTTAATTCCGAAGTGGTTTTCGCTTGTCTTTTTCCGTTTTGGGGACGTACATTAGTGACTGAGTAATGGTTAGCTCCGCTGAACGCTGAATAATTTACCAGTATTCTTAAATCTCATTTTTGCTAACTGCTTCAGTAGCTAACCAAAATATAACGCAATAGTCATGGCTGACAGTGCGCCAAGGAGTCGTACCTTTTTCACGAAAGTTTTCACGCTGAAAAACCGACAGCACATAAAACTGGCGATAAAACAAAACAGAGAACACTTTGTTATCGTGAGGGCACAGATACTTCGTTTGCGTGACAAACTTCGAGCTCCTTTTTGACTGGTGTTTTTGGTCCTGACATTGTCGTCCATATGTTCCGCCTTATCGCGATGTCCACATTGTCGGCTTTCAATTCTAGGCACGTGATAAAAATAAAAGAAAGCGGTAGCTCGATTCTCTTTCGTGATATCTGCTCTGTATGCCTTATTGCTCCCTAGTTGTCGATAATGCTGCTGTGTTCCAATATGAAAACTTTTGATGAGGGTGCTGAGAATATAAAAAGTGCCGAACCTATTAGGAACAATATATATATAGAAGAAACGAAAGAAGATAATGAAATGCTTTTCGTTAGTGTCAGTTTGGCTCAGTCTTTGCACCATGACAGATCAGACTCGCAATATCGTTACGCTGATTGAGCTTTCTAGAGACATATATGTTTTTGAAGATTTTGCTGCAGATTTTCATTCCTTCATCTTTAAAAGCAGTTCCAAATATAAATATTTAAGTTAAATTTTTGAGCAATGCATGACGTAAGTTTTGCAGTAACGTCGTTCAATTTAGGACAGAAACTTAAAGAAGGCAAATAAACGGTAACTTTAAAATTAATAATAATAATAGCAACCATTTCGCAAATTGCATTGGAAACCAGCAATATAAACGTAAGGTAAGCATTGGAAGTCATCACTTTGCCTCTGATGACCTGGTATTTGGTCTTACAGGCCCTCTCAGAAACATGCGATATAAAAGAGGATGCGAAATAATAATGTAAGAGGAATGTGACGGCGAAAGGACATTAAAATTCCTCCCTGTGCATGTGGCGGTCAGGTGAACTGATCTATGTTAGCGCAATATAAAAACATAGGATATCCAGAACAGGTCAAGGCGGGCGCTTCCCTTTTCCGGTTTATATGCCTTGTCTATCGCATTTGGCTAACGTATATCAAGTTAGATAACAGGCACGCGGAACTTGGGGTGAGGGCCTAAAGTAGACTACAATAAATTCGCTGGAATAGCCATCCCGTTGCTCGGACAACGAAAACTTGGGCAGACATGGGAAAGGAAGCCACATTGCCGCATAGCGGGTAAGCAGTAGGTCTTAGAAGAGGTAATATAAAAGAACAATGGCTGAAATACAATAAGCAGCAGTTCACTGCTTCTGATGGATGATCGAGAAAAATAAAATACTGACTACAAATATTTGGGAGAATAACAAAAATGATTACGATTGTTGCTATAGCCGAAAAGCTATCGAACATTGCGTCGGGGACGAACCGGGTTAATATGGAGAAAATGCGATTCGGGAGCCGAATTGTCGCGATCCTTCTTCCTACCTTTTCTTCACATCTTGGAGGAAGCACAGCTGGTGTGCGGCTGCAGATACATAGGCGATGAGAGTGAATCTGCATGCTTCAGCTGCAATAGTAAATTATTGCCTGAGCTCAGATTCCATGAGGA
This sequence comes from Dermacentor andersoni, assembly GCF_023375885.2. Lineage (NCBI taxonomy): Eukaryota > Metazoa > Arthropoda > Arachnida > Ixodida > Ixodidae > Dermacentor > Dermacentor andersoni. The sequence goes on along the minus strand of NC_092821.1, from coordinate 145,287,603 downwards.
GACTGGTGATTGCGTTTCGGGATTGAGGTCGAATTGGCCGCGTTGAGATATACGGAAAGGTGAGAGCCTCTTCTTCACCGTTAACGACCGCGAAGGTAAACGACAAGAGAAAAGAAAAGAAATGTAAACAGCGCCATGTGAGGGCAGTGGTATTCCTCTCAATGCTTGCTAGGCACTTCTAGGCCGCTAGCTTTCATTGTAAGCGTAGTATATAGTATAGGAGGGAAGAGTAGGGGTGTGCTGGCCATCTATTGCGACTTCCGCGAAGGCGCGGGGAAATCGCGTTGACATTTACGGTGCCCATTTGGTTCATGGGGCAGGGTGGGTCATCCCCTTTTGCGCCAGCTTGAAATGTTTATGAGAACGTTGGGGCTTTACTTGTAAAGAAATCACGCTGTGGTCGGATGGGAAGGAAAAATGGTACGCAAGATTGCTTGTTGTTGGGCTACCGGATTTAGTTGGGTTAGGTTATAGTGAGTTGGGTCGTGTTTACTCGCTTCAGCCTGTGACCTCGTTTTCTAATTTGTACTGCTTAATCTTGGTTGTTCCGGATGACAATGATGAAAAAAAAAAAATACAGGAAGGATTTAAGATTGACGAACATCTTTTCGCCATTCCATTGTGCTTCCTTTTCGAGCTGCTCTCTTGAATAATATAGGAGGGTGACCGGCTAAGGCAGGCTGGCTTAAACAAAATTGTTTGCTTTAATCCAACAACTCTATCTCTCTTTCTTTCAACTACGAATGCTACGACCACGATGCCGAATACAATCGAACTAAGCGTATGCTTTCTTATTCGATGAAAGACGCGCCTACATGCCTTTGTTTAATCTTCCGTATTGAATGGGATAATTGGGAATTATGGTCGTAGGTTGGGCCGTCTATTCGAAATTTCTGGTTAAAGAAAACAAGAACAACAGCACAGATAGTGGAAATAGAAAACACTGTTCAATATGTTCAAAAAGAAAAGAAAAGAGAATTAGAAAACTCCAACACCACAACATACTTGAAAAAAATGGTCATTTGACCTCAAGAATAACACAGGTATGTACATGTAATGTGTGCAGAGAGAAAATTAAGAATGCGTATTATTCACCATTCAGGAAAAAATTATCAAGTCTTTTTCTGCAATAAAATTAATTTCTTACAACAGTGATTGTGTTGGTGGTACTGTGCAATAAACGGGCTTTCCAGACATGTTCAGCCGGTAATTTTGCCAGCTGACCAATAACTCGTTTTGTGGAACCAGAGGTCGATAAACTCCGTGTCTCGAAGAGAGATAAACAGTCGTAAAATTGCCTTTATGATAACTACAGACCCCTACTGAAACATTGTTCTCAAAGATCGTGTAAGCCAGACTTCAGTAGGTTGTGAAGAAATGCATTTTTGCCCGCATCAAACTGTGGACATTACCCCACGAAGTGTTTTTACCTCGGCGATCTTGCCACATAGAGCCCGAAGTGGCGAAGCGGCTATCATCCAGACATAACTATTTTCAAACGAATGGGTCTCGTGAACTTACCCGCTACAATTCGTAGATTTCAGTTAACGTCGCACAGAAATTAATGAATAACTAAATTAGCGAACTTGTGGTAATTAGTCGAAAGAAATGTGTTCCGATTTCTCGTTGTAGTAGTGATCGGCATCTTCGAATAATACACTTCGCCGACAAAACAAAAAAAAAAAATTTCTTAAATCTTCAAATGATCACCCTGGATATTTTTAGCTTGGTGTTTACTGTCCATGCCACAACGTCCAGTCTTGAGCGCACATCCTGGGTCAAGGGTGCGAGCTCCAGACTAGCCATTCCTCGGCCGGTTCCGCTCGGACCTGTTTAAACGCCAGGGTGCAGTATGCACTCATCAGCTCGTGGAGCAGCGCTGACTAATGTGTGTCCACATAACGCCCACGCGAGTAGCGAAAGCCACAAGACATTCCCCTGTCTCTGGCCAACGCCGATTGCGCCGAGCATGACCTTGCGGCCTACGTGGGTTTCGTCGCTTTGGCAGAACAATCTCGCTCCGCGTCTCGACACCCTCGAGGGCCTTGACTTTTGCAACGCTTTCCGTATACACTTCAGGAGACCGGATAGCGGCCGGCGCATCGGTCTGCAAACAAATGAAAGGATTGTTAGCTAGCTCCTCAAGGCGCGGTTGCCTTTCGCAAGTAACGGCGTTATCGTCGCAATGCTCGGCCAAGTCTTTAGATACGCGCGCACTTTCTTGTTGCCCAAAAAAGAAAAAAAAAAGACAATGTAAAATACTGAAATTTCTCGCGAAACCAGTTCCTGCTACGTACCACCGGAAGGTTTACGAACGCCGTACTTTGCAAAAATGCGACAAGCGGTCTCGCAGTAAGAGATAATAAGAACCAAGCAACTTCAATATACTGGCAGCCACAAACACGTCTCGACACCCAAGCGCTTCATCGACGACTTCGCGTTGCCATAAGAAGAGCCACTTCTTACTTGAAGTGGGCACTACTTGCGCTTCAAGGACACCCTTCAGCAATTCTTCAATCTGCATCGTGTCTACAGATCTGTAGTACCTTTAGAGATCCGCGGTCACTCCATGGTCACTTTATTTGACATGGTTGCCATACGGACGTCCGCGCATGCGCATACTTAGATGTCGGCGACATTGCTCTCGGTAGATATCAAGGCAGTGCTGCGCGCGACACGGCCCGAGCATGTTGTAGCTCGAAATTTAGCGATAATATTTAGAAACAAAATGACCGCGAATAACGTAAGGTTCTTAGAAGCGAGAAAAGAAAAAGCGACTGCCTGTGATCTGCCGTTTGCTAGAGGCTTGTATATTCTGACGTTGCATTCTCTCAAGTTATACAGCTTCATGGTTAATGTTTCGATCCTATAGCCTAATTTGTTGGAGCATTCGACGAGCCATAATAGGAGTAGCAGAAACTGCGAAAGGTGTTATAGAAAACCTGCTTCTCTCTCTTCTGAAGGGAAAAAAAAGCGGTGGGGAAGGAAAGAACGCGACTGAAACGCGTACGTAATTTACAGGGCTTTTTCGGACATGGAGGCTTCTGACGTTTCATTTGTCGCGTAAGGAGCTTCCTACTAAATTAAAGTGGCTTCTTTACCGTCGACAATTTCACAATTGCAGCACCTGAAGTTAACAAAATATATTAACAGTTAATAAAACACTGTCAATCGCACAAGCGAGTATTCTTAATTGCTATGCACAAAATATCAGCCTGATGTAAGTGCGTACACACTGAAGTAAAATTAGGCGAGAAACTACAGAGGACTCAAGTAAGAAAATAAAATATCCGACGATTGCGGTGCTTCCTAATGCGACATTTGAGTGCAGCTTGATACTTGTCATGTCGGGATATATTGAAGCAAAAAGTTCGAGACCTAAATAACCAGCCCGGCTGGGACTAGGCCAGTGTCGCCAGCACCTTCACAGAAGGGAGGGGCAGTATGGCAACGCCGGCATAATGAGCGGCGTCGGAGTCAGCTGTGGAAGAAGACGATGACGAACGAGCGAGCAGGGGCATGAGCCGTATGTTCGCGTGGTTACGCCGACGCCGACGCCCACGCTCAAACCAGGGACGGGCGCCTAAGAGCTGAGCTCTAAGAAAGTTATGTCCGATCATAGAAAATATATGTAGGCAGAGTGGCTGCAGTGCTTCTTCAACGCAAAAGTCTTTTTTTCTTTTATTATGTACAGCGAAGTGCACTAATATTGGCTGCTCAGTCACTAGAAAACGTTCCTCATGCGTGGCGGCATGTCTGATTCGTGTCCAAGTAACAAGGATAACCAACTTACAATCACACGCGCCCAATCTTTCGAGAGCACGTATGAGTCCCACAGCAAAAGGAAAGGAATTTCAGCCGAAGTAGTGCTAGTTATGCAGGCAACTTGCGAAACGTCTTCCCTGTGAGGCGCACGAGTGCTTTTTATTGCGCTGGAAATCCCAAGCTGATTTTTGCGAAGGAAAAGAGAATGAATGTCTTGCGAATCCAATCCATTCGACCCGAAGCAAGAGAGAATGTGCAAAAGCTCCGGCAAAATGCACGCGCGGCCACAATTTCGCAATGACCTCACGTTCCCACCTGCATGTCCTTGTTAGAGTCGGTATGTCGCATGTTGCCAAAGCAGACCGTTGATCAAAGGTTATCTACTACCAGCGGCAGCTCGTTTGATGAGTCATGGCGCTCATCTCTAAAGTCACGAGGGCAGACTGCGATTGCCTGTTTAGAAGATTGTCTCGGTACCCCAGTTGAGTAACAAAAAGCAGTAGGAATGAGAATCTGGCGAATAGAGTACTTTTGATTATGATACTTAAAGAAAAAAGAAAGTGTTACGCAAGAGGGCTCTGTCGCATTACGTACCAGTTCTACAGTAAGAGCACGCTCTACAGGCACGAAAAGGCATCTGAAAGTGACAGAATTGAGTGGCATTGTTAAGCTGACAGTTTTTGTTGCTAATGCGCCACATTGCGACCTCGTATAGTGAGATTGAGTATTTTAGGAAGCAAGACATGTAGGCAACGTCCACCTCCCAGAAGCGGTGATATTATAAACGGATGCAACTATAAACTGCTAAGCAGTCGAGATAACGTATTGCGAACTTGAGTTTTTAGCGATAATGTACCAACAAACCAACTCAACGATTCCCTTCACTAAAGTCTTCTTGGTACTGTAAAATCTCACGAGTTTCACTTCACTTGAAGAAGCCGCATCGGCAGTTCTATCTTACAGATCGTTAGGACTAGTACAACGACAAGTTCCATATCGCGCAGAGGATGCGTGTCGTTAAGGCAACTTCCCTTGAGATCTACGCTGATCGCAGTGAAGTGGTTACCTCGTTGGTAATAGGCTATATACATCGTCCAGTGAGTCCCACGTGGGCGATACTGCAGCCACCAGCAACGGTGATCGGCTTTTGGAATCCCATTTCGAAGCAGCGTTGCAACGACTGTTTCGCTAGAGCAACTCGAATTGCGGGGCTTACTCGAGGAGCCCTATGTAGCGTTTGGGAATCACCGTGATTAAGTTCTTCCACGAGAAACTTCGTGGTGCAGACTTGTCTAGATACTACATACTTGCATACATATACGCTGCTGTTGGTGAAGGCCATCGCGAATAGCGCTCGCTTTGGCAACGTCTCAATGTCGTTGCACTTGTAAAAAAAGTATATCCCGTGCCTGGGAGCATGAACTGGATATTCGGCTCGGACAAGATTGTCGTAAAATGGTTTCTGTCAACTCTCTAATCTCTATTGAAAACAACCTAGGCTGGTTGTAACGCTCTGCTCCCTCGTAAACTGGTTAGAATGTTTTTATTTTTTATATAGACGATGTCGAGAATATCAGGACGCTGCACCTTGAAGGAAAAGATTTCAGGTGCTTCGGTAGCCTCCAGGACGTCGGTGTTCACAAATGACATAAAAAAAAGACGTAAGATCCCTTGAGCCACAGGAAAAGCTGCTTCTCAATTTGCGTTCAAGAGGTCCCAGTTGGTTGAGAAATATGCAGTTTATTACATTGCGTAAACGTGAATATAGGCACTCATCTGGGAAGGTCACATCGTGGGCATTTCAGTGTCAGCTTCCAATCCATAAAAACAGAGAGATGACATTGCTTCAAAGTGGATTCGACGTTTCATATCATTTCGCACAAGTACCCACCGGCGGGCCCGCTTGTATCACATGGCTTCATTACGCGAAAGGTCCTCGTTCGAACAGATCGATTGTAGTTTTTGTTCCATTCTGATATGTGTACTTTTCTTCGAAAATACACTTTGACGCTGTCGATGAGAACTCCTTCGAGTAGGGCATATGCCAGTAGCTTTTACTGGAAATGAGTTATTTGTATATATTGTTACATAGGAAGACAATCGTTGGAGCGAAGGCGAACGAGAATGTTTAACTAGCATACGCGTAATCTTTGCTGAGTGAGAGCTGTGCACGTCATGCTTTCAATACACAGAACGAGAACTGCGAATAGCTGCTGAAATACAACGGCGGGTCAAAGTTTCTTGCTGCTCAAATTTGATTGATAGCATCTAGTTCATTGCATGACTAAGTTGCGCATTGTTAGAAGTTATAGCTGTGGCCGACTGCCGTAGCTGGTTGATGGCTGGAAAGTTGCAACTAGGCAACACAGTGCAGATAATGTGGCACGCAGCCATGTCGCATCAACGACTTTCATAAATGGCTTAGAAATATGTACCGGGTGTTTTATTTTCATGTTAGCATAACTTTTGAGCATCACATGCGAAATCTAAAACAAATCTATTTATTGAATTGGCATACGGGAAGAGGTATACATTAATTCTGCAGGAAATCAATGCGCATAATTGACTGAGTAACAAAATTTCACTAATCAAATTTTAAACTAATAATTGTAGAGCACATATTGCAATACACGAATTAGCGAGTGGTTTTACAAGGCACATCGTACAACGAATTTTGAAACTAGCACCCGTTTCGAGATAAGCGCAGTAGAACTTGCCGCGAAAATGCACTGTTGTTCTGTTTACTTTTTTCTTTAACAAAAAGTATTTTTATGCATTGAAGCTCCCAAGCTATTGGAACAAAAATGCACTTTCTCGAAAATTTTCGGAACGCATGTCTTGAAACTTGTGCCATCCTCAGAGTTCGTTCTACGTGAATGTGACTCTAAGAGCCACCGGCTACAATTAGCAAATTAGAACATGTGACGTAAAGCAATTAGTGTAAATATTAATTACTTAGAACTTGCTAAGTAGTAGAGCGTTCAGTATATTTTTTTTTGTAAATGATGCTTGCCTCTGAGAGTAACCATGGACAAGAAGTAGAATCATGCTACATGTCGCGGGTGATTAAAAAAAATTCTTTAACAATAAAATAAAGCGCCCTGTATGTCTCGCATTTATCAAAACTAAAACCAAAAGAGAAAAGTAACAAGTAGATAATCATCACACACTAGCCCACATCAGCACTAAGTTGTGTCTATTTTCTTTCTCGTCCGTAAAGGAGAGACTATTACGCGATGGTATCGATTGTACTTATTTATAAGGAAGTATCCCACATCTTCAAAGGTAGAGCGTGATTTAGAATATAGTTAGTCTTTGCAAGGAGTAGTGCGCTACCGGTCTAAACAGGCAAGACTGACGCTCGAAAAGAGCTTCTAGTAACCTGATGTGCCTCTGCTTCTCAATGGTCGCTTGTGAAAGGCTGCAAAGATTGTTGGATTGTATATTAGACATGCTATCAAAATTGTTCACTGCATACGTTCATGCTTCCGTCGTTTATTCGAACTACTCAACACACAGCCTAATTTATCGGTCATGTTCTCCACTCGTTATGCACCGTTCGCTATGTCGCAACAGTGCACAGCATTTGTAGCGCCGCACAGCGTGCCGCAATATAGAATATGCGAGATCGGTTCTACCTCATGCCATCGCCTGGTGTTTCTTGATTTACTGAAACTGCTAGTAGTGCAATAGATCTATTACGCGAAACATTATTTTTTTTTTGCGGGGTCATTGCAAAGAAGCCCGCATTGGAAAGCTTAGCTACTGCTTGAGTTGCTCTGAGTACGTGCAAGCTAGGAAGGGAAAGGTAGGTCAAGTCAAGCCAAGAACGTATTGTGAAGCGGTCCACTTCGGTGATAGTATTGCCCTCAGGCGCGTGCTGATTGGCTGGTTGAGCAAAATGGGATGACGTCGTGCTCAACCAGCCAATCAGCTCATCCGATTTTGCTAAGGCAGACAATCAGCGCGCGCCGATGGCGCAGGCGTGTCCAAGTGGACACTATCGCCGAAAGTGATCATTTCAGGGTACGGCCCCAAGGCAAAAACAAGGCAAGGAAAGGGAAAAGTGGGTCAAGTCAACACAGGCAGGCTGGCAAGCTATCAGGCGGGCCAGCAGAAAAGGCGTTCCAGTAGTTTTGTGTGTATTCGCGCACTTGTCTGGCCATGCAAAATGTATTGCAGTGATGAGGAAAAATAGGCTCCATTTCTTTAAAATGTAGGTCGATTACCGAGCTTTCATGAAGCCACTTGCAAGTGGTGTTACACGACCGTCTACTCAAGAAAACTGCTTAAGCACTGAAGGGAAGCCCATAGAGAAGCGCCAGCGTGCTTTGTGTGTCTTGCAAGGATAATTAATTTCCTCGTGAAGCTATGCAGACAAGGCTTGCTTGTTCCCATTGCGAGCGTGCCCAGTTGTCGGGGCCATGTATCCTTTCGAAGACGAAAATTAAGTTACCATCTCGGAGATCTCTGTTTTGTGCAGCAGCGAAAAATGCGAGCAGATGGTCTTGAGGGTACAGATGTGCGACGATGTGGCACAAACTGGCTTTGGATGTGCACTGGACCGAGGTAGTCAGATTAGAAAGGTCAGAGGAGCAAACCAAACCTTGACTGGCAGAGATGCATGCGCGAGGCGTCGTGTTTTAAATTTATTTCAGTTCACCATGATAACCGATAACTAGAGGCTTAATAATCATATAAGCGCAACGATATTTCGGTGAAGCTGATAAGGAACGGGACGAAACAGAAACAAAAATGTCATTGGATAGGAGAGGAATGAGTGACGTCACTCATAAGTGTCGTGTCCATGTGTGGGGTGCGGGAAGCAGTTAGTACAAAATGTCGAAGACGGGAAATACTGAATTGGCAAGCTCGAAAATACAAGCAAACAGGACAATGAACCAGTCTGCGACGATGTAATGGTCGCTCAGCATTATCATTTCAGTTTTGAAAATATAAGGCGAATGTGAGAAGGCAGCGTTTTTTCACTGTGTATTTTGACACTAGCGTAAAAATGCGTTATTTTGTGCAATTAAATAAAACGAAAACGTGTGTCATGTTATCAGGAACAGGAGAGAGAGAGAGAGAGAAAACTATTTGGTTCCTTCAAGGATCTAGCGTCTCGAGGTCTCGGTCGTCTTGGGCGCCGGCGACTTGGAGCCTCTTCCGGCAAGGGTGGGCCCCTATTCCAGGGCTCCACTGAGCCTAGCTACCTCACTAGCGTGCTGCACTAAGGCCCTTTGGGCCGTGAGCTCGCAGCTGGTAAGCCGACTCTCCCATTGCTCCGCACTCGGGTTATTGTGTTGGTGGAATGATTTATTGTTTTTACATTCAGGAACAGGAACAATTGACGTACTTGGACAGAGTCATTTCAGGGATTTGATGATTTTCATAAACCAATGCGGCAGGTTACTAATTGGGGGCCAACTATAAAGCATTAGTATATGGAAGAAGTCACTTGCCTCTTGTTATGGAAGCATTAAAAGCTGTTCTTTATTTATGTAAAGTCATAACGTGCACATTGCACTTGTATGTGTTTTCTATTTGGTTTCATAAGGAGACATCTCTATCAGGTTTGAAAGTTCATGTTAGAGCGTCCACGCATCCGCCTGCAAAACGTGCTTAGCGGCACTTTTACGTGGCCTAAGCAAAATTAGTTTCAAGGATAGCATGAAATATGATCGTAGGTTCAAGTAGGGTTCCTCTGGGTGTGTTGGGAACAGAACGCAGAGGGCTTCTTCAGCCTACTTATATGGCAAATATTATTTGCTGAAAAAAAAAAACGAATGAATAAATTATAAAAAAATATTTTACCAATTTATTCAACAGTCCATTACAATTTCTTTTTATTTTGCGGAACACTGACCAAGAGTGAAGAAGCCCACATTACGCAGCCGTTTTTACTGATATACGCCATTAATACCATTAGGAAGGCCATCTAGGCTTCGGCTATTAACAGGGCAGGAATATTCAAATGCTTTTGTGAATCGACCAGTCACGCGGTGGAATGAACAAACGTCAATCGCCGCACACCACGTCTAACATTCAACTCCGTTCTTACGCAAATGTGCATACTTCAAGGGGCGCTTGAATGGGTCTCGTGTGGGAGTACCAGCTCAGTGGGGCGCCCTCTGGTCTCATTTCAAGGGATAGGTTTTTTCATCACACAAATCTAGCTGCTGTCAAATCACTTATGTATTGTTTTGACGGCATCAAATGGAGTGCATGGTAAAATGGAAGAGGGCACACGTGACTGACAAGCGAGTGCGGCGTATACACTGCGCTTTAGTATAGCGTGTTGGCCAAGTCAGGCTCGGGGTTGAACTTCCCACCTGTTTAGCGTGGTCCAGCAGTATAACTTATTTCAGTCGTGAGGTATGTTGAAACTTGGGAAAAGAAACGTTTTGGGCTTTTTATTCTGTGCCTCGAGTCAACGTACACCTGCTGCATCATAACTGCGCTTGTATTTCTGTTTCTTCATTTCTTTATGCTCGTGCTCCTAGTGTCGTTCCTACAATGCATAAAATAACGCTGCACGCGTGCCCCCTCACAATGCGTACCGGTAGCATCAATGCCGCCATGTTTCGGGTGCATCACTCTAATTAGATCGTTCGTATGAAAATTGCGTAATCAAGTTACTCCCTAACTTAAACAAGAGGCCTGCCACGCCTACTGCATCTTCGCTCGTGGGACTCACGCGCATTCGGAACATTTCTCAGTGGCCTCTGAACGACAATAATTTGGTGGCACTCTCGAGGCACCGTGCGTCGGCATGGGAATCGGCGAGCGATTTAATTAGCCGAAGATGGCGCTCTCCGCAGGCCCAGGCAGATTGCGACTCCCGTTAGGCTCAATTACGAGGGTGGCGATGGCGGGAACAAATTCTCACTGCAGAGGTTGGAGGCGGTGTGCGTTTTTATCATAAAGCAACCCTCCTTGAAATTCCATCCCCAATGGATCACTGCAACCCTTTTCCATACGCGTTATGCCGGGAACTTCCGGAAGGAGAATCGATTGCGACTTGAACCCAATTTGGAAATATGCGAAGCAGTCGAACGTACGGGTCGTCTTGAGGCATGATCCAATTGGAGCCTTGTTAAGTATTCAACCTCGTTAGGCTAGTCGCGAATGCATTCCAGATATCGTGTGTTTCTTTTTCCCCAGCACATTAACGAATTGGATTCATAGCGTAAGACGTCGATGAAAATATTGTAGTTAGCGAATAGCTCAGCATAGCATTGGCAGCTGCAAGCTAACCACAACAATGACAAAGAAGGCTTTGTTTATTTGAGCAACCAGGAGTTCGAGAGCAGACTGGAACTGCTTTTTTGTCACAAGCACTTTCAGTATCGTGATGCTCTTGGTTATACACGTGTCTTAGTACATTTAGACCAAGATCGATCTCGTAAAATATATTTTAATAATTCACGCAAGCAGGCTTCTTTGCACAAATGCGGTCACCGTGGAGACGACAGATTCGAAGAAAGTCTCCGAGTCTCGTTTACGTCATGCTATCAGACCCCTTCTTATGGTTTCCAAATTTTCGATGCAACTCAATAAACGTTGCTCAAGTATACACTTGTGCAGACTGCTATGCATAGTTTGACTGTCCAAGCAAAACAAATGTTATATTGATTATGGCTTAAGAGCGCAAACAATGGGACCTTGAAAACGGACAGGAGAGGGTGCTGTACTTCCCGTTTTCGACCACCCTGCCGTCTGCGCTCTTTCGTCATAACGTACCTAAAAACAATTTGCCCTGCTCAAAATATACCTTGCGGGTATATTTATAACACCGATGAATCAGCGAAATTTCATAATCTCGTCAATGGAAGACGGATAATTGGTTTGGTGACATCCTCTTCATTTTTGTAAGCGGGCTTCGCTGCACGACGTTTGTTGTTACACTTCTTTGATCACGTCAGGAACAACAGTTAAAAAAGAAAGAGCTGATTGGATACTTACGAAAACACGCGAAGGTGCAAATCTTCGAGGACGAGAGAAAGAGACGAGGTGCTGGTGAAAACTGCGTCACGCTCCATCGGGTGGTGCCGAAGAAACAGCCGATGACACAATAAACTGACGTCAGCAATGTCTTCCGTTACAGCGAAATTGGATTTCCACTACGAATGCCGAAATTCACGCGCCCCCCTCACGTAACCGAAGGTGAGACGATAAGGTGAGTTGTCTTTCTTCTCAACATACGATTCCGCGTTTCAATACTGTTGACTTCCTTGCAGCCGGCCCCAGTTTCTCGATTTTTCTCTTCGTTAAATCGCGTTCCCGTACGCTACAGTGTGTGTTCTATTCGCTCGTATTTCCGCGTGATCCGTTTACGCCACTGAATCCCGTGAAAACGTTACGAAACTCTTGGTGTCGGTATTCAGCTCGACGCTCGACAGTGAACGATGTAGTCGTGTTATGGTATCACATGGTGTTCTCAGCGCAGTCGCTGCGAAAATGGGCCCATGTTTCGTAACAACGACACTTGGTGCTCCGCTTTTCTCTCCTTCAGATACGTGGCAAAGAGCAGCCGGTTTCAGTGATGGCGTCATCGCTCTATAGTGGCCCTATCTATGACGGAAGGTGGACAGAATAGGTAAGGGAATAGATCGATCGTTGCTAGACAAAGCTTTCGTAAGAGCTCCACCGAGCACTGTCTTGTCAGTTATTGTACGCTTTAGATAAGAAATACCGTCACCCTCGACGTGTTTTCGGTGAGAAAGCATCCCCAACATTGGCATTCAATGCAGAGTTGGAATCATCATGTTTAATCTCCCATAACAATTCACGGGCCGCAAGATGGGTGAATTAAAACAAATCAAATAATTCCCCATTCACACTACCCAATTCAATTTCACTACATCGTTGTTATTAATCTGTGGAATGTCGTTTAGACTTTCTCAAAGCACCTTTGCTTGTTATGCTTCACTCTTGTCCTTTTAATCTAACTAATCTTATCATGAGCGTAGGCTTCCAAGGATAACAATACTTACTATCAAAGGGCTCGCCTTCACTCCTGCGTATAATCCTAAATGACGAGTCCAAACCAACTGTGCTTTCTACTAACAGCGCCGTTCTTTCCTGAACAGCGCTTGGCCAAGTCGCAGTTGAATGTTGGCACTAAGTTCATTGTTAGCGTCTTCGACAACGATAACGCTGACTTTCACCATGGTTTGCAGTCTGCTCCTCTTCGAATTGTTTGAAAAAGAAAACCCACACAGTGAATTCTTTTCACGACCTTCGACGTCACAAACGGACGGCAGCATTCGTCGATCTTATCCGCTCTAACTCATTTACTGCGGCAGCCGCCATCGTCTCGCAGTGAAGACCACCATGTTATGTTCGCTTACTTGCTTTTTTGTGGCTGTGCTTATCGATGCCGTCAGGCTCACCGCACCCTGGTTACTTTCCTCCAAGAGATTGAATTGGCTTCCCATTTGCAGAGCGTATTTTTCGTTGCCGAGGAATGAAGCCTTCTTGCTATTGTCTTGTTTTGTATTTTTTCGCATTCTTATGTAGTTAGTGCGACCTGTACACTTGTTTATTTCATGTTCCTGCGTGTCTCTTATGTTCTTACTGGCTTGTTCTATTCTTTTTCGTTGTTTTATTTTGGTATTTGTAGCCGGTCATCTTGTTTTATCTTTTCCCTTTACTTCCCATCTCCCTATCTTCCTCTTCCTTTCAATTCTCTCCTTCTTAAACTGTAGGCAGCCATTGTGCCGTTTTCGGTGACAGTTGCCAGCCGGATGTCTGCCTGTTTCCCTCTCTGTTCATTGTACATGGGGGGTTTCATATAGAATAATGATGACAATCTTACTCAAATAATTTGCTTTACCACTGCGGATTACTGTACATGAACACAGCGGTTTTGCAGTGGTTAATCAGGGTGAAGGCGTGTGGTGAAACAGCTGGTAGTTTGGTAGAGTAGTAAATATTATTCGGTGTATTTATTTTGATAAGCGTCAGCCCCGTCGTTAAGCTAGAGTTAATTTTTTTTCTAACATCGACGGGTTCTCAAGGAAAAGAAGAAAGAACTTGAGAGCCTTTGAACTCCTCGCTGAAGCGAGAACGCGCGAACAAGATGGGGCGAACACCTTTGTTGCAAAGCGTATCACTAGGGTCGTAAACTATGCGCAAGAACCAGGAAGCTGGCGAAGTTTGCTATCACACCCTATCACTGATTCGCAAGGCAGTAACAAGTAAAACTACTGCTGGATTCCGTCGAAATTCCGTAGGGGTTATTGCGATCTGTTCCGTAACCTAGGTTTGATCCATTGCTGCGGCAGAAATACTCTAGTTGGGGCGGAATTTAAGAGTGCCATTGTACTTTGAGTTAGGGTGCCCATCAAAGAACTTCTGGTGGTCAGAATTAAATCTCTTGCATTACACTAGTGTCTCACCAAGCGTTATTCTTGCTTAGGGGAGTTAAACGCCACGAATGAAATATATAAATAGTAACGCATAATTATGCATCGGTAAATTATTTCTGGCATACACGCGGCGGATAGTTATCATCTGAAGCATGTTCGAATTAAAAACTGCCTTTAAAGTCTCGAAATATCGCGATGGGTTATGGGTGACGTCGTGGTCGAGGGCTCCGGAATATTGTAGCCTTCCCTGATATTCGTAAGCGGGAACTTGAAGCAAAAGCGGACGGGCATTTTCGCATGCCAACAGGACGGTGCAATTATACGCCAGGTTGTAACATTGGAAACATCAGCGTGTGAAATAGTGAAGACACGACGCTGTACATAAAACACGCGCTCTTGATTGCGGTTTCATCTCTCCAACCAAGTCAACCATCGATGCACAGACGGAAAGCATCTCGAGCTGCAGTCGGAAGCCTGCACGGATACGTCTGTGGGGACGACACTGTCTCCCCGAGGCACTATACGTTGCGCGGTACGGAAGAGAAAGACATCGCGGGAATCCTTGCCTTCTCGGCTTTGCCTTTTGCATTGAGGAGATTGCCTTTCGCAGCAAAGGAAGCAATATTTTTGCTGCGCAGATTGTTGCTGTCCCAAGGCCCAGCGGAAAATAATAAGAAGAAAACATCGCCGGGAAGCTTCTCGTTTGGCAAGTGTCCTATTATTTCCTCTGGGCTGGGTTCCTCGTGATGTCACGTTGGAACCACACCACACTCGATCGATGCTATCGAAATGATGCCCGCAACCGCATTGGAAGTGACGTGAAGATGGACAGGAATGCCGTAGCTCGGCAAACAAGGTCAGAACGTCGAGCTCTGAACATCGTGTCGAAAGCGATAGAACTGCTCCAGACAACCGCGTCCAGTGCGCCGTGCATGGAGTGAGAAAGCAATACTTTAAACTGCAAGCAACACATGCAAGCAACAACAAGCAACAACACGCAACACGCTGCAGCAACATGCAACAGGCGTTGCATGTGGCTACGTTACGTGCAGCATGCATGCTCATGTTGCACGCATTCATGCAACAAAATGTCGTGGATTGAGTAGCTATTTATTTCTTGGTCGAGACTCGTTCTTCTGCCTGTAAATTGTGTTAAATTTTTTTTTGTATCCCTGTTCTTGGTTATACGTTCGTGAACCTAATTTAATATAGTACAGTGCCGTGCTTTTCTGTTTATTACCATGTAAAAATAAAAAGAAAAGAATCTTGATCCGTCAAGCGCTTTCTATCGAATTTGTTATCGGTGCCCCTGCCACCATCTCACATGATACCTAACAATTAATTAATTAATTAATTAATTAATTAATTATTTATCCGTTCTTCTCACACTTCCCGGGCGTCTTCGCCCGCTGCGAGAAAATTACGTTGAGAAGGATCCGCATGGGTGCTGCTTTGACGCCCACTGCAACCTGTCTATGGGTTTCTAACCGACGGCCAGCCTTTGATTCTTCACTTCAACGCACTCCCAAATCATCTCGTAGAAGTACCGCACCTTATGGGGAGTGATCCCTGACTGGGCTTATCAAGACTACACTACATGAGACTAGCCGGGTGGAGCGGGGTCTCCCCTGCGTCTTCTCTGGAGCGAAATAAAGTTATCTCACTCACTCACTCACTCACTCACTCACTCACTCACTCACTCACTCACTCACTCACTCACTCACTCACTCACTCACTCACTCACTCACTCACTCACTCACTCACTCACT
Source organism: Dermacentor andersoni (assembly GCF_023375885.2). Taxonomy (NCBI): domain Eukaryota; kingdom Metazoa; phylum Arthropoda; class Arachnida; order Ixodida; family Ixodidae; genus Dermacentor; species Dermacentor andersoni. The sequence continues at coordinate 145,271,696 of NC_092821.1, read as the reverse complement.
CACTCACTCACTCACTCACTCACTCACTCACTCACTCACTCACTCACTCACTCACTCACTCACTCACTCACTCACTCACTCACTCACTCACTCACTCACTCACTCACTCACTCACTCACTCACTCACTCACTCACTCACTCACTCACTCACTCACTCACTCACTCACTCACTCACTCACTCACTCACTCACTCACTCACTCACTCACTCACTCACTCACTCACTCACTCACTCACTCACTCACTCACTCACTCACTCACTCACTCACTCACTCACTCACTCACTCACTCACTCACTCACTCACTCACTCACTCACTCACTCACTCACTCACTCACTCACTCACTCACCTGCCGGAAGGACAGCTACACCCAAGCCATCCTCCTGACTAGAAAATGTGGATCCAGTGCACAACAAAGAACCCTGCTGGACATTTTTGAACATCAGAAAATATATATTCAGCCCATATAACGTGCTCCATAACATTTACGCCGCATGCCGTACTTGCGGAATAAATAAACACGAAAGATCATGTAGCTAAAATAGCCCACAGTGGAAGGCCCACACTCTGCAGCTTCGTGTAAATCAAAGCGGTAATCGAATCCGATGATGGCAACCAAATAACTACCGAAAGTAAAGAATATCTAAAGATGTGGTGTAATGACGGAGGACCCTCAGATTATCAAAGCCTGCTCGCAAATAACACCGCAGATTTGATTGAAGCTGGAGGTGTAAGAAGATTGCAAGTGAAAACGAAACCTTAAGTTACGAGAGAGCAGTTTGCAAATATTGCTCGAAAAGTTGCCAATTTTTTTTGCTACTATTTTTGCCGCAAAACTATTTTTTAGTCGTAATAACTAAGCGCGACACGCAAAAATTGCAGTGACTAAAAGAAAATACGCCTGAAATATGAAATACAGGTGAAACAAACACCAGAAAGAATGCAGGGGCAGTGCACAGTATATATCTGCGAAAATTGCTGGTGCCTGTGTCAATGTAAGTGGGTAAAAGATCGACTAAGCCGAGGGGGAGATGCAAGAACGCATACTGGGGGCGGAAAGCGATATAAAAGCCTGCTAAATGCTCCGAAAGAAATGCATGTTTCAGCAGGAATTGCGTGGATATGCTAAAATAATCTCTCTGCCACTTTCTTGTGTGTGAAAGTGGGCTATTGTGTTTGAGGAAGAGGGACGTTGCGGTTGTGCAGCTGGTTATATAAGCTCTGTTGTTGTTATTTCTAGAACGATTAGGCAGATCTAGAACAATTAGGCAACTGCATCAACCGGCGTTGTTGTTGTGGTGACCCTCTCAATTTGTTGCTCATACTCGCTATGGGTGAATGGCCAAGGCTTTGGTGAATAAAGCTAATGATTGTAGAAATGAAACATCGCTTGCAAATTAGTAAAAAAAAAGAGCTTTAAGCGGAATTGTGCCGATAAAGGTAAATAAACGACCTAGCGTCAAGTGAATTACACTAGGAACTAAGTTGAAAGGTCTGTCTACTTTTGTTCTTGCCCTGACTTCCTCTTCCTTTTCTTTGTAAACATTACTTTCTTGTCGGGCCGCTTGTGACCAGTATTGCATTCCTCACATAATTTTGTTTAAAACAAGACGACGATGAGCATGCGATCTTCTTTGCACCTCTTGGAATAATAACTGATGCCGCTGCATAATTCGGAGCATTCAGTTCTCCGATTTGGCCATGAGCAGTGTTTGCTGACACTCTCAGAACTGATATTGTACACGTACACAAATGCCCAATAAAGCGGACGGAAGGATCGCCACCACGGTAGCCTAATTGGTAAATCACACCACGCTTATTGCTAATTCACCCAGCGCCAAGTTGCGTTTTCGACAACTTTAATTTTTCTTCACCATAATTTTTCGGAAGGATTTTTCCTGTGCCCTTTCTGGCTTCGTTGTCCGTTTCTTTGTATGGTTGTGACGGACAGGCGATCTAGCGCTTCGGATATCTTCAATCTTTACCCACGATTCTCCAAAGCTTTTAAACGTACTTCTACGCATTCACCTATACAGCGAAATGAGGCTCGACATCTTTTTTTTTCGTCAATCAACGTTTATTCAGCAGCTGCTAAGCCGGGATGTGTCGCCTTCTCCGGTGCTGCAGAAGCTGTTGGCTTCGTCCATGCATTACCTTCGAATCACGTTAACGCAGCAAATCTTGGGCGACGGTACATCGCTTCCCTTAACGGCCTCACTGGCATCGACGTGTAGCGAGACGATCAGGAAAGGGACGACCATCTCGCTACGTTCATCAAATACAGAGCCGTGCCTGGCGGCGAATGGAACCAGCAGTTGCGTTCCTGCAGTGGGTGAGTTTATCTTCCTTCGGTACGACACTAGGCTCCGTCCACGGTTGACGCTCGCTGGAACGGCACGAAAAGTCCAGCGTGCCACCCCGTTCGTCGATGGAAGTTGCGCACGGGCGTCGTCGGACCGGGCAACCCGCTGGACTGTGTTCAGGCCATGGACGATGGTGGCAGAAGGGCGCTGCCACTGCTGACGCTGGTTCCACAGCTGTAGTCGCGAACGACGGCCAGCGGTGTTGGTGTTTACGAAGCAGCTCGCTTCCGGGTGGCTTCCCGTGTTCGGTGCGTCGACGTTGAGTCCGCCGGCGATGCCCTTGCGTCCAGCGTTCAGCAGGTCGGCCGTTGGTGATGATCTTGCTCTCGAATGTCGTCCTGCTGCGTTCCTGGAGCGTTTCCATTCCTTCGAGTGACCGGCGCCTTTCCGCGTAGCCGCCGGAGCCCTTTGGAACAGAGGTGCGGCTCAATATCGTGTTGACGTCCATTCCTTGCGAGAGACGCGCGCTGCTCTTCTTCGCCTTTCAATTTGTGGATGCACGTGACTTGCCCTATACCGGGCGATCGGCCGGAAATTCGATGAACTCATTGCACATAAATATGGTTTAACATATATTTGGTATACGGCTAGCAGAGTACGGCGACGCGTATTTGCGAGGCAATTATTTGTATGTGCTGCTTTTGAGTTGACTGACTTTCCGATGCAAAAAAGATAAGAAAGTTTTTCACCGTTATACAAAAGATGGTGCTACGTACCAGTCACAACTTTTTTACAGAATGCACCACTTCACTCGAACGCTACGAAAAAGAAAGAATGAAACAAAAGAAAAGAAAAAGACGAAGCGAACCACATATATTCTGTCTTCTTTTACGTTTAGTTGTCGCGTACCTTATGTTAGATCTTACAAAGCAGACGTACGTGTCGTCTGGAATCCAGAAAAAGTGTCGTCACCTGCAGGATAGGCAGTTGCGTTAGGAACGCTTGCACGTTTTGTGCCACAATGACCATATGTACTCGCATCTGTACGGGGAGTGCTACTCAGGACGTAGCCAAATTCTGTCACATTGTCATATTTGCCATCTCATCAGCTATAGCGGGTTGGCGGGCTGATTGTTTGGTACTCATGGAAACACAGTGCACCGCGACTCTACGGGGACAGAAGAATTTCACACACAGAGCGCTGTGTCTGTCAAAGTGTTTTTATGCCCTCGTCCAGTCACACGGCAATCTGTTTTCATTATCACGTATGATTGGTGGAGAGAGTGGCTACATATCCCTCTCTGATTGGCTCCACACGGAAAACATGGCTGAATATGACAGCGCCCATTTTCTAGAGCCTCCTTTCTGTCACTTTGAGCGCCCCGTCTGCCTCTTGTTTTGAGCCGTCTTCAAGAGAATTTCTCTTTGGCATTTTTTAAAATTACTCATGAAGAATTACCATCAAGTCTTTATACGAAACGGCCGTTTTTGAAACAATTGAAATTTCAAATTTGGGGGTGGGCCAAATGAAACCTGGGGGTATGCTTACAAATAGTTATACAACTCCTGTGGCGTTTCTGCGTACTATTTATTAATAGTTGCCTTTTTTTTTTTTTGCTTAGCGTGCAAACTCGTTAAACTATCCTGGAAGTCATTTACCCTTCGCCTTGCGTAAACAACTATTTTGTCCCAAAACTAGATTGAATGCGGGGTCTGCTTATCTCGTGGGCTTGCAACCGCACTCCATACACACAAGCGCGCAATACACTTCAAATTCCAACCACATTTGCTTGGCTGCGAAGCGCCGTGCTTCAAACTTTAATCCGGTCGCGTTACAGCTGCCCGATAAAGCGTACACACCCATCCTTAGATCGATATATAGATATATCGCACTAGTGAATTGAATGACCATGGTTTTCTGCGCACAAAAAAATTAGCGAGCTTCCATCGCTTCTTGTGCTTGCTTACCTGTGCTCGTTGCTGTGACATCTAGGCAGAGGGTTATTCAAGCGAGAAGGCTTCAGGTAATCCAATATCTCTGTTGAAGGAAACACCACCGTCTCTTCCTTCCTTCCTTTTATTCATTTATTCATTCTAATCCGAAATCATTATATGCCCCATGCAGCGGGAAATTTGACGTCCATTGTTGCCATTCGATGGTACCAAAACCCACGTGACCAAGTGTTGACGTCAGGTTGCCGGTGCTGGACCTTCTGCGGCGCGCACTGTAAAATCCCACGGTGAACTGCCACGGCGTCGGACGGACGCCTTGGCCCACCCCCAAAATTAGATTAAGGGGAATTAAAGTTGATTAAGGTTGGCACAAGTTAGACCAAGGTGGATTAAGTTGGAGATTTAATTCAAGGAATGCTTTCGCATTCAAATCTCGCAAGGATACTTAAGCGACTGTCTATTTATTTTACTTCCTCCCTTTGTTTTATTTCTGCTTCTGTCTTTCATTCCTTTCGTCTACCCTTCCATTCAAACATTGCTATTTATCTTTCATTCTTTCTTCTTTCCTTTAATTTATTCGTTCATTCTTGTCTCCTTGCTTCCTTTTTCGTTCGTTCCTTTTTCTCGTATCGTCATGACCGATAGACGGGTTCCTGCTACCACCGACGTCAGTTGCTGCTTCGTGAGAGATTTATGAAAGTTTTGTCTTCCGCAACCTGGACAGCGTGGTATTAATTACGGTGACTTGGTTAAGAGAGTTGGTGACTGTTACAGAAACACACGGTGACTGGGCTACACATGCTTACGGCCAAAATTACTCCCCTCTTGCATTTATTGTTCTCCTAACGTATGCCATGGTCACGCATTGACCGCTGTTCGCTGACCTTTGCGGAAGAATTTGCTACCCATTTTACGGCGTTACATTTCAGAGCACTGTGAAGAGTAGGCCACTGTGTTTTCAGTTCAAATTTTCTCTTTGACTATTCCCAGTTTACAGAATAGGCTCACACGCGTTTTCTCAACATGAAGTTTCTGTTATTTGTTTTTTTTTTATTGATAAGGAGTTTTTACAGTGAAGGAAACTGCGGAATTGCCACGAAGAATGCTTCAGTGCATCGTACGTTTACTTTTTCTGCTGGGTGAATACGAGTAAAAACATCGAGAAACGGTTGCTAAAACGCCAGAAAATACAATCGCCACGAGGTACGCATGCACACGCAAACGCATACACAAAAACACGCCTCGCATTTGTACGCAAAAATCTGATTGGGCACGTAAATACCATCTTCTCTATCGGCAAACAAGAAATCGGAATAACATCTCTGTTAGGTGAGATAATGCAATTTTGTCGCTAGACAGACACAACGACATTGTGTTACACCTCTACGAAGACGCATAACCTTCAAAGGCTTCCCGAAGTTGGTGACTGATAAGCACGCGTATAATACCCATTATCGTTCCTATGGGTGACTTCGTCAACCCATCTTTGCCATGGGGTTTCATCTCGAGACGAGTACATATTCCGCTGAAGTCTCTGGCTTTTCTTTTTCGCGCGCATTGCCGAGGACGCGTCTTACGGGGTCACCAGTGTTAGGTTCTTCGACCAGTGTCGATCGTGTCGATGAGAGTCGATCAGTGTCGGGTCGATCTGTGTTGCCTTCTTCTGCAGCAACAACAATCTCTCGGCAAGCGCTCGCCGCAGTGGGTTTGACGGTAGCGATAGACTGACTCTGTACATTCGGGTGACTCAAGTTTCTTAAGGACAAACTTCCCTAATGAAAAAAAAAAACAAACATGCCAGACATGCGAAGAAAGTCACAGAAAAAAAGAAAATCGATGCATTCTGAAGGAAAGCCTAGCAGGCATAGTGTAATGATTCCATTCCAACGCTATTGCTCTTCGCGCTTCGCACACGTGGTTCGAGTGGCGCTGCATCCCCGATCTCACAATCACAATCAGTAGTACTCGCCATTATCAACCATTCGTGAACTGTGGATAAAAAAAGAAAGGAATAGATTTGAGTGAAATTAATCTTTACGTTTTACCGGCCTAACGTTCGCTGCTCCCTTCGACTGATGGGCTCAAACGACTTTCCGCATTTCTCTCTTGACTGGTCCAGCCGATTGCTTTGAACTGCCTAAATGCAAGTTCTGGTATGCATGTCTTTACCAGATAAAAGCCTGCCGCGCATTTTCGACTAAATTTCGCACAAATATGCTAATTTTCAATTGGGATTATTATAACAGCTCGTTTGCTGACATTGCTCGCCCCTTCTGTTACAATAAAGCCCAAGTGCGCGTAACTTACGGTTCGACGCCGCTCAAAACATGCTGATATTGCTGCAGTAGATCGGTGGCGACCTCTTTCGCCGCATAATCTAAAAAGCGTTTCAACATACGTACAAGACACGTCGCCACCATTAGGCTGCAGTAAAATCAACTTTCTTTTTCTTTTAGTTGCTTAACCGCGGACTACATGCGCTTGGCTGTAATTCTGTACAAGACATGCAGGTTATGGCCACAAACGTAGCATTGAGCTGAACAACGTTTTTCTCTCTGAGAAACTTAATTGGATATCACCAAGTCTTTAGTCGGGAGTGTGATGAGTTTCTGCCTCTCTTTTCTTAGTCAGTGCACATAGGCAAGCGAATCTGCGCCCGTGTCTATTGTGCCGCGTTGGACGAGGAATTGTTCGACGAATTAAAAGGTGCGTGGCAGTTCTACCTCACTGCCGAGCAATGCGGGCGCACGTACCACGAGCAAATCGATGCGGCAATAACCGTGCGCAAATAAGGGCAGCTCAAATATCCCTACCATTAGGAAAAAAAGACTGTATCATCGTTTGGTACCAACTATATTGTTATCCTTTAAGCAGCCGCAGAGATTAGCCAGTTGTTCTCTACAGCGTGAAATGTGTGTTACCGTGTATTGTTTACACCTACCATGATAAAGGCGCCTAAAAGAGAACGTTCACAGCCTGTGGTCGTTCAATTCGTTTGCCTGTAGGGCCGACAAACCTCAGTCTGCTTTCTTTATTTCTTTTTTTACTGCACTAGGCCCGAGTGACAGTCTCTATAGCTGTGCTCTGCACTTTATCGTCATGCGCGCGCAGTTTTCATTCTTGGTATTACTTTTTTTCTCATCATGACCCCCTTTTCCAATATGGCGCAGTAGAACGAACGTAGAAGCGGAACGAACGCCTGTGTGGTTAACCTCCTAGCTTTTATATATTCCTCTGTCTCCCAGAAGGTGCAAAATAAAACATTCCTTCCTTCGCATCCGCAAAAACGCAGACTGAAACAATTACTATACTTCGTTCTAAGCTAACTTTCATCGCGGCAGCAAAACAAGCTTTGGTGCAGTTTGCCACTTCCGCTGTCACGCTCCCTCTACCGCACTCATCTCACAATATACGCGGAAATGCGGTCCGTGTTAGTGTTCTGCTTGAATAACAGCAAAAGCTCATATGTGCAAGCACTCGCCACCTACTCGCGTTTACTGGTTTGCTGTTGCGTAACAACTGGCAACATTGTATTTTCTTTTTCTTCTCTGAACCCTACGGATCTTCGCAAGGGGCGCAACACAAAAAGCTTCGCACTTTTACGCCAATTGTCTGTTAACGAAGAATATAAGTAGCGGGAACTCCATGTCTGGTAAGGACAGAATGCGAATCAGCGGGCGACAAGCAGGCGACGAGCAGACGACGGTGACAGGGTGTCACGCCGTGTAGGCTTTGTTATGACAGAAGGCAGGCGCCGTATTGGTTTTATGCTAAAAACCGCAGCGAGCGTTGAATTCTTGCTCACGTCGTTTGCTTCCTCTTTCACGACTGTTCATTCCCGTCCGGCCCAAGAGTGCGTAAAAAAAGCATCGCGGAAGGTGCACGCTTTCAGGAAAGAGCATTCGTTGTTACCACTTTGCGAAAGGTACAGCAAGTGCCAGGAATGCGGGCAGGCGAAAATGGAAATGTCTCGCGTTTCCGGTGACATATATAAGGGAAAACTTGTTAGATGTGTGACAAACTGGAAAACGGGGAAAATGCATACAAAAGTTCCCAAAAAGTTTACAAGAAAAGTTTCATTGAGATTCTTGTGTAGCAGCATATTCGGCGGGCAGTCGAGCAGCATGCAGCGAGATGTCGGTGACGCGGGCACATTTGTCCAGTAGGACGGCAGGCTACGCGCGTTTGGTGACAAATCCAACAATGAAACATACAGAAATGGTACACGTCATACAAACGCGATGACCCTCTCATGCCGCAAAACTAAAAATAAAGAACAAAGCAAACGAAACTTACGCACACGACAAAATGAACAAAGCAGCTTATACGGCAGTCCTTTTACTATATATTGGATAGATTTTCGTCTATAGAAAGGGTACAAGGACCGCGACGAATGTAAGTTGTTTACCCATTAAAATAGTTTCCTTCAGATCGCGAATATCTTACTCAGTCATAACTTTATTATTTTTGCTCAGTGCTACCGAACGCTGTTTTACTTATCAATCTTCTGGTGTTGCACCGAATAACAAATTTATTACTTACTGCACAGCCCGATGTCTATATATGGAAAAGAAAATGATCACGGACAACATCTACACGTACGAAAATATTTAACATGGGCTAGAGATTTTCGTAATTTGTGCAGTTTCTTTAAGTAGATGCTAATGAATGTTAAATGAATATCATCAATGTACATGCCTGTTCTTCCGATAGAGTGATCATATGGCGGCCGTCCCATTGTCATCTTCTTCGCTTAGCTGCACTTTGGGGCTGAGACTAAACACTAAAAGCCCGCTCCTTTGACAGCATAACTTTTTATTAGTATGTTTGGCTAACAGTATCCGCTAGCGAGTGCTATGCAATATTTTTTGTGTTTACAGCGACTCCAGCAGACGTCAAATAAACGTCGCCGCATTACCATTGGCTTTCATTGCACTGTTTATTGACTCTGCATAACCCCCGGTAACTTAAGAAGGGTGCACGCAATGTTTAGGATGGGTCGGTGGCTGTGCATGGGGTTAAACACATGAGAAATAATAATAATAATAGCCACCTTTACTGCCTGTGTACGAGCAAAATACAATTTCGGACTTGACGAGTCAACAATGGATTTAGGGTGCAGTGCCGGGCAGGTGCGAGCCACAACATGTAAAAATAAAACAGAGATAAAACATAGGAAGGTAGTTCATCCAGTGAACATAAGAAAAGAACGAATGATAATCATATATTTATTTCACATTATCAATTGTGCTACCTACCAGCTAGCTATCGCACTTGTTGAAAATATTGCCATTGCACAATCAATCAATCAATCAATCAATCAATCAATCAATCAATCAATCAATCAATCAATCAATCAATCAATCAATCAATCAATCAATCAATCAATCAATCAATCAATCAATCAATCAATCAATCAATCAATCAATCAATCAATCGATTGATCTATCAGTCTATCAATCTATCAATGTCATCAGCACAGCTCGCCCAAACTTTCTTTCAAGGGCATGCGAATCGCGGATTGAAATTGTTTAGCATTTCTACCGGTAAAAACCAATGATTTTTGTTGCCACTTATTACCTCGTTACACGAAACCATGGTTTATATGTATGTTATAAGTGAACGTGAGATTTTAGAGACGCGAACGTTACAATATTGTACAGCTTAGAGATAAATTACCGTGGAGAAAGTTGAAACAGTAGCACAAACAATTCGTCTTGAAAAGCCAGCTTAAGACGGTTTTCTGTTGATTCAGAGTGCAATGCTTCTACAGCGAAGCTGTATGTGACTAGCCGATTCGTCCGTTCGTCCGTCTTTTCGTCTGTCGGTCGCCTGTACGCCGAAAACTCCTCCGGCGTAACCCTATGCGCATATGCGAAAAAAGAAAGAAAGAGAGGCGCACGATTAGCCAACACCACCCAGACAGCACAAGGCCTGTTTACCCCGATCCATGACGTCTGGCTACCTGGCCCGAAATTTCAATTGACAAGGCTGGATTGATGAAAGCGATGACGTCAAGATCACTGTTGCCTACACGGGAGCATCAGCATTAGATTCTATGGCAGTAGCGCTTGGTAACATGACGTCATGAATCGGAGTGAAACGGCCTTGTGCTCTTCGTCGCAGTCGAGCGCGCGCGCAGCAGTTTCTCTCCGGCTCCGAAATTGGTAGGCCACGCGTCATATGTACTCCTTAGGAGCAGGCAGATTTCGATCAGCAACGCCGCAAGAAGAACTGAGAACGAGCTCGTCTACGCCGTGCCGATGCTCCTGTCTGGGCACGAGAACAGACTCATGCGGCCGATTGCAAGCAGCAACTGTGTACCGAGGATCAGGCAGCCTACCAGGCCATGGTTTACTGAACCGTCGGGATTAATCTAGCGATAAACACCGGGGCCACACGCTTCAGCTTTGCTGGTTAACCATCTGTACGGAGTGCTTGGGCGGTGATTTTTCTGAGTGAGTGGCTCTGGAGCAACGCGCTCTTCTGGCTTAGCTTGAGAACTATGATCACACACCAAAAGAAATTTCTCCGTGTCGTAGGCTGTGACACCCTTTCATTCATAAGTGATGGTGGGCTATTTAGTACCTTAGTCCTTGTCCAACATACCGCACCGACAAAATGGTTATATTCAACACCACCAAGTTGCAGCCAATGGAACATTCTTTGCTGCCCCGTCTTTAAATCGTTCAGGCGCACCGCACAAACAACAAGACAGAAACTCTCCGTAGCTTTCGGAGAGAAACTTGTGATTCTCTGAGCAGTCTGCCGGATCGCGAAAACCCGAGAAAAGTAACTAAAGCATGAATGCCTAATTAGTATTTCAACACTAAGACATACATCTGTCTTCCCTACGAAATAAGAAGCTAAGGATACAGCAGATATGAAATGAGAAGCTCCCACGTAAACCAATGCAAATCCGCCTCTTTCTCGTCCCGGCGGTTTTCCACATCAGCTCCCAATCGCAAAACGAGATGGACTTTGACGGAATCTGACTTACTTATTTTGAAAGAGAGTAAAAGTAGTCAAGCTCCACTGCAGAGCCTTCGTAAATATTTCTCTAGTAAAATAGTTTCTATTTTCTTTCGTTCGCCTGTTGCTGTCGGACGCCTTGACCCTTGTTTTTCTATTTTCTTTCCTTATTTCCTTTTTCGTAAACATAATGTATGCAAACCGAAAATTCCGTCAGCCCGCCAAAGCAATAATGATTTTGAATGCGACTGCGCAGTTCATTGTTCTGAGTGACAGTTTTGTGTTCTACGAACAGAAGAAACAATAGGGAAGATAGGCACAACAAAGTTGTTTTTGAGGCGAATTTACCCTAATGGAACCGGTAGCTTGACAACGCATATTAGACCCCTGCATGGCACGCAGTCTTCAGCGCGTATCACGTCTCAAGCAAATCGAGTTAGGCGTACACCGACTACAAAAAATGATTTGGATTTAAATTCTACTTCGGCCGGCCACCTAGCACGTTCTTTTTTATTTATTTTTTTATGTTTTTGTTTTTAAGTTTGGTTGCGGCACTTTTTCGTGTGCGTAGAATGGAAAAGATTGGTCTGGATTCGAGAATCTTCCGGACCAGTTGAGAGAATCGTGAGGTATGTTATTAGAATAAAAGAATGGGTGAAACATGAAGAAAAAATTGGCGCGAAATGCTTACGTTTTAAAATTGGCACATATCCAGTGCATTTGTGGTGCAGCCTGGCAATGGTCCCGGTTGGTTTCCTTGAGGAATACTTGCGACGTGGGCTCAATTCCGCTCAGCATCGAAGCAATTTGAGGGACCACATTCGTTACTTCAGAGCGGCACATTATCACTGGCACATGCCTAGTTACCCCAAGTTGACGTCAAAGTCATTTATTGGACATTCATTCATAAAGCTCTAAGCGCATAGAGTTTCAGCACAGAGGCACCGATACGGTTACGACGCAGGGGCGGAGTTGCATAGATCTCGTCTTCCATAAATTGCTAATCTCGTCGGAGCCATCAAATCCCTGGCCAATTACTATACAGACCACAAGAACGGTCTTTATGCAAGTCTGCAATTCTCCTCCTCCTCATGTCGCCACCAAGTAAACCTGTTGTAAATTATGCAGCCCAATGGGCGTGCCTATGCGTATCATGTGTGCATAAAACAACAGCTTAACAACCACATCGCGACGGCAAAGGAATGAATTAGCTACCAGTCAAACAACTGCCTAACAATGACTATCTTTGTGTTAGGAAATGGGTAATTTGGTCCAGGAAAATGTGCTTTCGCACGATATTCCTTGGTCGGCGCATCGAAACCGTCTGCTATTTCTTTTCTACGTTGTGAATGGCCTCCCTCAGAGAGAAGGAGAGTAAGGCCATGTCTTTATTAAAATTACAGAGATGGGATACGGTGCCTTTCACTTGGTTTTAGCACCTGAAGGCTGAAGTAAATCTTTAGAGAGGGGGAGAGTGCAGGGTTCGATGCTAGACGCATCACCGTCGATAGACTTTGTAAGATGGATTCTGTCAAATTTTTTTAGAAATGCTGCTGCTGTTGCTACTGTCAAAATATTCTGTACGCACGAGTTCCGTGCGTTTGAATGACTTCACACTATGCGCATGTGACACCAATTTATCATTTGATATGAATGAGAGCTAAGGATGCGAAAAAGGATGCAGAAGGCGTGGTATGACTAAGGAGACTATATATAAGAGTCTACAAGACTGAATACCTTGTGGCACAATCTCCATGAGTTTGGAGAGCGGGGCGTTTTCAAGTCAGTGTTAACCTGCTCAGTCAATAGTTGTACAGATTTCACATACTTCTAAAATGCAGGATATGGCTAAGTGAGGTTTTCATTTGACGCTCACTAGCCGGCTTTTGCTCGCCAGTAGCGCGCATCTGCATTGAAGCCATTGCACGACTCCTCGTAGTAAACGTTAGTCTGCAGACAGAAAGGCGCCATGGGTATTGGGCTTCAAGGTTCAGATGAGAAAAAGCAAACAGGCACAAACTTGGCTGACAATAACAGTCCCAGTATACACGTAATCAAAATAAGACAAACACGCGCTACACAAAAAAGGCAGTCAACCAAGAACAAAGCTCAGCAAACAAGAAACAGATACGCACAGTACCCACACCAACACACAAACACACACAAATAAGTGCAAGACTACGCCTGTCAACCTATAATAGAAGGTGCAGTAAAGACAGATAATGATTTGTAAAGGTGGAAGATTGTCATTACATTATTGACTGCCTGGTACAGCATGCGACCACGTGAGCGGCTCTTTCTACCTCTTTATTGCTTCATTCTTGGGCAACCCTATAGAGTGAATTATACGTCGAGACACTAGCACAGTATCATACGCAGTGTTGCAAGCGAACCGGGCGTAGACGGCTCGACGCGTAAATATGGTCCTCTGGGTTCTCCATTACGAGGCCGTTGACTCTGGTGCGGCTTATGTTATTGTTGTCTCGGTTCATGTCTTGCCCCACAGGCGCGAAAGAAAGAAAGACAAGAACGCATCACGATTTCTTGGGCAGAAGCATCACGCGCTACTATCGTGGTGGTTTTTGGATATTTGTGTACGCTGAGCACCGAATGTTTATGGACGCTGGAATTTATGGAAGATTTATTGCTCGAGCGAGATGATTTGTTAGGAAAAGTGCTTGAATTGTGGTAATAGTGGAGGAAAAGTGGGTGATAAAGCGGTATCTCACTGTTCTCAGATAGTGACACGTACAAGGGAGAAAGAGAATCTGGCTGGCAACTGTCTCCTGAAAGGGACACCACGCACACCTGCTTGAAGAAGAGAAAAAAAAAAGACTGAAATAAATAAAGATAGATAGAAGAGAAAGAAAGAAAGAAAGAAAGAAAGAAAGAAAGAAAGAAAGAAAGAGAAGGTCACAGCACAAGACACCCCATCACATCTAATCATAAAATGTGGTCGAACAATGCGTGTCTCAAGGCGGAGCCAGTGTTTCGACATGGCTATTTGTCTCTGTCAGAGCGAGAACAAGTCCCGACATCGAAACATTGGCTCCTGCTTGAGACATGTCTTGCCAAACCATTCCCGGTCACGTCAAGTCTTCACCTTCCAGAGACAGAGAGAGAGGGAGAGAGAGAAGGGGGCAAAATAAAGACAGGGAGCTTAACCAGAGATTATCTCCGGTTCTCTACCCTGTACTGAGGAAGGGCAAAATGATGCGATAGGTGAAAGAGAGGGAAAAGGATAAATAAAAAACGAAAAAAAAAACGCATACATGATAAACACGTACTGTTTCTGTGGGCGCTGTCACGCAGTCTGCGAAGGCGTTCCTAGTGTTACGCAGTGTCACTGTCCAATCCTAGGTAAACCTATTGATTGTTAGCACAAAACACACAGTCAGAAGTTGGGTAATGGAGACGAAAGTTGGCTGGCTGCGAATAAAATAATTTTGAGAACGTCAAGATTATGTAGCGTAGGAGCACTACCTTCACCACTCATGCGGGGAAAAAAAAACGAAGCTTGGATCACTTAATATTTTCCACAGCTTTTAACTTCAAAAAGTAAGGTGAATAAAGATGAAGTGGTTGCTAAAATTGAGTTCCCGTCGGGGGTAGAAGATAACCCAACGCACATCCTTGGGGGCTTACTCGACCCGCCTGTGAAACAACAGCGGACGGGTTTTGTGTTGGCGAGAAAGTAAAATAGAAAAGGGCCGGATGGGGGGGGGGCTCACTAGAGTCCGAGTTTTCTTAACCGAAACTCTTCTTTGAATGGAAATTCGCGCACTCAGTTCAGATGGCACTCTTTTGTCTGACGCAGTTACGTGCACCGTTGTGCTTTAACGTAACCTCGGAAGCTGGCTATCTTTAACGAGCCCAGGGAATTCATCCGAAATTTGAAGGGCCTTTAAGACCTCAGTTGAAAACATTCTTTTTAAATAAAAAAGGGAAATCACGATTCGGATGAGTGCGTCACACTCGTGACAGGATTTTGTTTGAGCTGGGACTCCAGAAGTGCGTTGATGAGCGCCGCAGGATGTGTCCCGTGGATAGCTTGATGCTAGTTACCATGAAAGCTAGCCACGGACTTTGCAGTTGTTTTTACAGCTTTCTTTTCTGCGATGCCCACTCGAGCAGCGCCCTTACAGAGCTTCACATAAAGGACCCTTTGATCGCGCAAGGAATTCGCGGATTACTATACCGACATTTTGAGAAACTTAAAATGTCCTTTTTCTTTTCTGTTACACATTGCGTGAAGGAGACTACCGAGTATATCTGCTAATCAAAGCAACGCAGCTAGCGTCGGTGAACGGGCATTGTTCCTCTAAAAGCTATTTTCTCGCTTGAAGGAAAACAATTGTGGTCGTTCTCACAATCTATTATTCAAGGTATTGACGTAAAATTTTTTTTCTTTCATCGGCTTTCGCATTAATCCGACAGGGGCGTATCGCGTATCTTAGCGCATCAGGGTATACAATGTGCGATGGCGTTTCCTTGCTGTGTAGCCCGTTCCTCTCCATACAAATGGGACCCTGTTCCCTCTTGAATGTGTTTCACCGGAGAGTAGGCAGGAGCACAAACTGGTAGCCGTTTCCATTTTCCTCATTCTCCTTCCCTCGATGCGATACGCCAGCGTTTACGTGACTGCTTTAGTCGGATTCATCATCATCATCAGCCTAGTTACGCCCACTGCAGGGCAAAGGCCTCTCCCATACTTCTCCAACTACCCCGGTCATGTACTAATTGTGGCCATGTTGTCCCTGCAAACGTCTTAATGTCATCTGCCCACCTAACTCTCTGCCGCCCCCTGCTACGCTTCCCTTCTCTTGGAATCCAGTCCGTAGCTCTTAGTGACCATCGGTTATCTTCCCTCCTCATTACATGTCCGGCCCATGCCCATTTCTTTTTCTTGATTTCAACTAAGATGTCGTTTACCCGCGTTTGTTGCCTCACCCAATCTGCTCTTTTCTTATCCCTTAACGTTACACCCATCATTCTTCTTTCCATAGCTCGTTGCGTCGTTCTCAATTTCAGCAGAACCCTTTTCGTAAGCCTCCAGGTTTCTGCCCCATATGTGAGTACTGGTAACACACAGCTGTTGTACACTTTCCTTTTGAGGGATAGTGGCAACCTACTGTTCACGATTTGAGAATGCCTGCCAAACGCACCCCAACCCATTCTTATTCTTCTGGTTATTTCAGTCTCATGATCCGGATCCGTGGTCACTACCTGCCCTAAGTAGATGTATTCCCTTACCACTTCCAGTGTTTCGCTACCTATCGTAAACTGCTGTTCTCTTCCGAGACTGTTAAACAGTACTTTAGTTTTCTGCAGATTAATTTTCAGACCCACCCTTCTGCTTTGCCTGTCCAGGTCAGTGAGCATGCATTGCAATTGGTCTCCTGAGTTACTAAGCAAGGCAATATCATCAGCGAATCGCAAGTTGCTAAGGTATTCTCCATCGACTTTTATCCCCAATTCTTCCCACTCCAGGCCTCTGAATACCTCCTGTAAACATGCTGTGAATAGCATTGGAGATATCGTATCTCCCTGTCTGACGCCTTTCTTTATAGGGATTTTGTTGCTTTCTTTGTGGAGGACTACGGTGGCTGTGGAGCCGCTATAGATATCTTCCAGTATTTTTACATATGGCTCATCTACACCCTGATTCCGTAATGCCTCCATGACTGCTGAGGTTTCGACTGAATCAAACGCTTTCTCGTAATCAATGAAAGCTATATATAAGGGTTGGTTATATTCTGCACATTTCTCTATCACTTGATTGATAGTGTGAATATGGTCTATTGTTGAGTAGCCTTTACGGAATCCTGCCTGGTCCTTTGGCTGACAGAAGTCTAAGGTGTTCCTGATTCTATTTGCGATTACCTTAGTAAATACTTTGTAGGCAACGGACAGTAAGCAGATCGGTCTATAATTTTTCAAGTCTTTGGCGTCCCCTTTCTTATGGATTAGGATTATGTTAGCGTTCTTCCAAGATTCCGGTACGCTCGAGGTTATGAGGCATTGCGTATACAGGGTGGCCAGTTTCTCTAGAACAATCTGACCACCATCCTTCAACAAATCTGCTGTTACCTGATCCTCCCCAGCTGCCTTCCCCTTTTGCATAGCTCCTAAGGCTTTCTTTACTTCTTCTGGCGTTACCTGTGGGATTTCGAATTCCTCTAGGCTATTCTCTCTTCCACTATTGTCGTGGGTGCCACTGGTACTGTATAAATCTCTATAGAACTCCTCAGCCACTTGAACTATCTCGTCCATATTAGTAACGATATTGCCGGCTTTGTCTCTTAACGCACACATCTGATTCTTGCCTATTCCTAGTTTCTTCTTCACTGTTTTTAGGCTTCCTCCGTTCCTGAGAGCCTGTTCAATTCTATCCATATTATAGTTCCTGATGTCCGCTGTCTTACGCTTGTTGATTAACTTAGAAAGTTCTGCCAGTTCTATTCTAGCTGTAGGATTAGAGGCTTTCATACATTGGCGTTTCTTGATCAGATCTTTCGTCTCCTGCGATAGCTTACTGGTTTCCTGTCTAACGGCGTTACCACCGACTTCTATTGCGCACTCCTTAATGATGCCCATGAGATTGTCGTTCATTGCTTCAACACTAAGGTCCTCTTCCTGAGTTAAAGCCGAATACCTGTTCTGTAGTTTGATCCGGAATTCCTCTAGTTTCCCTCTTACCGCTAACTCATTGATTGGCTTCTTGTGTACCAGTTTCTTTCGTTCCCTCCTCAAGTCTAGGCTAATTCGAGTTCTTACCATCCTGTGGTCACTGCAGCGTACCTTGCCGAGCACGTCTACATCTTGAATGATGCCAGGGTTCGCGCAGAGTATGAAGTCGATTTCATTTCTAGTCTCACCATTCGGGCTCCTCCACGTCCACTTTCGGCTAACCCGCTTGCGGAAAAAGGTATTCATTATACGCATATTATTCTGTTCTGCAAACTCTACTAATAATTCTCCTCTGCTATTCCTAGAGCCTATGCCATATTCCCCCACTGACTTGTCTCCAGCCTGCTTCTTGCCTACCCTGGCATTGAAGTCGCCCATCAGTATAGTGTATTTTGTTTTGACTTTACCCATCGCCGATTCTACGTCTTCATAAAAGCTTTCGACTTCCTGGTCATCATGACTAGATGTAGGAGCGTAGACCTGAACAACCTTCATTTTGTACCTCTTATTAAGTTTCACAACAAGACATGCCACCCTCTCGTTAATGCTATAGAATTCCTGTATGTTACCAGCTATTTCCTTATTAATCAGGAATCCGACTCCTAGTTCTCGTCTCTCCGCTAAGCCCCGGTAGCACAGTACATGCCCGCTTTTCAGCACTGTATATGCTTCTTTTGTCCTCCTAACCTCACTGAGCCCTATTATATCCCATTTACTACCCTCTAATTCCTCCAATAACACTGCTAGACTCGCCTCACTAGATAGCGTTCTAACGTTAAACGTTGCCAGGTTCAGATTCCAATGGCGGCCTGTCCGGAGCCAGGTATTCTTAGCACCCTCTGCAGCGTCACAGATCTGACCGCCGCCGTGGTCAGTTGCTTCGCGGCTGCTGGGGACTGAGGGCCGGGGTTTGATTGTTGTATTCATATAGGAGGTTGTGGCCAAGTACTGCACCAGGGTGGCCAATCCTGCTCTGGTGAGAGAGTGCGTTACCGGTTCTGGTCACCGGGATCAGGCCGCACTCCAGGCCTGTTTGTGCAATTTTCTCAACACACGTTTTTTTTTTTTTGTATTTTCCGGTGGAGAATAGCGCGGCACCGGGATTTGAATCACGGTCCTCTTGCACTGGAGACGGATACTCTACCGTCCCCGTAGGAGTTAAATTAAAAATTAATTTATGGGGTTTTACGTGACAAAACCACTTTCTGATTATGCACGCCGTAGTGGAGGACTCCGAAAATTTCGACCACCTGGGGTTCTTTAACGTGCACCTAATTCTAAGTACACGGGTGTTTTCGCATTTCGCCCCCATCGAAATGCGGCCGCCGTGGTCGGGGTCCGATCCCGCGACCTCGTGCTCAGCAGTCTAACACCATAACCACTGAGCAACCACGGCGGGTCCCGCAGGAGTTGTACGCCTCATTTAACCTACAGTGGTGCCCTACTTGGTCAGTCAAGGTGGACCAATCTGAGCTCGGTTATACCGCATGGATGGCACTCGGCTAGAGAACCTGGTATTTATGACCAAACATATTACGATGCTTCAAAGCGATGATCCTTCCTAGCGCATTTAGCACCAATTTTATGGGCTAGAAATTGCGATGCGGTGTGCCAATGTCGCATCAACGCAAACGCGGTTTTAGATCGATAGCTTGTGACTCAAAAAAAAAAAGAAAAATCTGCCATGGAACTTTAATTCTTCGAGACCTTTGCGAATGCTCAGGTTGCCTTCTAACGCAACCGCTTAGGGATGTGTGCTGAGTGCAGCTTTTTGACGTTGCATTAATTGAAGGGCAAACGCACTGTTCAATGCGACCGAATGATGGATTGAACAGTTTGTGCTCTCGGAATCACATCCCTGAAGGCTGCCTCGAGGAGCGTCTCCGCCCGACCACAGTCCCTAAGAGCACGTCGCGATTGTCGATGTTCCAACGAGTGTTTCAAGGATTTGTGGCGCAACTTTTGAACAACAGTAATGATCTGGTAAAGTGTCTAGCCCTCGTGTGTTTATCGAATCATAGCGGGTGCAACTAAAATCTACCGGGAATCGCACCTGGTGACGAGAGCAAAAAGAAAGCACGCTTATCTCACATCGTTTGGCATGAGCTCTAATAATTTTCGCAGTGGTTTTCATCTACTATTGAAGTGCACGTAAATGTTTTTAGTATTTAGGACGCGTTGGCGATGCTATTTTGTTTCAACAACGTTTGACTACTAGCGTTCGCCGGAGGGCTTGTACACCATGTCTGCCGCACCCCTGGCGTCAAAGGTTGTCACACGGCGTGTCAAAGCTCCAGCCCCACCGTTATCGTTCCAAGAACACGCCGGAAATTCCTGTACTTTTCGCGACCCATTCAGTCGATCTTTCTTAGCCCGGAGGAAGTGAAACAAATGTTCTCTCATATAGATAAAGCGAAGCCTGCACTGTTTACCAAGATTCACGTGATATTCTTCCAAATTTGTTTCTTAATAAAATAAAAGCGAGCACAATTCTTTTTGTGATCGTTTTGTGCCTTCTTAGCGAAAGCTTGGAGCAGCAGATGCGCCAGCTCATAGTCAACGTGACTATTACTCTATATCTTGGTGGCAGGCACGCACCAAATCTCTTTCATATTTTTTTCGTAAGCTTCATTTATCGCAGGAACAAAGTTCATGAAATTCGAAGCTACGCGCTCAATGATCCTTCTCTTGTCACTTTGTGATATTTTAAATCTCTCGTAGCACAGGAACTCGAGACTTCAAATTACCAATTTTCTTCACTCATGCATGAAAGGAAGCAGCTGCGAAACACAGGCAAACGAGCCGACAGCTTCTAAATACAAAGCATCTTTCCCAAGAAAACTGGGCAAACCTTACGGGGATAAGGAACGGCTTCAACTTGTCGAAATCGGTGATTTAAAGCATCGATCACCGGTGATCGATTTGGATAGGCATGGTAACGAAAGAGGCTAAAGTAGACACAACGTTAACGGGCAGTGAGCACAATCGCACGATTACACCGTAGGGCCCCTGCTAGCTGTGTCATAAGTTTGGCATGTAAGCTTTGTAATATACAAGAACACATATGCCGCATATTACAAATGATCATGAACAGCAGGTACCATTATTCCTCAAGAGAAAAGTGTATAACAGCTGTGTCTTACCAGTACTCACCTACGGGGCAGAAACTCGGAGGCATACGAAAAGGGATCTACTTAAATTGAGGACGTCACAACGAGCTATGGAAAGAAGAATGATGGGTGTAACGTTAAGGGGGATAAGGAGAGAGCAGATTGGGTGAGGGAACAAACGTGAATTAATGACATCCTAGTTGAAATCAAGAAAAAGAAATAGGCATGGGCAGGGCTAGTAATGATGAGGGAAGATAACCGATGGTCATTAGGGGTTATGGACTGGATTCTAGGAGAAGAGAAGCGTAGCAGGGGGCGGCAGAAAGCTAGGTGTGCTGATGATATTAGGAAGTTTGCAAGGACAACATGGCCACAATTAGCAGGCGACCGGGGTAGTTGGAGAAGTATGGGAGAGGCGTTTGCCCTACAGTGGGCGTAGCCAGGCTGATGATGATAATAATAATGACGATGATGATGATGACATATCACTTGTGTATTTGGTTACTTCATTTCTCTACCCTATAGTCCCCATGCATCCTCAGCAGTACGCACAAGATACCACTGCGGCTGCGTCCGCAACACAGCCGAGCCGATCTTTTCCCGAAGTGTGCAATGGCACGCTGTCAAAAAGAAGAAAATAAGAAAGAGAAACGAAGAAAAAGCAGCCAGGTTAACCCGATAAAAGTACCGTTTGCTAGCCTGCCCGGTGGACAGAGAAAATATATTTAAAGATATAGGAAGGGACAAAAATTAGCAGCGAAACCTAAATCGGCGCACCAAGTTCTAAAGTGGCAAACTTCACTATCTACAGCATATCTCGGAGCGCCGTAGACCTCAGGAATCGAACTGTAGCGATCACAAACGTCTTTCGCACGCATATGTCCTTTTTGACCATCTGTCGTTGCATTTTTTTTTTTGCCTTGACCATTGCCGACTGTCGGATGCCTCAAATACAGTACACGGTATCTGCCTTTATGTACTCTATGTAATCAATAAAGGGAAAATCAGATATCCACCTGTTCGTAGCAATTGCTACAAAGGAAACCCATACGGGTTCCTCCAAAGAAAAGCGTCGCAGTTGAAGAAAAATTTGTGCTGTTCCGGGACTCGAACCCGGGACCACCGCCTTTCCGAAGCAGCCGCTCTTCCATATGAGCTAACCAGGCGGCTAGCAGATGGCAGGGCGAAGTAGCATTTGTCTACAACTCGAAGCGAAGGCAAGAGTTTGACATAATCTATGTAATCTATGTAACGTGCGTGGATGGATATAAAATGCGCGATTGTTTTGTGACAGCCGCGAGTGTTAAATATAGGGTTGTCGGGCGATACCATTCTAAACGAGTGTGACGTTGAAGTTTGCCGCAGCTAGGAAACAAAAGAGTGCCTGCACAGTAGTATAACACAAGAAACGACACTAGATTGCAGTCGCTCGAGTGCCTCTTGGCCGAAATGTGTGTACTGGCTAATTTCGCACTGTTTTACTGCAAGTTTTAGGCATTTCACTAAAGCCCTGCAGAGAAGCGTGAGCTCTTTACAGTATTCGTTTTTAAGGGAGCAGCAAAAATTAAAATGGGCGATGTTTCTTAGACCTATAAAAGAAAATACAAAGGCGACACGAAGCACTACATTAAGCTTTTCAAGCTAACTTATATGACGTAGCTCCGTTATTGTGTGCAGCTCAAGCCAAACATGGTGTCGTCTTCGATGGCCCACAGTTCAAAAACGGGAATAGAGGTTGGAATGAAGTTTGAATGTTGAAGTTGCAGCTATAAAACATATTGCTTTTCTTGCGATTAGAAAAGCATGGCGTAGTACATAATTTTACATGCCGGAACATCAAACAAACGAGGAAACGAAAAACATGATCACAATAAAAGTGCATAAAAAACATTCTAAAAGTGTTAGAAGGACAACGAGCAGTAAACAGCGCTAAACAACAGGACGAAGAGAGGGACGCAGACCAGAGCACTGACTAACAACCAAGTGTCTTTATTCCTTCAGTCAGCATACATATACTCTACCGCTATCTCCTTCGGAAGGCTGTCTCCTTCTGAAGGAGATAGCCTTCCTATCTCATCGATTGGAATTTATTGACCCTACGCAAGCTGAATTCTCTTGCTTTTGTGCTTCGAGGTAGCCGTAGAGTATATATATGCTGACTGAAAGAATAACGACACTTGATTGTTGGTCAGTGCTGTGGTCTGCGTCCCTCTCTTCGTCCTGTTGTTCAGCGATGTTTACTGCTCGCAATCATGAACCAACAAGCCCAAATGCGTACTCTTCTGCAGTGTTAGAAGGACTGTTGCACTTTGGGCATCGAAGGCAATTCAATGCTAGGCCTTTCGCTGTTTTTATTTTCTTACTCTTGGGTGAACGACACTGGTGGCAACAAAAAGAGCAGCACATTTGAGGTCGTTGATATTCCGTTCTCGTTGCAGAGGTGCTTCAAAGGTGCAGAAGTGCATCCTAGAAACGGGACAACGAAAAGCAAACTCAAGCCCTCTTGTCGTCCTCGCTTTCCTGCTTCGCAATGCAAAACACCGCAACAAGATTGCCTGCACGGTTTACTTGCAGAATGTACACAGGCGCCACGGAAGAGAGGAGCTTTACGTGTTTGATTTGTTAGGCAACAAATAAGCTGCGTTCGGCTCAAGTCCCCTCTGCGTCAACTCTGCCCCCCCCCCCTTCCTTTTTTTTGGTCCGCCAATGTCTCGCCAAAGTAACTGTTGTCCCGACGGCCACGGGCCAGAACATATGCTGATCAATGCTTGCATCGGCCCCTCTAACACTCTGAAACAAGCTGGCACACAAAAAACAATAAACAAATTTCAACGTTTTTTTTTTTTTTATATCGCAGCATTTCTGGCACGTGCCGTCAGGAGAAGCCACACACTCTCGTTTCGCACTATGCTAGGCTTCGTTCGGCGAAGATGCCGTCGAAGTGTTGTTATGCACCGAAGGCGGAGGTCACGTAGAAGTCTCGTAAGCGAACGGCGAGGGTGAGTGGGCAAGGAAAGGTAAACAGTAAGTACAGCGCAGTAGCTGAAGTGAGACTGTTGCCAAGCGAGATTCAAGGCTGCTGAAAGCGTACGTGGCAACCTGCATTGAAAGGCACGGATAAGGTCGTTCGTAAGCGCGTCCGAGGTAACAGGAAAGTATGGGCTGGAATTCTCGGCCCTGTTGATTGAAGCACTTCGAGCACGACAACGAAGCGTAACAACCGGGGGCTACACCCGTTTTATCGCGGCCAGCGAGATGCCGAGGTGTGCCCAGGATATAATCGTGCTTGCAGTGACTTGATTATTTATCTAATTTTTCGGAGCCGAAGTGGTGCAGAAGAGAGTGACGTTTTAGAACAGTAAAAACAAGGCAAGATATCGGAGGAGATGTCCTAGATGAAATGAACCCTTTTTGACGAAAAACTATGCTTATCGAGCGAATGAAACAAACTGTATGTTGTCAGCAAGCTCCGGTTTCTATTTTGTTTAGTGTGTCCTCGTAATATAGCGCATCATACCTTTATCATTTACGATATTATCGATTATTACCTTTGCGACCTGAACGCAGGTGTCAAGTTATTAGCGTACATCGAAAAACGTTTCAATTCTTACAGGTCTGCGAAGCAGTTCTCACAAGGGGCTATGTTAGCTACTAAACCACCGTACTGAGTTGCCCTAGTCGTCGCCCTATTGGTGTGTACGTCGCATACTCAGTGAACGGAAAGCAATCTTGAAGGCCATGTTTCGGCGAACGCCAGACGACGGAAGCGAGCCCGTTACGCCACTAGCCGCCACGTTTTGTACGTCACGGCCAAGCGCACAAGCGAAGGCAAGATTGCATTTTTCCCCCTTGGCAAATCAAACAACTTACAAAGCGAATTCTGATATTAAACAACCCGGGCCACTAAATGAAATGTTGCTGCGATATTCGAGCACGAACAAAAGCAGCGATTACCATCATTCCCTTTTTTTAATGAGAAAACCTTAAGATGAAGCTTTAGCTCGGGCCCAACTCCGACGCGGCCTATTCAAAGACATGCAAAACGGAGAAACGCTTTTGGCCATAGCCCATGGACCGATCTTTAACGAAATTTGTTGCATTTCAAAGAGAAAGTTAAATTCTAGTGACTGTCGGAAGTGGAATTTCGATTTAGAGATTGAATTTTGTTGAAAGAGCTTTCAAAAATTTGAGACTTCGAAAGAAATAGAAGCACGAACTTAGCAAATTAATAGCTCAGCATCAAGAACAGACATCGCGGTTCTTTAAACGGCATCCATTAGATCCTTGAAAGTGGACAAATTGGATGTGTCAATTTATATATTACGTGAATTGGTTGCGTTGTGTACAAGTGTTCTTCAAAAGTTGTATTTCCATATTAATAATTTTTTCTTTAGATTCATGTGTAACATATCAGTATATGTCCGCTTTATATGTAATATCACATGCAATTAACATACTGGTGATCTCATTTTTCATCGCTGAGTTGCGGAGTCGTAAACTAGATAGCTTCTTTTTCTGAAATATGTGACTTTCGCCATTTTTTAGAAACAATTCATGGCCTAAATCAAAAATTCAAAACCAACAGTCACTCGGTGTTAAGTTTTTCTTCGAAACATGACAAGCCTGGTCAAATTTAGTGCAATGGTTGCTGGGAAAAACGAGTTCTCCTTTTACATGTATTTAGATAGGAGCCCCCGACCTGAAGCTTCCTTTTTAAGTGGCACGTTGCGATGTATTATACCCGGAAAGAAGCGACGTCTAGTCTAGTAATGCAAAAATTAGTACATAGGGCCCGCGAGAGGGCCGTCAGGTTTCACCTGATGTTCACCGAGTGGGCCTACCCAGGTGACAATGAGTGTGCTTGCGTCTATTATGAACCGAATAAAGTTATTTCACTCAATCACTCGCATGCAAGAAACATCATCATCAGCAATGGCTCATACCCTCGTAAGCATACAAGGAAAGATGCGTTGGTTGAGTATGAAAGAACAAACGAAAGAAAGAAAGAACGAAAGCAGAGATGAAAGAAAGAATACAAGGACTAAATAAGAAAGAAATAAGAACAAAGAAAGAATAACGAAGAAAGAAAGAGAGAAATAGCCTTTAGGTTCGCCTTTAGGTGCTCATTAGGTGCTCGCATGTGTCGTTCAGGAGGCCGACCTACAGCGCCATGCGTTCACTTCACACGGTGTCTTGTTATTCTTGCAAGAAGTCTGACCCCTCCAATCCTATAACTTAATGCATTACCACGTGTGCAGCAGGCTTTCGTCTTCACATGGTACAGGAGTGTAACATGCTGCCGAATTTCCTTTAGTTGTTCAAGGAAAGACATTGGTCTCTGTATTACACCGATGATTGATTCGCGGCTTTACCGCCACACTTTCAGCTGCCGTAGACATCGCAACACCTCCCTCTTGTAAATTTTCTAGGAAACTATGCAAAATTCTGCGGTTGGACTACGGCCTCGGAGATTGTTGCTACCCGATGTCGGAGGCTGGACCATCGAACGCAGCCTCTCAACGTTATTACACGGTGCCTAACTTACAGGCTTTAAACGGTGCAAAAGCGAATGAGGCGACGAAAATTCTGCTCGTGATTCTCATCTTCATAAACAGCGAAATAGATAACCTTCACATGTATGCTCAGTAACACGGCTGCTTATGTATAAGCTTTTTAACCGGTTGATTTCATTCCTGATTATAGCTTCGAAATATGAGTCCAACCGGCTCCAGGCTACACCAAGCAATTCAATCTGAAGAGTACTTCGGTTTTGCTCCTTGTGCGTAGCATGTCAAGTTTTGAGGCAGCACCAGCATTTGATGACGTTGCTGATACTTTCACAAAACTAGTTTCGGAAACAATAATGGAGCTGGAGGAGTCATCCCCAGCAATAAACGAATGTGCTTGTACTTCTCAAGGAACCAGACCGTAAGCAACAATCGGAGAAAGTAAACATTCCTCTATCGAAGAAACAACCCATCGGAGAAAAAGTAAACATTCTTCTATGAATACAGCATGTTTATGCTAACCTTATTACTACATGTCCTATAACACTGTGCTGTTGGTGGTCAAAAAAATTGAAACGTTAGGACTTGAGCAACAGTGGCATATTTCAGCAGTTTGATAGGAACCTACCACAAGTTTCTTTTCACTTGTTTGCTTCCTCTCGCAAACGAGCTTTATCGCGCCAGCAATTATAAAGATAATCCAGGTGAACATCCGCCGTCGCCGTCGCCGTGATGCTCCGTATATAGTTCAAATGCTATAATATCCTATAGCCTTCAACTATGTCATAGGCTGTAAGTGCAAAGGCAAGCGTGAGAGCATTGAAGGATTGTCACTTGATGCGCGCCGTCTGCCCGCTCGCGCTGAGGCAGGAAAGGTTGAGTGTGCGTCTCCTCTTCTAGCGGGGCCGTTGCTGCACGTGGCACTGCACATGGTACCAAGATAGGGCCCTGCGCATCTTATCTTGGTGGCAACATGCCGGTACATATTTCTAGTGAACGAGATGGCATATCGGTTTCGTGCTCGCTGTATTCTCGTGTGCCTCATGTTGGAAATAGCGGAATCTCAATATTTTGGAGGCGGAGATAGAGGCAGCACGTGGCACTCGCTTGCCACTGCGGACTCTATTCAAACATGCAGCGTTCTGACAGCGAGCGTCCACGGTCATCGAGTGAGACCTGTTCATGTTTACTTGCGCGTGCGTGACGCCAATATTTTTGGTTAATTATTAAGCGAATGAATTACTGCAGCTTACGGGACAAAAAAAAAAGACAACTCCACCCTAGCTTTACGTAGTTTTCTAATGATTTGCTATCGCTCTCAATGGTTCATCTTTAGTGAGGAACTGCGAATTAATTTCTCTTTGAATTGAATGTGTGATAACATTACACGCGAATAAACTACAAAAAGAGACAGGACGGTAAAGAACTTCTACGAAGTTAAATTGCAGACCTCAGAATATACCAAACGAGATGTTCAACGAGGCCTGAATCAAGCGCGAGAAAATTCTCCGGCATACTCATTTATCAAACCTACGGAGACGCTACCTATTGCAGCTCAATTACGCTGTTTCATTTTGACATCACTCCTCACTAAAATACTGAAGCGTAAACCTAACTGGCTTTCATCTGACCCTGCAAGGCTGTAGCTTCTGCACGTTCATTGTTACTCGTTCATGTCTAGACAGCATTGCAGTTGAGTAAAGTTTTGAAACTTTCTAAGAATATACCCAGCTTAACCAAAACTACCCGCCTGGCAGGCATTTCAACGATGCCTGAATCTTCCTTTTCTTGGTCGTGTATACCTCCTTGGCACAAGTTGCGCTCTAGAGGGTGCTGCGCGCAGAATTTTCGACACACACGAGATAACTTGTTCCTCCGCCTCCCTCTGCAAGCAAAGCGAAGACCTACGGGCCCAAATGAATGGATCCGAGGATAGAAAGCGCACCTTTCCTGACTTTCTCAATGCACACAGTTTGTAAGGCCAACTTTTTTTTCTTTCCTGGTTGCTTTTTTTTTTGTCCGACTTATCCCTGTTCCCTTAGCGGCCTCCTCTGAGATAGCGTACGGAGCACAACGGCTGCCCTTTGCTCAGCCGGCGGCTACCAAACTCACCCCTCCCCCACCCACATTTCTTATCTCCTCAGCGTGCATCTATTCTTTTTCCTTCCGAAGTGCTCCAAGTCTCATTTGTTTCCACAGACAGATGCACGGCCCTCTGAAAGGAGTTGGAGAAGACGTACGGTGCGATTTTGTACGAGCCAGAAGTATTTATGAGCGCATTAGCAAGGGCCTCGCACGTGATAGATATCGTTTCGTGAACTTGATCCATTGACGGCATATGTTTTTGTTCCCTATAGTCGCAATTTTCTCGCTTTCAAGAATTTTCTTTTTGCACTTAACGCTCGAGACAATTGATCGCGCGGAATATTCGGCTTGCGGAAAAGCACCCAAAGACTCTAAACTTTTGTTTTCAAAATCAACTCCCTTTACAATCAACTGCAGTATAGTGGCTAGCCAGGCTTGTTGGTACCTTAGAAAACAACGCAAATAATGGGACACAGGAATGGGGCACATGACACAAGCTTTGACACATGACTGTCTTGACCGCTGAACTCGTCCGGCATCGGCACCAGACGACAAAGACCACGTCGACCACTGCACAGCAGTAGGAATGACAAAGACGGCATGTATACCATAACAAAAATTTAACTAATGATTTTAAGCATGCTGCATATTTGGCGGTAAACTGCCCCTCCTTTCAGCCGCCTGCCTTCACAGGTCCGCATGAAAATTTTAGCCCTCCATGTGTATTATATTTTTGATATTGAGTTCGGGCAGTACGTTTTCGATAATGAATTTGTTTCGTTTATTTGCCTAATTAATCACACCCAAACAATAATTGCTTGATTCCTTGGGGCGCTGACCCGTTTTCGTCATTATAGTTAATTATACATCTCTTTACGGAGCCACTCTGTGTGCGATGTGCAACTGGACAGAATGGGCCTTGTGAAATGCAATGAACATTAAAAATTATGATACTTTTCTCGCCAAGGATACCTCCTTTGCAGTTACATTTTTGTTATTATGAAATTGGGTTACAAAATGCTTAATAACGTCTTGGCATCATTACACTCTACAAGTCGAATTTTTATTCATGATAAATATCTTTCAAAGACGGAAGATTGAAATAAGTTGGATTAAAGTTGATTAAGGTGGATTAAAGTGGACAAAGGTGGATAAAGGTGGATTTAGGGGGATTACAGTTTATTAAGACTGCAAGGAGAACTGACGATCGCAGCTCAATCTTACGCGCGAAACTGAGGAGAGTAGGGAGGCAGCGCGTGAGCCGAGGGAGGGGGGGGGGGGGGGAGTTTGGCTTCTAATCTGCCAGCAGCTGCGTACTCTGGAGAATGCGATCTGGAGAAAGCTATCGGGCGACGGCTCATGTCTTTGTGCGTGCTGTTTTCTCGCCGCTGTTTCGCGTTGAAGCGATAGGCAGCACGAAGGTAACTAGCTCCCTGCTACTGCTGCGTTTTGACAGCGAGTGCCTGCGGCCATCCAGTGTGATGTGTTCATCTTAGCCTGTGCGCTCTGATGCTCTGCTTGGTAATTCAGTTAGTACACAAATGTTTACAAGTTTATCCTGTCTGTAGAAGTACTATGCTTACTTTGTATAGCCGTCCACTAATTGGGTATCGCAATCGGTGCTTCGCCTTTCGAGCGACACTGCGACTTTTTTTTTTCATAGCTCTTTGCGAGGTCCCCCATTCGTTCTGGATCTTCGTTATACTACATGTTTCGGCCCCATATGTTAGCACCGGTACAGTATAATGACTGCACGCTCCTAATTTCCACGACAGTGGTAAGCTTCCTGTCAGGGTTTGGTAATGCCTGCCTTGTGCGCTCCAATCCATTTTTATTCTTCTGTGAGTTCCCTTTTCATCATCAGGGTCCCCTGTATGCAGTTGACTTGGATAACTCTAATCCTGCACCGCCTTTAGAGGTTGGCTGGCGATGACGAATGCTTGTTCCCTTGCCCGGCAGTTGAACCTTATCTTTGTCTTCTGCATACTAATCTTCCACCCTTCCGTTGCAATTGCTCTGTTAAGGTCCTCAATCGTTTGTTGCGATTCATTCTCAGTGTTGCTGAACGTGACAATGTCATCCACAGGCCGAAGGTTGTTGAGATATTCGCCGTTAATCCTCACTCCTAAGGCTTCCCAACCTAATAGCTTTACCAAACGAGGTGACCCTCTTTCACCCTAATCATCATCATCATCATCACCATCATATTCATCATCCTGGCTACGCCCACTGCAGGGCAAAGGCCTCTCCCATACTTCTCGAGCTACCCCGGTCATGTACTAATTGTGGCCATGTTGACCCTGCAAACTTCTAAATCTCATCCGCCGACCTAACTTTCTGCCGCCCCCTGCTACGCTTCCATTCCCTTGGAATGCGGTCCGTAACCCTTAATGACCATTGGTTATCTTCCCTCCTCATTACATGCCCTGCCCATGCCCATTTCGTTTTCTTGATTTCAACTACGATGTCATTAACTCGCGTTTGTTCCCTCACCCAATCTGCTCTCTTCTTATCCCTTGAAGTTACACCCATCATTCTTCTTTGCATAGCTCGTTGCGTCGTCCTCAATTTAAGTAGAGGCCTTTTCGTAAGCCTCCAGGTTTCTGCACCGTAGGTGAGTACTGGTGAGACGCAGCTGTCAAACAGTTTTCTCTTGAGGGATAATGGCAACCTGCTGTTCATGATCTGAGAATACCTGCCAAACGCACCCCAGCCCATTCTTATTCTTCTGATTATTTCAGTCTCATGATCCGGATCCGTGCTCACTACCTGCCCTAAGTAGATGTATTCGCCTACCACTTCCAGTGCCTCACTATCTATCGTAAACTGCTGTTCACTTCCGAGACTGTCAAGCATTACTTTATTTTTCTGCAGATTAGCTTTTAGACTCACTCTTTTGCTTTTCCTGTCGAGGTCAGTGAGCATGTATTGCAATTGGTCCCCTGAGTTACTAAACTCAGGGGACTAAAATTGATGCAGCGATGTGCGGATGCAGCGATGGCGTAGAGGTAGAGCATCCGCCTCGCGTACAAGAAGACCGTGGTTAAAATCACGGTGCCGCGCAATTTTCCACATGATTAAAAACAAAACAAAAAATATGCGCGTGTTGATAAAATTGCACAAAACAGGCCTGGAATGCGGCCTGATCCCGGTGACCAGAACCAGTAACGCACTCTCTCACCAGAGCAGGATTGGCCACCCTGGTGTAGTACTTGGCCATAACCTCCTATATGAATATAACAATCAAGCCCCGACCCTCGTTTAACGAATATACAATTAGGAGCCTTTTAGCCGTATGGCTGTATTGGGACAACAGCGGCGATACTAAAGTGAACGGTAGTTCACAAGGGTTTTCTTTCGCAGAAGCGTTCCCTTTGTCGCCTACAGCTTCGACTAATTGTTCATATATCTCCGTGTTCGCGATTGGCCCGTATGTGATATTACGAACTTGTCTAGTGCGAGACGCTCTCGTGAATGCGAAGCCTGCGTGATTCGAGAAAGAAGAATGTATACTTTGAGCAACTTCACCCCTTTGTTCCGAATAGGTTTACGGTTGCGCGTGCGTGTGCACGTGGTTCTCTAAGGCACCTTGGACACGGATATGTAATAAGGACGCATTTAAATCTGCACACGTAAGCTCATGACCGTAAAAATATTCTCTCTGGAGGCACGAGCGGCAATGAACAGCAATAAAATACACTGCAAGAGCGGCGCCTTGAGAACGGTTCCTTTCGCGCTGGGCACTGCTTTCACTGTCCCCCCCATTCTCCACGCGTTTTTTTTTTCCCCGTCATGTGGCAGACTCGCGCAACACAGTATACGACCCCCGTTAAAACCGCGCATTGTTCCGCAGCACCGGCGTGACAACGACATACAGCACGCTGGTCCGTTGCGCCGGGCAAGCTTTTTTATGGCCCTCATAAGGAAGGGTCGTAAAAAGACACTTCATCACCACGAAACGACCGCGACGTGTACCTCACTTTCCCTAATCATTGCGGCCGTAGATAAAGTTTCCCGCGTTAGCGGCGGGTTAAGTGGCGCCAGTAAAGCGGCGACTGCGTTTCCTTTGGAGCTTCAGCTATGCATGCGCATGACAAAGTATCAAATAGCAACGTTTAGCATGGCTGCTAAGGTCAACATTGTGGCATTGCTTTTGGATTTTGCACCTGTTTTCGGGGGCAGCAAGAAAACTTCCGATGCGAAATTCGAACACAAGTAAGACCAGCATACAATACTCGAACACGGGACTAAGTCCTTTCCAGTCACAATACTAGCGAATTAAGTTGAGAAGCGCACTGGGGACAGTGAGATACCGGAGAAATGCAGTTTCACACCCGACACAGCCTACTTCCAGGCGATGGCTTCACAGAAGTAATCGGTGCTTCACCTATCTGTTTCAAAATCTATTGAGTACTGAATGAGCGGTGCTGTAGAAGTTAAACAAAGTACGATGTATGGCGGATTCAGCGACATACTGCTGGTTCCCGCGTGAACAAAAGAAGGAGACCATCCAAATATGTGATTCTTCAAGATGCAACGCCCCTTAGATGCTTGCTTTCGGTGGAACGTCGCGGAAGAATTGAACATCTATTCCTTACGTTAGAAAGTTCTAAAGCTGTTATTGAAGTTTCTGTCACCTGAACTGCACGCAGAACAACTGAACTCTGCCTTGGCAGCTCAGCGAAATTGCAGGCTAAAGCAAGAACTAGCGCGGTAATTCACGGAAGTTCTTAAAATTATTCTCTGCACACGGCGCCTCATGTTCAATAGACAATGGAACGCATACGCGCGACAAGGTGATGTTTGGTGGCTCCATCGTGGGGTGACAGTGCAACCTTAACGAAAAAGGTCACCTTGTGGTAAGAACAAAGTAAGCGCGATGCAGTATGCTCGCAGTGAATAATGGGGAATGAGTAACTTGTGTCGGTGCCCCTTCAGCTAACGAGAGAAGTGCTTAACTGTTCAACGCCGGTGCTGTAGCCGACGTTATTGTAGTCAACCATCCTATTTATTTAGTGTGATTAAACAAGAGGTAAAATGAGTAAGATCAAAAACTAGCTACACACAAGCGCCAAGAAGACAATGTAGCGCCCTACAGGGTTCATACGTTCAAGAAACGTAAAGCTACCAAACGAGAATTATTCACTTAGCTTTTACAGTAACATGGAAGTTCATTTTGCCAACAAACGCGTGGTTCACAAGAGGATTCACGTAAAGGCAAATACGTGTTAAATGTAGCGTAAAACCAAAGTAACAAACTATTTAGGTTGGCAGAAAACCGAGAGAAGCAAAGAAGGAAGGACACGTACATAATACAATGAGGACCAAGGATGCAAGTAACAAAAGCGCGTCTCACCCAGATGCGTTGCATTCGAAAAGCGATATTCAGATACACACAATATAGTGACATCTAAGCAATCCTATTCATACATTTCGGTGGACACATTGAAATGCATTTCAGTACATTGGCACTACACCTGGAGATGGAAGACCTTGCTATAAGTTTCGCAAACATATATGCACAAGCCGTATGTTTTAAGTAAGAGGAAATTGTTATCTTGACATTACCTTGTTTCTTCGTGGTTAGCGAAGCAATTATCTTTGCTAGGTAACTTTCGGCAATTTCTGCCGTATCATTCATTAACCTCACCGTATCAAAAACATAACTCACACATTCTGAGTACGCCAATTTTTTTTTTCCACCCCGTGTATAGGAATTTGAAGGTAGAGCTTAACCTCGTAAGGCATCGCTCTGCAAGTCGCATAGGCAGAGAAAATAAAAATGAAACCGAGATATTGATCAAGCCAGGGCAATGTTGACGAGGACGTGCTTCATTTACTTGTCGCTTAGCTTGTTTACTAGTACAGGGTGTAATGACACGAGAACGTTTCGCATACTCGGGAACCTGTGCGCGAGAAAATGTTCCCACGTAGGAACATGCGAAGCCTCATCGCTTGCTCCCGCCTTGACGAGGCGTGCAAAATGATGTGCGTAATGTTCGCCCTTCCTTCGAAGTTGATGGGATTCAGGAAAAAGAAAACTCACGTCGTTGCACCAGACGCAAAATAAGGTATCTAGAGAGCTATTCCTACGTATCGCACGCATGGTGCGTCTTCCCAAGCCCTCCAAGCGAAAGCCAGATGCAAATGCATTTCGAGGTGTCATGAGGAGGTGGGAAAGGGGACCAGACAGTCCCTCTTTTCCTTGAAGTGTATAAGAGGAGAAAGCTGTGACTGGAGCAAAGAGAGGGGCTGTCGGGAGACGTTATTACGCAGTTTTTTTTTTTGCCACGGCTTGCAAAAAGTTCAAACACAAATGGCACTAATGACAAGCGAGTATCTATATGCAACTACCGCGAAAAAGGGCAGAAGCGCGTGCCGAAAATACCGCGGCACATATTGATTCTGTTTTTTGTGTGGTTCCTAATCGTTTTATCACGCAAAGTACCTGCCCAGATAATAATGCGCTGTGACAGGCATAGTCAGAGGGGATTTTTATCTGTCGGGAATGTAAAGTCTAGGGAAACCAACCGTCATAATATAAAGAGAGTGTGCGGGTGCTCATTTTCCCTAAATGTGAAAATATGCGATAGTTTCACGGATGGGCATTCAATGTAGGGTATATAAGTAAATTACTTACAGTTTTCTGCTTCATTAGGGGCATGCTGCTGAAGAGATTCTCCCCACACACGACGCAGCTCATGCATCCTTAGTGCATCCAAATACATTGTTATGCCACTTGTAGCATCGGCACAAGCTCAATACGCGTATTGTGCGCGCGCTCTGATATCTTTACAATCAGTGACATCCACACCCGCTTTACCTCTGTGTTTCACGGGAGCAGGACGGGTGCTAATCTGACTTCGCGAATTTACGAAGGAATTCAATGACTTTGACTGGAAAAATACTGTGTAACTGAGAATGTGTCGTGCTGTTGAGCGTGCAGAAGGAAACGTGCAAAGGAAACTTCAGCTTTCTCCTCCACAACGCTCCCTCACATATCCAGCAAAGCCCTTGTTGCCAGCTGCTTTACTAATATTAGAAAATAAAAAGGTAATTAGCTTAAGAAAGTTATCTTTTTTTTCAATTATCTAGGCATTTCGGTTTCTCGTAGAAGTAATGCCTGCTTCATCGAGCAATTCAGATGAAGGGATAAAATTGTGCTATCTCCGACAGGCAACACATAAAAATTTGGCGCAGGCAAAAAAAAACACCCTATACATCAACTTTGCACTGTTGTTCGTTAGTGAAATCTAGGGAACATGTTAGCGTGTAATACCACTCAGGGAGCGATCAGATTTTTATTGCTATCCTTTCCCTAAAGGTATAGTCACGATAAAACAGCATTGCACCGACTGACTTCGACAAAACAAATTCTGCAAGACATCTAAGGGTTCCCCGTAAGGATCGCACGCATAAAATCCACTGCATAAGCGAGCAAGGCAAAATTACAGGTTGAGAAGAATTTAAATCCTGTCGGCCGAAATCACTCTTGTTTCTCTTTTCTTTTAACAGCGACAA
Organism: Dermacentor andersoni; assembly: GCF_023375885.2. NCBI lineage: Eukaryota > Metazoa > Arthropoda > Arachnida > Ixodida > Ixodidae > Dermacentor > Dermacentor andersoni. The sequence goes on along the minus strand of NC_092821.1, from coordinate 145,235,557 downwards.
GAAAATGGAAGGCAGTAACTTCTAGGTCTTTGGCAGCGACAAAAATCAGTATTCGAGCTGGGTTGAGCTTTTGCAACAGTTTTCACTAAATTGTTACTTTCTTATTTTATATGTTTTCTCTCTTTCTCACTGCCTTTTTCCCGTTATTTCTTTTCTGTTCATTTTTGAACATAGAACAAGAAGAGACTGCAGACGGTTCTCCTAGGCATAATCACGGTGAAGGTAATTGAAGCAACCAGGTGGGCTTTTTTGACAGCAAGCCTTCCTTAAGTACGCTATTCCTCGGCAGCGCTAAAAGTTAGAGCGCCAGCAAAGCCAACGCCCTAGCGCTAGCTTTCACGACGTAATACCTCACCGATTTGCTGCTTGAATTTTCTCAAATCGTAACCCTCAGTGAAGTGCACATATATTAGAGCGTGAACTTTAGATAGGAACGCAAAATCTGCTCCGCTTTTTCTGACTACCGGCATGACATCCGGCTAAGTGACAGAGGAAAGTTGCCGATCAATGACAAGCTGTTCTTTCGAACTAACACACTCGAAATTTCGATTGTATCTTTAACGCATCCGCACATTTAACTGCGAGTACGTGGGTTATGCTTCTGACGTGAGCCCCGAAAGGACTGGCCAGACTTCGTTGGAAGCACATTGTTAGATATTACACATGTCGTTGGCAGCAGGGGATCAGGTGAAACCAGGCGTGTTCAGACATGAATATTCAAATGGTTTAACGCTTAGTTCACGTGTATGTTGCTTGAAAAATGATATTTTTACGTATGTACCAAATGTCGGGGATCAACTAACGGGAAAAAAGTCCTCGCAGTAATCCAAATCACTCCAGTTTCCCTTTATTCTTGCTTCGAGTAACAAGTTAGGTTTCACACTGAAATAAAAAATAAATGCAGGAGTTGTTGACCTTCACTGGTGATGGCTGCCCCTTTTGACTAAGTCTAATAAGGTGGTGCTTAATGCGATGCTTCCTTTATGCGTGTGTTTTATGCGATGATAATGCAATATTTCTAAAAAATATTGCCTTGAGCAGATGGCACAACTAAAGTTGGTGTGCTCGAAGATGTGGACATTATTTCATGAGAGATAAGTGCATAACCACCATTTAAAAATGTTTAGTTGATCAGTTCTAACTAATTACTTTAGGGCACATTTTCCAAATTGCAACCCGTGACTTTGAATCGTACAATTACCTAAAAATAATTCTGAGCAATAGCTCAGTTTTGACATATGCTTTCCGAAATGCATTGGTGTTCGACTTAAATTTGCGCTGCGGTACATAAAACGGCGTTTTGTTAAAAACTACGAGGACCAAAAGGACGTTTTAGTGCAAGTCAAATGGCGCTCATCTCAAAACAGCTGCTACTTTCGAAATTCGTTCCAAATATATCTACCTTGATAAGTGACTGGCTTCCATTGTTATATTGCGACGTTCGCCGTGAACTAACATTTACTTAAAAAGTTTTAGTCGCGAGATGCTGGTGTTAGTCCGTTACACAGCTTGGTTTCCTGTGCAAGTAATCCAGCTCAAGGATTAGAATTTCAGGATCCGCTGCAGGCAGTGCTAGAATAATCCAGTAATTGTAATAATAAACACTAGTTATAGTTTTGTGTGGTATTAAAATACAAATTCACGATTGCACTCGCTCCGCCAATATTACCTGTCTTTCTGTGTGCCCGTATTTCTTGCTAAATTCAACAGCGCGTTCTCTTTTCGTAATGACCTTCAGCAAGACTTCCCGCGTTAGCTGATTTCCTGCATGACCTGATCTTGAGCTCACGCTGAAGAAACAGAGACAAAACATGCAATGAAACGGCATTTAAAACGTACAGGCGACAATGACTCGCCTGGCGCATCTGCTTGTCTTTGCGTTCCTCTCTCTCTCTCTCTCTCTCTCTCGAGGGAACAGTACACAACATAACGGCTTTCGGCGTTCGTGGCTGCCTAATGGGGTTCAGGCGACGGGAACCAAGCTGCTTTGTATACGTACCGGGTACTTTGACAAAAGTTGCTCTGAAACACGCTGTGCATAATGGCACGCCTGCCCCCCCCCCCCCCCCCCTCCCTTTCAGAATTATCAAAAAGACAAAGGGATTAACTGCATTTACAAGCGGCTCGTTGAGCTGTCGGCACTGGTAGCGCGTAGGATTTTATTCTTTCCCGCGGGGAAACTTTCGGTCTCTGCTGATATGCGCGCTGGCAGTGAGACACTGCAAACAAAAGTTGCTCGGCTGAAGCTTCGAAATAAGGCAACAATTAACAAGAGTATACTTTTGTGCATGGTGTTGGAAAAACAGTGCTTTCAACTCACCTGCCTAACGAAGGTCACAATGAAGAGGGACCCGTCCATGTGAGAAGAACACAATGAAGGAAAGAATGGCGTTAATGTTGAGGAATAAAAAGCAAACCAGGCAATAATTTTGTTACGTGGTAGAAGAAAAGTTTGCAATAATTAAGATGCGGACACGAGACGAGACTGAATGAATCAATCGATGACTAATTGAACATACGCGAAGCCAAGCCAAGCATGCAAGGGACAACTGCATGGATAACAGCCTAGGCGCGTTAAAAGGACCCAGAACCGTTTTTTTTAAGTGCAGAAGGGCATTTGCAGTGAAAATAGGCTATTAAGTAACACTTCGCCTCAAAAAGTACTTCAATACGTTCAGCGGAAGCAGAGTTATTGGCAATCTACCATTGCCTCCGCTGTGCTCCCGTTCCTTCTTCGATGCCTTGCACTGCGAAGGCTACGGCGGAGTGGGGCACGCCCACAACCTTGTGAATGTCGCAGTGGCACGCAGTTCAAATTTCATTTTGGACTTTAACGCAGGTGTCACGACTTTCGATTTTGGTGCATAAGAGGTGCTAAACGTAAACCAAAGGCGGTTGTCCTCAGCGAGCCGCAGTGCGCTGAGCCCGTGGACACGTGGCGGCAACCCGCGGCGGACGCTGCATCTACGCTACGTAGCCGACCGCAGCTACCAATAGCAGCCGCTTATGGGAATCCGCTTTATTACGAAATAAAGCATCCAGAAGAGAATGAGGAGCAGGCTTTCTGTTGAAAATACAGCGTTTGAGAGAAAGACGACATTGCGCTCCGTTTGCGAGCTCCACCCAAGGCGTACGATAGCAAAACTTGGCTGAGATGTTCACAGCAACGTATGCTACCCGCGGACTCTGTTATCTCATCAAGCCCGAGAGTGGTCCAGCGCCCCTTTACGAACCTTATCCTGTTGCGCGGATGTTATCGAACAAGGTAAAAAGAAAGGGAAATCGACTTAAATGTTGATTTGTCCCTGCCATCACGTTCGCGTTAACGGTTATTGAGAACGCGTCCATTTGAAATATAATTTTTTTGTGCTCTAGTTGACGTCAGCTTCATAAGGTGGAGCCACCAGCTAAGATGTCTCCTGTGTTTCCATACTCCGCAAAGCGCGATACGAGAGACAAAAAAGTAAGTTTACAACAAGTGTTGGCAAACACTTCACAGAGTAAATACTAGAAAACGTCGTAAAATGCGTAAAACAGCCTAGCGTACCTTTACGCTTGCGCTGAAACTCCCAACCTTTACGGAACAGCGCATTAGTTCTGATTCTTTCCTTGCCACACAACGGTCGTTTGTACCATTTATACGACACAAACGGCTTCGCGTGAACGGTTGATACCGCAAGGATTGTTTGGTGCAGTCGTGAACGACAACTTCCCCCGTTGCGATGTTTCAAGGCAGGAAGTAAACGATTCCAGAAACGGAACGGCTAGACAGGATCGTTTGTTCCGACCAAACTCTAAACGAGTAACTTGATCAACACTGAAAAAGAAAGAGAGAGAATGCTGGAAAAGCTCATAGCTTATTGACTGCAGTGCCGGTCTTGGAGATACGAAGTCATTGGTATTGATCCGAAAGAATATATTGTTATGCCGGTGAGAATTATATTACAGGGTTACGTGGTAGCGAAAGACTCTCAATACCCGCCGTGGTTGCTCAGTGGCTATGGTGGTGGGCTGCTGAGCACGAGGTCGCGGGATCGAATCCCGGCCACGGCGGCCGCATTTCGATGGGGGCGAAATGCGAAAACACCCGTGTACTTAGATTTAGGTGCACGTTAAAGAACCCCAGGTGGTCCAAATTTCCGGAGTCCCCCACTACGGCGTGCCTCATAATCAGCAAGTGGTTTTGGCACGTAAAACCCCGTAATTTAAAGAAAGACTCTCAAGTACAATATTTGTTTTCCCAAAAGGCCTTCCAGACAATCCGCGAGGTCTTATTGGTTTCAGTGCAACCATGACAGCTGACTTCCGCAGCGCCGATTGAGAAATGTCACTTTTCTCGGTCACATGACGTTTATTTTCGAGGAAGTCCTGTCCGAAGAGTTCCCTTTTCCCGAGTTTTTGCATCAGAACCTTAGGAGACGTACCGTCGGAAAGCTGTCGTGCAGTACGGGCCTACACAGAGTGTTCCAAATAACCCGCAACAAGATTTCAATATAGGCAAATGCCACGTAGTCTGGGCAGAACCAAGGTAATGATTTTTGCCTTCGCTGGAAGATACTCACATATTATTGCATTCCGCCTAATTACAAGATTAGTATTAATAAATCAACTTGTCAAATGCTATAATCAGATCAAAACTATTAAGGAGAAAATTGTAGAGCAAGGTGAGGAACTCCCGATACAGCTTTCTGTTGGTCACTACGCGGTACATGAGTGTTTTTCCGAGCCTGAAAGAAGCCTGTGAATGCAAGCAAATTGCTTCGAGTGGCCAGTCGCGCGGCAATTTTGCGTGTAATTTTGCTCGGAAAAACACTTTTATGTAGCACGTATTGAGCAACAGAAAGCTGTATGGGCGATTTTCTTGTTGCTCTACAATTTTCTCATTCACAGTTTTAATGAACTTATAATATTTGGGAAGTTGATCAAATAATTAGTACAAATTATGCAATTACGCAGAATGCAAAAATAATATTAGCATCCCCGGGCGATGGGAAACAACATTACCTTAGTTCTCTGCAGCTACGTGGCATTTGCATATTTTTAAAATTTGGTTCCTCATAGTTGGAGCACCGTGTGTATGTGCTTTCGAGACATGGAGACGTAAACTGCAATGTGGAAGCGTCAAGGATCTGAGTGAAGTAACTGAGGAAACAACTAAACAAAAAGCACGATGAGGTCCACATAGAAAGCACTGAGGCTCAATATCAACATCTTCTTTTTCTTCTTCTTTTTTTTGAATTCGACTACCAGAGTAAAGAACTACTAAAGCGATTAGCATTCTTTGGAAACTTCATGCACATTTAATTAAATAACCTATTTCTTGTGTTTTAAGCGTCAAAACTATGATCTGGTTAGGAGCCAAGAGGTAGTGGGGGTAATACCAAAGCGTGGTAACCCCAAAGCCACTGGGTTACCATGCAGGGTAGTCTCAAAACTTCACAGCACTCTGTCAGACAGGGAAGCTTTATAAGTTACAGTGCTCATGGAATAACACTCAAGCAAAGCGTACTCAGCGACTTAGAGGAAGCGTTAGAGGAAACGACTTAGAGGAAACGGAGACAATCTGATGGTCGTCGGATAGCTCGGCGTCGCTACAGTGTAACAGAGCCGCCGACGCCGAGGTAAAAAACGCTGTCGCCGACAGACCGCAGACCGAAATTGGTGTCAGGTCGGCCTAGCGTGAGTCAGCATAGAGTACGTCGCCAGTTTGACTTGTGCACGCAAGGATTTCCGTCGCCGTAAAATCTTACCTTTCTCGTATAACTTTAAATGATGAGCTTGCTGCTAAAAAAAATTACTATAGTGAACTTTGGCGCTTGTATTGTTCACCTGCAGTTGGAATGAGAAGTAGTCCACAGATTTGTCTAACCTTCGAATTTGTCGCTTCAGACATTCGTCTGGCGTAATTTATTAGGCTTTACCATTTCGAATTTCTAAACAAGCATATATTTAAACCTATTTTCCGTACAAGGGCGATGCTGTATACATACCGTGAGAAATCACCGTTGCTGACACGCATCGACACCTTACTGAGGTCCAGTAAGACCACGCTACGAATGATACCTGCAAAAAGTTGTTTCACTTATACAAGCAGCATACACCAATACTGCGAGAACCGCTGTCATATATTCACGACTTTTCCTTAACCGTTCCTTTGATCTTTCACAAGCCATTAGATAAACGGTAATGGTTTCGGTAGTAACACAGGGCGGGGATAGCGCTTCTTCATTGCGACTACTTTTCTGAATAATTATAACCTGAAATTTATTCTACTCACAGTTATGTTTGATACGAATAAGAACAAACGGCTTCAACTTTTTAAAAAGATCTAGTGAAGAGGTGCACTTTAGTGCCGATAAAAAAAGCATCGAACTGTAGAAGGCTGGTGAAGCGGGCGAATTGGAAGTATAGTCTAATGTGAGAAGCGTGCACATCAGACATCCTAGAACCGCTATAGTAGCACGGCGAGAAACTATAGCGACATTATTTTCACCTCGTCGTCGTTCGTTTTTTTGTCGGTGGTTCCCACTGGCTTACCAGAATACAGGATGCACAACACAGGCAGATTGGTTACATTAGCAGACCAAGTTTTTATAAGGGGTAAGCGAGCACTACAGTTCGTGAGAACGTCCACAATGTGGCGAGAGTTATTTATTGCGTCGCTTTTGTTGCCACGCTGGGAAATATTTTGGACCGAAGGCCGTCGCAATCACGGTCCAAATTTTGGTAAAGGTATTTAGGGAGATCTCGGTGCCTTATATAGTGGGGCCTGTTATGCTCACCTGCATTGCTGCGTGGCGAAATTCAAAGAAACAAAACGCTGGGGGAAAAAAACCGAATCAGAATGGTTCACACAAAGAGCCCGCTAAAGGAGAATTCATATACGAACAGCTCCGGAGCTGGCAACAGTCGTTATTCCTTCGTTGCTGAGCTACAGTACGCGTTCACCGTGTCCTCGCAGTACTGAGCTGAACTCCCTTGTTCAACGGTTCCATCACGTGACCGCTATGGGCGTCTTTATTTGCGTCAATGACCGGCCTTAGATGAGGGCACGTATTTCTGCCACGGCAATAGCAATGCGCTGCCCAAAAACTTTTAGGGATGATAAAATAAATCATAAGGTTTTACGCACGAAAACTGCGGTCGGAGTACGAGACACGCTTCAGTGGGGCACTAGGGATAGTTTAGAACAACTGACGTTCTCTGACACGTACTATGTCTAAGTTCCCGAGCGGTTTTACATTCCGTCCCCATCGGAACGCAGCAGCCGGTGCTGAGTTCGAACCCTCGACCTTGTGCTCAGCCGCGCAATGGCACAGCCGCTGAGATATGTCAGCAAGTGTATACGAAAGATGAAGGAGTGTCAACCGCACGCGCTAACTGCTCGAATACTTCCGTTTAAAACTTAGCCATTTTGCCGCTACTGGTTCGTATGGCATATGTGAAACTAACTGCTGGGAAACGCTGTTCGCTGCCGCTAGCTTACTGCGTCGACTTTTCAACATAATAGCGATATGCACCACTTTGACACCGCGTGATTAAGTAATAAACACGACAGTGTGATTTAGCGTTGACCGGTATAAAAATGGAAGCCCAAACGATCGAACCTATAGCTCAACGATGAAACGTTATTAATTTGTACGGTGCGCTCAATGCACAGCTTTCTTGGTATTTGGCTATTTATTTGTCAATTGGTAAATATCACGGTATAAATTAACACTGGTTTTCAGCATCTGTCGAACCTCGGTGTCCGAGAAGAAGAGGAAAACGAGCGAGATAGGAAAAAAGAAACTAAAACGAAAAAAGAAAACTGCGGTCTCACTATTACATAGGGCGTGAAATAATCTGTAAGAATATATAAAAAGTACAGAATGAAGCACCACCCAATAGACTCATTAAGTTATGCAACCCTTACATAGTTCAAAGTATTATCATTTACCCCAAGGAGACGCCAAAATGAGAAGGAGCATATATCTATAAGTGCGTTTCCGTGCGGATGTATTACGGGCTCGTTGCATAGGCATAAGTTGCGAACACACACACACATATATATATATATATATATATATATATATATATATATATAATATCATGGCTCCTCTGGTACTCTTCGAATGCATGCTTCTCTGATTACACCATCCCCAAACATGAACGCATGAGAACGTTGAGATCATTCTATGTTGCACAAACTCTTGTAACTACAACTCAGATCCACAAGACGACCTGCAATTAGACGGCACTATACACTTGCAACATCGAATGGGCAACCGTCACGCTTGGATTTCGTGATGCAAATGAGGCTTTTCGGGCCTCTTTCGGGGGAGTAATGGCAGCAGTAACGTGCTCTGTTAGGCAACTCTTGTCCTGATCACCGGAACCGGTCTCGAGAAACAGGTATGCCCCGATAAAAGCTTCCGATGCGACACTGCATTAAGCAGGGTCTCTGTACACGTTCCCTTACGCTTAGCGCTTGGCACTTGCTGAGGAAACGATTGGCATGATAGAATGATCTGGTCTAAAGAGAAGCTCTCATTAACAACATGCCATCATGGAGGTAGTATGTTATACTGATAACTCAGCAAGAAATCGTGCTATGCCTGCCTTATTGCACACGGGTTGTTCGTGGATTGAGAAATTATCTACAAAGCTAGAGGCGAAGACAGAGTGCGGTGCCGTGCCCGGAAGAGTGCTTCTCTGCATGCCTGTGTTGCAACAAAAATGTAGCGCGCGCCGCGCTAAGCGATTTTTTTACGGATAGTAACACCGTTTCATCGTAATGCTAACCACAGCTGTATTCGTAAGCTTTCCGCTAAGCATCGCGCCATACTTTCTCTTCAGTGCCGCCCAAGCTTTTGATTTTTTGTGTTGTACACTAACCGCGATGACCAACTTTGTTCGGTCTCTCGGCTACCTCTAATTTGGAAGGACACGCATGCGTGATGTCACATGATTGATTCAAATGAAGCATTTAACTTTCGTTGGTTATCGTTGGTAAATATTATTACAAACGCTTACATATGACGTCGCCGTTTTATTTCTTTGAGGCCGTGTCCTCTTGCAGCTACCATGTCATGTGGTCTGTCAGTCATTGTCTTCACTAATCTTGAGCTGCTCTTGCTGAACGTGATTTTAGGAGGGCGGAGGGCTTGCTTTGAGCTGATACGTAATTTGTGAAGGTTACTTGATTACTTTCTTCGTGCACAGTGCCACCTCTCTCATGGAAGGAAAAACTCACTTAAGAATCGCTTTTGATCCAGTTTTCTCCTTCCGGTTATGTGATCCAATACTGCAATGAACACGATCAATTTAACATTTCCTAGGGAAGCACTTGCACTGAAAACCTAGTGAATGCGAAGAGTAAATACACGCAAAAGCTACCGTAAGAAACGAACCGAGAACATTAAACGTTTTTTTAGATCATCGCGATTACCGGTGTTAACTGCCATTGTCATTGCCATTTTTAATGAGTTTGTGCGAATTCAAAATTGCTGGCACGGATCTGTCGTTTATTCATCGCTTTTTTTTTTGCTTACCGATTTTTCGAAAATGCAGGTTTGAGACAAGTAATATAGAATATTTCTTCATTTATGTGATTTTCTGAAGAATGACAGAAAACAAATTGGATAACGCGTATATCACATTTTTGCGTTATATTCACTGACACGACTCTTGATCACATCTCTTCACTGTTACACTCTAGTTTTGAACCTTCTGCAGCAATGTTCGTTGATGCCAGTACTCAGCCATGGACTCCCTATTAAAATTTTTCTGTGCTTCATTCGTTTCATTGTTTTCGTTCTTCGTAAACAAATTCTTTCGTTGTCTTGAAACTCGATGTCTTTCTTTATTTTGTTTAATGTTTGTATGGTTCAGATATTTACAATAACCATGCTATCTAGTCACCAAGCTACTTCCTACACCCCTCTTCATCACTTTTGGTGCCCGCTTCCTCACTGAATTTCAAGAGCGGGCACCGCTCTGCAAAAGAGTGAAACTTTATAAAGAGCACCGTACGATGTTCTCGTGGAAATTACCACGGAAAAGTTTTCATGCTTGAAAGCGCTCGGACCAAAGCAGGTCGACGTCAGTCGAATGGTTCATCTCGTGTCGTCCCTTTATCTTTCTATCTCTCTTCGTTTTTTTGTGGACCTTTGTCCGTAACCCATTGTTCTACCACGAGATGTCCACCCCGATTTATTGTAACGAAGAAGCTTTCATTCAGAGCGAAACAATTGGAGCTCCTGCTAAAAGGAAAAAAAGTTGTTGCTGTTTGTTCTGCTCGTATATTTCTGGTTCATTCGCGAATTATATTTTTCTCTGCAGAATTTAGCATTTTGTTCGTGAAAAAGCGCAAGCTTGTTAACTTTCTTTTGTATTGAAGCAGCTTTCTTTTGCCGCTTCCAAAAAGCGTTGCAAGTTTTTGAACGCTTGGAATACCCAGCATACGGGATGGGGGCGATTGTGGTTGTCAGATTGGGAAACAGTCACTTATGTGAGGGGTTCATTAGTTTAGCAATTCGGGCGTGCATAATTACACCCTTCCCTATACACACACGCACGCACGCACGCACAAACATCCTCATTATTATCGAACTCGCATTCTGCGTGAAGCTACGCTTCTCTGTCGCCTTTCGTTAGGAGTTGCCTTCACAAAAGCATACTCTACATTAATTGGAATGACTGACAGTGCAGCATGCGAGGTCTGTGGCACCGAATGAAACATCGACCACCTGCTGTGCCACTGTCCACGATACACCCCAGAGAGACAAGAACTTGCCAAAGCTTTCTAAAAACTGGACAATCGGCCGCTTTCTGCGCAGGTGCTGCTGGAACACCGCCCCCATCGCCCGTCAGCACATAAAGCGGTGAAGGCGCTTTTGTGCTTTTTAAGGACGACGGGCTTGTGGGACCATCTGTGACTATTAATGCAATTTCTGTAGACCACACACGTCAGCGAACTCACCCTAATTTCCTTCTTTTCTTCCCTCCTCTCACTCTCGCCCTGTTATCTTTGTTTCCCCCTTCCCCATTCCCCCGGTGTAGGGTAGCCAAACGGACGTTATTCTGGTTAACCTCCCTGCCTTCTACTTATCTCTTTCCCTCCTCTGTCTGCGAGTAGCCGAATAACAACGTTGCTTCGGCCTCTGTAGTACCAGTCGCGATCCTCGTACATGATTGAAAAAAATACGAAAAAAAAGACACGCTACGCTCTGAACAGCCTGATGAGAAGCGTGGTGCTGGCGCACCACAAAGACGCTTTACACGGAGTATTGAATCAAAAAAGAAAAAGAAAACTTTCACTGTTGCAAAAAAGACCAGATCAATGCAAAAAAAGAAGAAAACGCATATTCGACAGAGGTGGGAGCATCTATATTAAGTGAAGCTTTAGCGAAGAGCACAATTAAATGCTTAACAACGAACTGCGATGCGGGCGATATTGTTTTTTCTTTCCCTCTACGCAATCTGTGATCTCGCGGATTGTTTTTATTTATCTGACAAAAAAGGTCGTAACCTTATTATCCTAGAATACTTATGTTTACGCGCTACACTGCTCATAAACTACGCCGAAATGAAAACCCCAAATGTGGAGGGAGCACAATGCCAGATGTCTGTGCAGCAATGCCACAAAGAAGACAGTAGTCTGTGACGCCTGTACACATAAGAATGACGATTACAGGTGTGCGTACAACAAAGTGCGAATATATTGAGCTACAGTGACCGATTCTGTACCTCTTCTGCCACAGTGGCCGATACCCATTCTGGAGTATTGGCCAAGAGTAAGCACCCAAGCAGTTGCACTTACGGAATGGCTAAGTCTAGAAGAAAAAAGGAACCAAATAAGTCGAAGAATCTGGGGACTGTATTTGGCTGTCACCTTAGTAGTTCGGTGTTCTTTAGAGACATATCTGTGATCTGACATTATATGTTCTCGTTTTACGCAAGAGGTTTTTTTCTGTTACAGAGGACCGAGTCGCCTGTACTGGCCCTACTTTGCCGGACCACATACAAGGGTTATTTAAGGTCGTTCGCTGCTACTTGCATCCGGCGGGCAGGTAACCTTCATTTATATATTCACAAACATATCCGCCGACATTCTCGCCAACAAAACGTACCCGCCGAACCTGGGAGAGTGGGGAAAAACATTTTTGTTCTAACAAGACTAGCCCATGAGAAAATGTTGCTCTTTGTTAGTAATTGTTGAAGCTTATCCGCAAGACGGTCTGTCATTCCTTGAAAGTATTGGTTTCTAGCTCCTAAATGTATTTTTTCATGATGCTTCGCCTGTGGCTGGCTCGATGGTGCACTAAAGAGTCACGGCTCAGAAAGAAGAAAAAAGAAGATAGTTATTCGGTTGATCGTTATATCTCACAAAACTACCCGCTTCTGCCAGCATGTAGCGCAACTCTGGTCAACGGACCGACGTAGAAGAGTAACCGCCATTGCAACGTCGTGTCAGGCGTGCGTTATTGCGATTATACTGTCCACTACGGAAGCTCGCGGGTCATTGCACTAAACTGCGTAAGAGGCGAGGGCGTGTAGAGCAGCGACCACGTCGCGAGTATTCCCCCTCCCCTCCTCCCTCCCCGTATTAAGGAATGCATTTTATCTTGAAGCCCATGCTCCACATGGTCTAAACCACGCCTGGCGTGAATTTGCCCAAGGTGCTCGTTGCATTTTCTTCGGCGCGTTAGCGACACACGTCATCTGCATCCAGTCAAGCATGGGCTTCAAGTAAAGATGCATTTCTGAATACGGGGCTAAACATAATTTGGTGTCATCATCCGCTACAGCCTCGAGGCTCCAAGGGGGGGGGGGGGGGGGGGGCGTACACTTAAGGTGACGACGAAATTCCGCAAGAAAAAAAAAAGAATCCGGGCTGAGGGAGGCGGCTACGAGACGCGAAGAAATGACCAACGCCAGCCAAGTCGTGCCGGTCAGTCTAGCGAGCTGCCTGCGAAGAGGAAGTAGGGGGGTCGCATCCAGCAAATGGCGTGGATCGAGGGTTGCTGCATAATGCGAGCAGATTCGCAAAAACTCTTCGCTGGGTATCCAGGGTGTCTCGCCTTGGATTTTCGCGCCTCGGCCTCTCCGCAAGGATGGTCTGGCGCTGCTGCTAGTGAGACGTCCACTTGCGCAGAGCTCAGAAATGGTCACTCGCGAGTTTGGGAACATTTACAACCGTCTATTTACCATCATTTGCTAGGACTAGCGCTCTTTGTGACTTATGTAAGACTGCCTAACTAGGCGGAAGTGGACTCCTTGCAGAAACTGAGCTAGAACTGCGGCTGTATTTCGCGCGCACTGGGCGCCTATCGCATTGGCTATGCGATAGGCTATGCGACGCAGCCCAACACCTAAGCAAGGTAGCACACCGTATGACATTAGAGAAGTGGCACACACCTGAATTCACCCAAGAACGATTGCATTCCCTCGACCCCTCTATGCGACTGCGGCTGTTACCAGGGCTTCTGCGAAATGAAGAAACAATGCTGTGCCGCTTACGCTTGGGCGTCGCATTCACCAATGCATATACGGTTTTGATTGGAATGACTGATAGCGCCGACTGTAATGCCTGCGGTGCCGAGGAAACTATAGAACATCTACTGTGCTACTGCCCATCTTTTCAAAACGAAAGACATGACCTCTGCACAGCTCTCAATCAGCTAGATAGAACACCGTTCACCTTGAAGAAGATCTTGGGACCATGGCCTCGCATATCGCAGCTACAAAAGGCCACAAAAGCTCTGCTGCGATATTTGAAGGCAACTGGATTGAGTCAGCGCCTGTGATCCAACTGAGTGACCGAACGATATACCCAGTAGACTTTCTCTTCTTCTTTTAATCTTTCCGTCCCCATTTCCCTTTCCCCAGTGTAGGGTAGCCAACCGGGCTCAGTCCTGGTTAACCTCCCTACCTTTCCTTTATCATTTGCTCTCTCTCTCTATGCAGTTGGCTGGAAAATTTAAATTGCTACCGGTGCAATGTCAAAGAAAAAAAGAACAATGTCATATTTACCAATGATTTCTAGAGCCTAAAAGAAGGATTAGAGTACATTGAAACAAAAACAACTTCCATGAAAACGTATTGATACGAAGGAGGCGGAAGAGTTATAAGACGTCGTTGGTTGCAGGCGGATCTAGCCTAGCAAAACATGCCTGCATTTGCTTCGCCCGAGTGCCTTATTTCAGGAACGTTTGTCACCATTCTCGAAACGAATGATTATATGCGGTCTTAAAGGGTCTCAGTGGAAGCAATACCTGCGGATGTACGAGGTACAAATATGTAATTGTTCCCCACGCGCAAATGACGCACTTGTGATCAAACAATGTGGGATCAAGTCAATAATCTGCACGTATAAGCGTCATCGATGAAGCATCGAAGTGCTTTCTTTGCTTTGTAATGCCAGTTTGATGGAAGTGTGGTTATAAACTTGAGATTAAAGAAAAGCCCTATGTGAGTCGTGTAAACATAGGTGTCGTTAGACGTGCCGTTAATGTGATCACTGTGTAATCAAAACCAGAACTACCCCCGCGCAAAAGAAAAAAAAAACATTTCGAAATTCTAAAAGTGACATTTATACTTTCATTTTCTCTCATAACCAGCCCATTGCCAAGAAATCAGCAAAAGTAGAGTTCTTCAAGAATATACCGCATGAATATAAACTGACTCATTTTCTTTCTTTAGTGACTCTATAACCAAATACAGAAATTTCTCTCGAATATACTTTACATCACTGTGACAATGAGTATTCATAATCCATTTACGAGTCGAGAAAAGTGATGACTTGGAGACCCTTTGGCGCTGATTACTCAACCAGGCCACTCACTGCCCTGTGCCTAATCGTTTGAGCAAGACTATAGCTACGTCGCAATTAGAGCATACTCGGGCGAAGTTCTCCGTGGTTTCGCAAGGTACGGCCCTCGGCGTAAACACACATTGCCCAGCCGACAACCATGCCAGGAGTGACCTTACCAAGCGGCCGCACTGACAGCCTCCAGTGATAGCCGCCTGATTTACTGACGGGGGAGCTAATTTCCAAGTGTGGAGACTTGCGTTCTGTGCCGACAGGAACATATTAGTGGAAGATTAGTTTCCGGCAGTATGCTGACGATAGGCTAGGGATGTCGTAGAGTCCTTGCTTTGGGCTTGAGCGCATGGGGGGGGGGGGGGGGGGTGACAATATTAAGTTGCCCCAAAGCAATTCCCCGATGTCTCGGTACGAGGAAACCCTATTTCTTTGAGAGAGTCCAGGTTTGGGCGTGTTTGTCCCCTGCATTCCTGAAAACCAGCGCGGAATGACGTCAGACCAATCGAGAGATGAAGCGGGCAGCGCTAGCGTCTATCGTTTCACTGTCCTTGTGCTATTGTGCGCTGCTCTGCAAGAATTCAATTGCTTGCACCACTATGCGCTGTCAATTAAAGGTGGTGATGATTGTCATCTTGATCAGCAGCAGAAGCAGTTGCACCAGTCTATTTTATGTCCACTGTAGGACGAAGGCCTCTTCTACCGACCTCTCTCTGTACTATTGCGCTAGCTGACACCGTCCTTATACCAACATGTTTCCTCATTTGATCACAGCGCATAGTTCTCTGTCATCCCTCACTTTACTTCTTTCTTTTTGTGCCCACTCGTCTTTCGGTCTTTACTTTCCCTTTCGCTTCCCCTAGTGCAGGGTAGCAAACTGGAGGCTTAGCTCCGGTTAACCTGCCTGCCTTTCTCTCATTTACATCTCTCTCTCTCTCTCTCTCTTGAATGTACTCCGCTTCTCTTGGCACCCGTTCGGTAGTTCAAATACATCATCGGTTGTCTCTAAACCGTCCGTAATAGACCAAGCAATCGGCGGTGAAAGTTTAATGACAAATGCGAACGTAATTGCTTAAATGATATCGAAGGCATCGACGATTACATTTAGAGATGTCAGCATTCTCCAAATGTTGACACTGATGTAGGTTCGTTATCCTCTTTTGTGGCCTACTTATTTCGCTATAGTACTACCCTGCAGTGAAGTCATATGGAAACAGTTGTCTACAGGTTGAAGTTAGGGACCCTAAATTGTCATCAATGAAAACTTAGATGGTGTGGTGTAGTCTAATAAGGGAAATGTTAGCGAATATTTTCGTTAGGAAGCATAGCCGTACGCCACTCTGACAGAAATAAAAATAAGGACGCGCGGAAAATTTGAGAGATGAATATCCACGCCCGTAAGGTATAACACGTGGCCTGACTTGAGACTTGAGCATTGCCACTTACTCGTTCATTTAATGTTTCCGAAGTAACTGTGCTACAAATGGCTTTCTGTTTTGCCATTGCTAAGGACGCCACGTTGTATGCGCTCAACTACTCAACTAGTTGAGTAGTTGAGTTGGAGTGGATGTTTGCATATAGCGTGCGAGAAGCGTCCTATTCCAGGAAGCGGCGCGACTCTCTTTGTCATCGTGTATCGTATTGTACTCATCGTTTTAGTCATTCCAGGATTGAAGTCTCTACTTTGGAGGTTAGCCATACAGCGCTAGCGCATGAGTGAATTTGCTTTAACCTAAAAAAAGGGACATGTATCTCTAAGGACCGGGAACGCAAGCAGTCCTTGTGCGTATAGCAGCGGCCCGTGAACTTGGCCTCACAGATTCATGCCCATCCTTAGTATGCTTGCACTATTTTTAGAGTCAATTACAGCACACTTCTTTCCTCTACAGTTAATCATTTCGTAGCATGAATGAATCACAGTGCGTTAGCGATCACCCAGTTGCATTTCCGACAACTGATCGCACGATAACAGTGTAGAAGCGGCAATCTATAGCTTCGCATTCGTTAGCTTCTGCCTGAGACAACGTGTGGCGCGCCGCCGAAAGCGCCATCTCGTTCTTCTTGAGCAAACTACTCCGCGAAAAGGGTCCTAAAGAAAAAAATGTTAGGCAATTGCGTGGTAGATTGCTGTTTTGAATGAAGGAACATCTGCGATGTTAACTATATGGAAGCATTGGCCAGGCTTTCGGGAAGGAATGTAAAACTTTTTTTATCGCTTCTATTTCTTTATTTACCTGCGCGAATAAGTAAGCAGTGCGTGCAACATGTGTGTAACATGGTCACGTTTCGAGTCTATAGTCCTTTTCATCGGGCGAGGAGGAAAGTGCGGACCGTGAGCCTTTCCTCCTCTCTGACTTGTGCAAGCCGCCTTGTGCGCTACTCGAACGTGTTGCCGTCGCCTGCTGCGGAGAGAGTTAGAGACGTTCTAACTCGTTCTCCGAAAGATTTACTTTTGATGGCAGTTCATGCAAGGTTACTGGGACACCACTTTTTATGCCTTTGGGTGCGTAATTAATTACAGTACGTGGAAAGTTCTCTTGGCTGCGCAAGCATGTGACGTGCATCGTCAGACGCACTATGTGTGCGTATTGTACACTATTTTGGAGGTGCCCATTTTCCACTGGACGAAGAGTAGCGACGTCTGTGAATTGCCAGCTTGAATTGGAAAACCACCTCACTATCTGATCGCTTGGCGTTGAAAATGAAGCATAAACGTGCTCCTGTAAGGCGTAGTCTTTATTGAATATTTGTATAAGCCGCCCAGAATTGTTCTAATTATAAGCCTGCTATGATGCGTCTACGTTAGGATCGTGTATGAAGTCGATGGCGTGGTTCAACACAGCGATCATATACGTTTGGTAAACATGCGGTTCGTAAAAGTACGCCTGAAGAAGCCGGACATAAAGCATCGCGATGAATTTTTCGGCATTGGTAGTTGAGAGAGTTTGCGTTAGTTAATATTCTGTATTTGTGAAGTTGTAATTCTCTGCAAAAGCAACGCGAATTTGTTCGGCGAAAGTCACGTGTTCGGATAGAGCATTGAACACTATTTGTCTTTTATAATCTGGTCCAGAAGACTCACTACTAATAGCGCGTAAAGGACATAGAATAGCCGATGACACAAAAAGGGCACAGCAGCGCCTTTCGGTCATTCCCTGTTCAACCTGCGCATGTTTTTGCTAGTTTATGCCCTTTTGGTGCTACGTTTCTAACTGGCCAAGGTCCCTATTCTTTGGAATAATTCTACAGTTCGTCACACTTCGGTCAGTTTCATACGTTAAGATAAATGTTCTCTTTATAGATAAATCCGATTACGTGTTCCATATGATGCAGTTAGAAGTCTCGCTTACAGTTTCTCACTTGCGATGCTTCATGGGAACGAACCAAACACTCAATAAAATATGGGGAACCGTTTAACAGCTACGCGTTAACAAAATACACCAGGAACAACCCAAGTATGGCACCTCCTAGTAGGCACTGCAGTCTCATAAAAAAGAGGTGCCCATAACGGCTTCATCAAGCGTCAACATATCCTGACCTCGCGATTCTGGAAACTCTATAAAAATTCTAGGAGAACGAAGCACGGCTTTGCTACGGCTGACTTTCACCGGTGGAAAATACCGGCCACTGAAAGTGAAATATTGCGGTCGAGCTTTTCTACGAGCAAAAGATTTCAAATCTAAAGCATATATTGCAAGCGTTCTCGGCGGCTTCGTATGTTTGCAAAGGTGGCAGTTTGGACTCGCAAGCCATGGGGCACGAATCTAATAGCCTGAGCTTCACTTTTATGCCACTGTAGACAGGCAAGCATCGCAGAGGTTCTTGCTGAGGAACAGTAGGCAGTGTTTGTGTCTACACACATGTTAAGTGACGAAAGTGTCCGTCAACGTGTTGCAAAGTGAAAAAAAAAGAAAAAGAAGAAAAGCAAGCGTTTCCATTCTGAGAGCTACCTCAACTGAAGGTGACTCATGAGCTTTGCTAAACTGGCAGCGTAAAATCCTAATTATTCGCTTGTTACAATAGATTTGTGAATTATTCCCAAGCCAGAAGCTAGAGAACTTCATGAAACAGTCTGGCCAAGCTTATAGCCTAAACGGAAAGTAATGGTAGCCAGTACATTAAAAAACTGAAGTTTAGCTTATTCTATATCTTTTCCGTGAGCCGCGTTTATTAGGTAATATTCACGTGCCACGAACATTAGTTAAGTATAGAGGTAAGAAGAGAGATAATAAAGCACTGCCGAGAGCATTCAAGCAAACACACACACATATTTAAGCATAAAATATCTTGAGATTCAAGGCTAACAGCAGCGGCCTCGTGAGGAAACGCTCTTGAGGCTCTTATACACCGTAGCAAACTGTTTATTGACGAGAGGGAAAAGGAACGATTGCATCGGCATAAAAGCATAATGCAAGCCGAAGAAAGGAGCGAATCCTTCATCAGGCGAGATAGAGAGAGAGAGAAAAAGAAAGAGAAAATGCAGGGAGGTCAACTGGACAAACGTCCCGTTTGCTGCCATGCACTGGCGATAAAGGAAAGAGGGACTAGAATGCGAATGAACAATAAATATTGGCTACCAAAGAAAAGGCAGTTTGGCATCCGAAGTTACGACGCAAATTAATTAGGAATGTTTATGAGCAGCAGGGAACACGCCAGATGTCATAACTATAGAAAATTTAATTCGACGACGCGTAGTTGGAAGACCGAATAAGTTCCTTCGTCAAGCCGAACTAGGGGAGGGACGATGACAGTAAATTTAAAGGCTGTCTCCCCGTTCATGTGTGACCGGGCCCCATTGAGGGTCTTAATTTATGAACATAAAGAATAGAGCTTTCCCGCGGAGGCGCAAGTGAAAAAGAGGGAACCCAAGTATGAACTATGTTTCCTACAACAACCTGCACCCGAAAGAACGACGTTATAATGGTCAAGGTTAAAGCCTCATGTTAGGTTTCAGTATGATGTATACGCAAGATCTGGGCAAATACTCAAAGAGGAAAGAAAATAACAAACACAGAACCCGAACAGGTGCTGCAATCATCTCTGTAGCATATATATCGACGCACTAATTTCCTATCTACTATAAGTAGGCGCCACAGGATATGGTTGGTCAATAACGATTATCGTTTACGGCGGCTATACACGGCACCACTTGCACAAGTGCATGTCCGAAGAAACGAGCGTTTTCTCTGCATCACCACACATTCTCGTGCTGGAGCGTCGCACCCTGCCTCTCCCGCACCCTCACCCCTTGCCCTCCTCTCGGCCACCCTCTCCAAATGGAGTGCAGGAAGATTGGCAATCGTCCAAACTCGGTCACGTGACTTCGACCTGGAACTACTTGTTAGCCGGTGCCAACGACTCTCGAAGTGGTCGCGCCTATTTCCTCTGCGACTCGGCCTTCTTGACTTAGATCACATCCAAAGAGCGAGCAGCGCTACGGGAAAGCGCTTCCGGTCCGAGCGATTTCCGTCCATCGAGCCCCATGCGAGCTTTGTGAGGACGCGTTTACCACCAAATATAACGGTTAATGTACGCGCGTATCATTTTATTTTCATTCGTTTTGCATTGGCGCAACATTTAGTTATTTGTTCGTCTGCGAATGTAGCAAAGAAGACAAAACTTCAATGTGGAGGCGCAGTGCTGCTGTCCGTTGTAATATTTCTCTTCGCAATGACCTGAACGACATCCGTGACCACGGAGCTGAGAGCCTGGCCGTCACACGCAGGCTGCAGCCACGGCGTGCACTACTGACCTGCTTGCAAAGCACGGTGCAACCGGAAGCTATGCTAAACAATGGGGCAGTGAAGGTTGCATGCAGAAAAAGAAAAGCGGACAGATCCCACGCTAAGTGGCAATCGATGTTATGCGATGCAGTGTGCCTACCAAGTTAACGAAACAACCATGAGAGCACCAAGACGTAGGCGGCTGTTTCATGACCTACATGACACGTACATCACGACATTCATGTCATAACCTATCATTTATGTTATATTGTGCGGGAGAGAGACCTTGGGACCCACAGTGCGCGCATTTGTCTCCAGCTATCATCAACATCTCGTACGTTTCTTCCATGCACTTTCAAAGCAAGTTGCATGCCGACTTCTACTACGATAGGTAAACACCTCACTGTCGTAGAAATATTTTGATGTAACGTAAAGTTACTGTGAACTGTACATGCATTCGTAGGTGCGCATTGTACGCGCAGTTTTGTTTTAGTTTTATTCAGCACTGTATTTGAAGATATTGTATTTTATTGTTCTGTACTTGTATTTGCATAAATTGTGTTAACAGCCTCTTTTTAATCTTTATCTTACGTATTCAGTGAGGGCTGTTGCGTAGTGTTCTAATACTCATGTAATGCTGTACGAATCACGAAAGGGCTGTCCTCTGACTCAGCTTGTAATGGTCGATAGGCCGAAAGTAGGAGTAAACAAAAAAAGCGCCCAAAGTGTGTAATATTTGCTGTAGAATAAAAACCGAGCGACATTTGTAGGTCCTTGTAGACTTGATGTTGGAACAAAATGACGCCTTTTCCCATAGTTAGCGCCACTGAACGAGGCATTTGGACCCATACAACATACTCTTAGAGGTTGAAAAACGATAGGCTTCTGTTCGTCAATAACATCAGTAAGCCTTAGTAAAGAACTTATATCTTCTTGCAACTTGCCGTAGAGAAATTTTACTGCGCGTCTTCTGCAGCGCCTAGAGACACATGAGGAATATTAAGGAAATTTTTCTTTTGTTTGTATACAATCAACAGGTCTTCGAGTTTTCTACATGTCCCTGTTACCATCTCCTGGTATTTGGCTGCTTGCATAATAAGTCTTGCTTTCTGAATTCCTCGCCTTTGTGCAACTTTCCTTTCACTAGTTACGAATGTGGAATTACGTTCTGCAGTTCGCGCAATTTCGTTTCAGTCTCATAAATTTCTTCGTTTTAATTTAACACGCTTTAATTGAACGATCGAGCCCATGAAGTGAGAAGAGTACGGCGAAAGAAAAAAAGAAAAGAAACAGACAATTAAAGAGGCATACCGGCTGCGGAAATTGGCCATAACCCCGTCTTGTCTATCATGCAAATGAGCCTGCTTTGATTCAAACTGTCCTTTTTTTATATATTTGCCGATGTATTTTTGCTTCCTTCCTCGTGGAGAGAGAGTGATGACTGATGCGCTCCGCCAGCCCTGTCATGCTTCGTTAATCTCGGCGTGAAAAACTGCACACGAATTAAGCGCGCCACACGGATTAGGCAAGCGGTCGGTAAACGGGTAGGCAACTAAAAATTAAGACAACCATTCAACTCTGTGAAGATGGAATGTCAGCAAAATCTGACGACAGTGAAAGCTCTCAAACTCGTTCGGACGCGCCCAGGCTCGCGATTGTCGTTTTCGTTCAGCTTCTCAAATACGCCGCCACGTACTCGATTTCTCGGCAGAGGCCACCGCAATGCGATGCTGGCGCAGTACAAGAAGCGCTCACGTGACCTACTTCAGATGAAAACCGTTGAAAATACCACAAGTGTGAGAAATTATTCACGAGTCCCGGGCAATAAGCTTGTGCGCAACATTAGAATTGGAAACCTCGAAACGTATTTATAACTTAAAATAAAGCAAGCTCGATGTCAAATGTCTCGCTATTTCTTCAGAGGATGCCGCTGTGATAGTCGTACTGAATAGCACATGCCTCCAAGCCCTCGTGTTTCATGGGCTCTGGTGAGGCAGTTGTGCTGTAACCAATTTTTTGCATCTGACATGTTCTGTATATCATAAAAATTTATTTTGCAATGCAGTGTAAGGCTCATAGCAACCGTCATTATTCATCGCCATAATCTTATTGCACGTAGATTTTACGCACTTTACAGCGACTATTGTTGGGCCCCTTTACAGCCACCTCAGATCAACTTCAATAACTCATAATTCCACCACGAAATCACTAACACTGGCGTGGCGCTCTTTGGCCATACCTGGCCCTTGCGCTACTGAAGAAGACACATTCATTCATTGCTATTTCTTTAAAAGACTTTCTTTTCATATCCTGGCACTCGATTAAAGAATCGACAATGACAACGAATCAAACTGACAATAATTTTGAATTAAGCGTAATGCTTTTGAGCAGTTATAGTTACACCATTCCTCTATAGGTATCAAAACGCTTTACTTAATGCTTTAAACCTGATGCGAGAACTGACACTTTCAGTGACTAATCAAATGATTCGCGCAAACTTGGTAACGAAGATTATCGACTTCATACGAAAACGAAATGTGGCCAGCTGTTGCTTTATGTATAAACAAGGCATCTGTGCTGCATTGCTAAATTTGCTCTCTCCGCCTCGGCGTGCTTGCAATACTATTTGATCGCGCAATACGAGCTTTCTATTGTGACTTTTCGAAGTTGTAGTGAGATTTCGTTCTGACATTTCCTCTTTCCTTCCACGTTGGAATGCACCAAATCTAAATTAATTATTATCGGTAAAACAATGTTCCAGTCACGAAGTGTTTACTTAAGACATTGAGTGTCTGATCGAGCTAGGTCTACCGCATTTATGACGACATGAACATTATTTTGGTAGAATCACTGCACATATAGTACGGTCATAGCGCTTGAAAGATACGCGCCAATTTTTTTTTTCCCTCTAACGCAACGGAATAGCCAGCTACGGACAGAGGAATTCAATCCTGAACCACAGCGCAGCATAAATGAGGTGAATAACGGGCTAGAACTTTGTTTTATTCTGCTCAGATGCAGCCCTAAGCATAGCGAAATGCATGCGTGAGTGTGAGGAGAAAAGCAATAAAACATCATCCTCGAGTGCCCAGACGTAGGCATTTACTTACGAGTTTCGAGCGAAACGCGTTTCACTGGCAATCCGAGACGCAGCAAATTAGGGATTCTTTCTCGGCCGCTGCTTATTCTCTGCTTGCTTTAACGGCCCCGTCGCCTTTTGTGGATGAGCGTGTGGCTTGGCACGATAAGCTGGCGGCTTCGTAACGACCTTCTTGAGCAGCTGGCCGGTTCTTGGAACTAAATAGATGTGTTTTGCGAAAACAGGTGGAAAATATTTAATGACGCTGGCACTACTTTGTGCACATATGGGTTGATTGCCAAAGCTTGGGTGGATGGGCGCACTTAACTGAAGTAACAGCAGTACCCTCGCTTTTACTAATTTACTTTACTTACTAATAATTAATTTAGTATTTTTACTGAATCCCCGTGCATCAACGCAAGTCTACTTTAGGCTTGGTTCGCGTGTTTTCGTGAAGTTCTTTTAATAACCATAGAGCCACCAGCACTAGGCAAAAAAAAAAAAATCTAGCTGCAGCAGGGCAGCTTTTTACTTGGGGAAGCACTGTAGGTAAAAATAGCGTAATAAATATGCTTAGTGAGAGTGCTAGTTACGCTAAGATACATTCTCTAACTAAATAACCCGTTGATATTCGCTACTACACAGGAACTAAGCTCGACTGCTCCAGACAAGTTACTAGGTGCGCATAATTTTCATTTGGTTCGCTTGCTTCTGTGCATGGCACGCCTGTGAAGATTCTAGTCAGCACGTTAATCTAAGTGCACGCATCCCAGCTTTGTACTTAACTGCAAGCGTTATTTTCAGAAAAAAAAACTAATTATGGTTCCAACCATGTTAATCCTGGTTGGGCCTTAGCAATGTCCTACGTATAAAGAGACAAGAAACAGAGCAAAAGCGACTAAGAGCATCATCATCATCCCCGTAACCGTAGAGCTCTGCTACGAAGAGACGGAAGTGCACATTTTCTCTCAAAAACAATTTAGTGATTGCGGGGCTTTTTTTAGAGGAAGGTTTAGCTCGGGTGCTCCTATCTAAAAACTTGTGAAAGGAGAACTCGTTTTTCTCGGCAACCGCTGTACTAAAGTTGACGAGGTTTCTTGCAATTAGGTTAAAAACTTAAAATCTATTGACTATTGGTGTTGTGTTTTTTATTTAGATCGTCAATTTTGTATCAACAATTGGCCAAACACAAACCTTCAGAAAACGAAACTATCAAGTTTACAACTCTCTAACTCAGCAAGGAAAAATTATATCACAATTCTGGGAATTGCATCTGATCAGTAGGGGACAACATTGGTATTTTACACATGAATATAAAAAAATAAACTGCGAAATTTTGTGAGTAAAGACAATACAAGAAGTGCGATAAAAATGGACATTGATGTGGGCTACAAAAGGCGCTGTTCGGATTTTTGACCGTCAGGCAATTCGTGCGTATAAAGCGTATCGCCGAAGCCACGCTGCAAAATCGCTTGTGGGATTCACACGGGAATCACAGGCATGTGCAGAACGACGCGCAGAAGAGAGAGCACGAAAAGAGAGGTAAGCGAATGTTCTGTATAAAGAGGAGGGAAATCATGCGCCTGTGTGAGGGAAAGGAGCAAGGAACACAAGTCTATGGAGAGCGTACAATATCCAGTAAATCATGTCCTGCGGTCCAGAATCGACAGATTTCACTGTTCCTGGAGGAATCCCTCGAGTTATCTTCCTAAGTTACTCAAGAGCTAATTTTTGGAACGATTTCACTGCAATGCGTATGCAGTATGTAAAAATAACACGAAAAGGCTTAAAATAAACGAACGAAGTTCTGTCTGATGCGAGTACTGCAGCAATGGATTTGTGCACTTGTAGTCCGTTATTGGATGGGTATACTCGCCCTCAACATTGGGCCTGAGTTTTACCTCCTTAACCATCACGTACACAATATCCCGAGGTCCATGGCACAACCACATCACGTGATGACTGCCCGCCATACGCACAGGCGCGGATCACATAGGACACGTTCACATGTTTTCAGTTCTATACTCACAGTCTTCACTTACTGCTGATCGGGGTTCGGAAATACTGGAACAACGACATGATTACCACTGCTTGTGGCATAAGAACGAGTAATCTTCGTCTCAATCCGCGAAGGCTTCATGAAGTTTCCCGTGTGCCTCTAGATAAATTTTCTCACTGGGCAACAAATTTATCTTTTGAGCTTGCATCTGTTAACACGAGCAAAGCAGTCTTCGTCTTCCTCATTGGTGAACTTGAGAGCTCTACATCTTGAAAGTTGACTCCAAAGGGATTTAACAGCTCTCTCGTGCCAAGGAACAAACACGTATTCACTCATTGTCATTATTTTTCTTATTTCTCCTAACCTCCATAAGCCAGCTACTTTTACCGAATAAACAAAGAAAGTATCTGGGAATCGAATTCGAAGAAAGGAGCCCCCAAATTTTATCCTAGCTCTGTCGCTTTCTTGAGGCCTGTATCCCTGGAGACTCTGCACAAGATCTTTCCACTCAACTCGGGATCGCCTGGCATCCTTTTCCCCCTGCGCTTTGCGATCAATCTTTCTCTACATTCCGATCGTTTATGACCAGCATTGATCTTTCATCTTCCCTACTTGGACGTCCGCCTACTCTAGGCTACTCTTGTTGTCTGCTGCCTACATAAGACTTAAGATTTTTCTCCACCCCTTAAGAGCAATGCCTATGCTCTATCGCGCTGTTTTTACAGCTGGTGATTCCAGTCTTTTGAGTGGATACCCCATGCTTCTTTGATCTTGCCTAGGTCATCCCACCATCTGTGTGCGTCTCTGCGGCCATTTCTTGTTGTCTTTCACATGGTTTTGGCGCCATCAGTCATGTTTACAGACAGCGCTTGTTTATCACCTTCCATGGCAGCTTCCTCACACTAGCCTTTTTTTTTTTCTTTTGAGCGCATGTTCATCGCGAGGTGTGTTTGCCCTAACTTTTTGATAGTTGTTCTTCTTGAATAAAGGAAGTAATATATTTCTGAAGCCACGGAGGAAAAAAAAATTTGGAGGATGCTTAAACTTTGCGTTTAGGAGGAAGCTTTAGCTTTGGGGGGCCCAACTCCGATGCGGCCTATTCAAATACATGTAAAACGCAAAAACATATTTTAGAGATAAACCCTAGACCGATTTTAATGACATTTGCTGCATTTGAGAGAGAAAGGTGAATTCTAGTGACTCTTGGAAGCGAAATTTCCATTAAGGGCCTTAATTGTGTTAGGAAATTCGAAACGTTTAAAAAAATAAAAGTACGAAGTTTACAAATTAATAGCTCGGCATCGAAAAAAGATATCGCATTTCTGTAAACGGTGTCTGTTGGATCATTGAAAGCGGACGAATTAGATATGTCATTTTACATCTTACGTGAATTTGTTACGTTGTGTACAAGTGTTTTGCAAAAGCTCTATTTCCATAATACTGAGTTCTTGACAATCATGTATACCATATCAATTTTTTCCGCTTTAGATGTGCTATTAGAGCTACTGAATTAGATGTCTGCACTTTATTTCCCTTATAGTTCGTTTAATTTCGCGCTTACTCTAGGAGCTGCAGAGTAAGACATGAATATAGGGCTGCGTGACCATGTCCCACTGGCATTTGTGTTCGAAAGCAGTCTAGCGATGTCTTTATGCCGACGGGCAACAATTCGTGAGCAGCACCTAGAAATCTCTCTCTGGACAAGTTATTATCGACACATAAGCGTCGATGTGCAATTCCTGCGCAAAAAAGCGTAAAAGAAACAAACAGACACGCGTATACCTCAATGTTAAATCTACACAGTACTGTGCAACATTCTAGGTCATGGTTGTTCTATGGTGGTGTAGTTCTCTCTTGTAGTGCTGCGCGTTGATATCCCCGATTTTCCATGTCAAAGGATGATTGCTATTGCCACATTGATAGACTTGGTTATTCTGGGCGCTGGCTACGAACGACGACCACGTTGGAAAAAAGAATTCGGAATGAGCCTGGCCTCAGCCCTGCAGAGTGTTAGAACTTGCGACGGAAGAAGGTTAGGGTTCCGGAAATGTGACCTAAATGGTCTGACCACTGTGTCAGAACCAATAACGAACGGGAACAAATAATCATATAGAAAACAAACGTACTGCTGTCTCGATGCTAAGAAATGTTCGTTATAAGCAGGCGTTATTTCACGTTTGGCTCTTTTTTTTGCTGATCTTTCGGCTGAATGTTGTCCAGTGGGAGAATTCACTGTGAAATTGTGTCGTGGCCATGCTTGTTTTGGGGTCAAAAATAGTTCTTGTGCAAGTTCGCTGATAGTTGGAAAAGCCATAGTAGCGCAATTCAAAAAGAAACACTAAATACAAAGGCCTGGACACCACGAGGGGTGCGTTAAAAATTGGAGTCTCCAAGCAGAGCCAAAACAAAAGATGCATCAATTAATGAGCATGCGTACAGGTTCGGCGCTAGAGGTGAGAAAAAGAAAACGAACAACCGAATCACGCGACCAAGCAGGCAGATCCGCGTGTCGCTGATGGAACGTAGGCCTCTCTTTAAGTGAAACCTTCTGTGCGAAATGTCCCGGATTTTCCCAAACACAGCTGGTGGGTTTTTTTAGTCACGTTGCCTGATGGGGGAGGGTTCGAGCCTCGGTCACCCAGCTCACCATGGCGATGCTGCAAACATTAGGCAAAGTCATACACGTACTTCTGTGGCACATGTACTAGCTTTTTGAGATGATTGCATTGTGTGTCGCATTGCGTAGCATGGGGGCTCGAGATCACGTGGGCACGAGAGCTTCTGGGCGCGCGCATGTTTTCTTTACTTCAAAGATGGAGGAATTAAATTCGAAAAAAAAATATAGCATTTGATTACTGGCTTCACAAGAGTTTCAGTTCACGTAGATTCCAAGATGTGGGTTCAAATTGTATAATTCTTTTGTTTCTTTATATGGAAAGCCTCCTGAAATTCTCCTGCAGTGATTTCCTTGTTACTGCCAGAATGTTACTCTCGTGAAATCTCAACCTCCGTCTCGCTTTTTTTTGTTTTTGGGTTTTCAGGCCATTCTAGTATTTCTCAGACGTTCAGGTATTTCGTCTGCTGCAGAGTGACCTAGAAAATTTGAGTAACGATGATTATCCACCAAACATCAAAATTATTTAAGCATACAAATAAGCCGTTGGAGAAGCGGAGCAATGAATGTTTGAAGGTGACTAGAATACGCTGGCAATGACTGGTCGGGAGAAGTTGGACGGTAAAAAGTGTGTTTGTTAACCTTCGTGTTCCTGCAACCTAGAAAGCCAAGGGGACCTGACGATTGACGTGACTCATTTGGCTGCGTTTTGGCGGCACAGGTTACTTTTAATTGTTTCGTGCGTTGTTTTCAGCTTCATTTAATAATTTACTTTAGGTCTTGTGTAGGATTTTGTTGTGACTTAACTTGCCGCAATATTTCGGTGGTGTAGATAGGAAATAAACTTTCGTGTCCTTCTTTTTCACCACATTTCCTCTCCTTTTCTTTTTTTTTGCCCGTGTTTGCAAATATGCCGAAGTATATAAATACTAGTAAGCCATGTAAGACGAAGTTTACCATGTCTGTTGATTAGTTTTATGCTTTGCCAAGTTCATCGATGCGTGGAATACTCCTGTTTGTGGAATTAACTGTGTCATCCTGTACATGAGTTCTGTTTCAGGGTTAAAATTTTTTTAAATATATTGCCCCTCAGCAGCATGTCGCCCAAATCAGCTGATTGAGCTATAATACTAGAAGAAGCGGTCATTATTTGCCGAAGAAATCAAAATGCATAACCAACAAAACAAAATTCCGGCGCGACTTAGCGGTAAATTCGACATAAATGTGTTAGCGTATTACACCGCACCTTTTGTAAATCCCAGATGGATGATTTAAGCCGCGTTTATCACAATTCAAAGCGTTGTTGAGGAGCTCACTGGACAAACGTTCTGCCTCTTGAAAGGAGCGAACTGCAAATGAGGGTTTTCCGGGGTAGGCCATCGTCAGCCGCACTCCTCTCTCTCTCTCTCTCTCTCTCTCACGTGTGGCCGACTTCCTGCACTTTGCATATATTGCACTTCGAGAATTGAAGTCTGTCCTTTCTCGAGGCGCCTCCACTTGAAATGCATTTAGAAAGTGTCACCAGTCTCGAGGTGGAAACCGACGAACTTGGCCTTAAAATGCAGTTCCACTTACTTTTCTTTAGAAAGCGCTTTTGATGCAGTTAAGAACAAAAAAAAAAAAAGAAACTGGAACTGGACTGCATTTCCTCACACAATTTCACAGAGCACGCCTCGAAACTGGCGTCAACCTCGAGATATCGCTACACGCAGTGCTACTTCTCGATTTCGTCGGATTCAACTTGTAAATAACAGCATGTGCCGCAAAGCAATCTGTTTATTAGTTTATTAGCGAAATTTTGCTAAATATTTTATTATGCATTTTGATTTGTCATAAGATTAGATCTCGAGCTTTTACGTACGAAAACCGCGATTTGATTAAGAGGTACGCGACAGTGGGGCACTCCGGATTAATCTCGACCACGTGGGATTCTTTCGTCATGCAATTAATATAGGGCTCTTTAGGCAAGCCAAGGAACATCTTTATGCTACGCGCCACAGGGTATTTCTGAAATGTCCGTTAATTCTTAAAACACTGAATATATTCCATTTGCAAGCACTGTTTTAGTATTTATTGTTTATTCATATTTAATTAAACATATTAATGCGTGATCAACTGACAACGAAGGCTTTCTTTTTTTTAATGTCACGTGTTACATCAAGCTTCGCTCTCTGCCTTACTAATCAAAAAAGCTGATTGTGCTTAGTATATACACAATGGTTATACCTACTTCACCCGCTAATATCAATAATATGCAAAACAACAGTTTATATATTAGGCTAAGATGGGTATCTATGTCGTTTTCACGGCTTCACCAACCGTTTCTTGATAGTCGTATCTTTCCGGGGGGTATAGCGCACACATTACGCAGCCGCATTACGGCCCCTGACAGTTGGGCTTTTCATTTTGCTTTGTGCCGCCGGCAAACGCTCTACTGATGCGGAAAGGACATTGCGGTTTTCGTTTCCACACCGCCTCTGTGAATGAACAAAGTGGTGTCCGTGTTGGCCGTGCGTGAAATTTTCCTGCCTATAATGCCCGGATAGCGTGGGCAACAGAGTAGCACAGATATGCCCACTCTACACGCAGGGACAGCACGCCCCTGATGATAGTGTGTGTAGGGATAGTGTTTAGGGATAGTAGGGATAGTGTGTCCCCGAGCTTCAGAATGCCTCATAAATATTTATTTGAAACGGGCTTTTTTAAAGTATTTTTTCCTAGTTGTCGTGCTTTCCAGGGTAGCCAGGCATGCGGGGTTTTCTGCTACTTACAAATGTGTAATTTTGCGTCAGAACTTCACGGATTACAAGAAACCCTGTCTCCCGTCCGTGGCCTAAAAAAATGGCTGTGGCTTAGCTAAGGTTAAGCCCAGGATGCGAAGCATACTAGCCTTTATTTTAGTTGTTGAACCACTGTTTAGCCTGGTGAACTGCTGTTGCTTGGCTATATTTGGTTCGGCTAGACGAAGAAACAACTCATGCGTTACTCTGCTTCGCCTTCAAGAGTGGAACGCGACAGCGTTCCCGTCGACCCGCCAAGGGGTGTAAGACAATGGGCTACGGCGCAGCGACTACGCGCCCCGCATTGGACGCGGTGAGCGTCGAGCAACGCAACGCAGCGCAGCGTTCGGCGCGGCAACGAAATGTGCGCCTGAGCAAGCGACGCACGCCTGAGCCTTAGAAACAGCTGGTTTCTAAGGCAACACCGCATTCACTAGAGGCGCTTTTGTACCGCTTCGAAGCATCGTACTCGTGGCTCAGTGGCAGCGTCTCCGTCTCACACTCCGGAGACCCTGGTTCGATTCCCACCCAGCCCATCTTGCAAGAGTTGAGCCAAAGCCACCTAGAAAAAGCGCAGCTGCTTATATACCGCCGCGACGCCGCGAGCGACAGCGCGAGTTGGAGCCCCATTTCTCCTCTGTCGTGGCGTCACGGTGTCACGTGGTATTGAAGGCGACACCGCCGAGCCTGAGAAGCTGGGTTGAGCTCTAATAATATGCTTCGCATAAAAAAAGGATGCTCAAAGTCAATGCTCCGAGAAAGAACAAATATTTAGTGTTCTAAGAAACGTGAAATAGACCAACTCATTTATCTGAGAGCAGTTACTTATAGAAATATTTTTTTTTTCTGGAAATGCTCACATACCTATTTGTCCACGGTAGCAGTGATGAATACGTTTCGTGGCCTTCCTTATAAACCATAATGTGGCTGCATTCGTCCACGCTTTAGTAATTCTGTACTTGAGTTTCGTATTAAATATTATAGTAGGATATTGCGTAAAACAGAAGGCCACTATATTGATGATATTTATTCAAGTATTTTTTGTACTAATTGTGCCCGTCACTTTTTTAAACGAGCATTAGGTTTGGACCGCCTGAAATTTACGCCACTCTTTACCAAAAATTATCTCCGGCTCTTACTCCGAGGAATTCTTTGTGTAGATTTATAATCCAATCAAAGGACTGCACCACGAAAGTTTCAAATGCTCCAGAGAAGTTTCGAAGTAACTTTTTTCATTTTTTCGTTTGTTGGCCCGTCACCTATGTGGCCACTTATTGGTACAAGACTTCTAGGGATGATCAGGCTCGAAGTCACCGAGAAGAAAGGCAAAGTAAAGATAAAGTCCACCAATTTAATTGAAATTTCAACCTCACGACTCTCCAGCCAGGAGCTGTACAACTATACCACAAATGTATTTCGTTTGTGGCAAAAAATGAATTGCGTTATAGCCTATAGAGCTCTAGTCTCCTCGTTCACAAAATGGGTCTCACAGGTCACGATACGGATGCCAGCTGTAGGTCTAGAATTACTTGTTTCATTGTCGAAATTAGGCCTCGGAAGTACCCACATTCCAAGCGCACAACGAATAACTCCTCTTCGCCGTCGCCTACGCCCACGCTTTGCTGTCGCAGTATTGACAGTAAATCGCGGAATTCACGTTTGTTCGGTGCACGCTCCCACGTGCAGAGAGAGAGAGAGAGAGATAAGGAAAGCAGGGACGTTAACCAGTCAAGAGTGGTTGGCAACCCTAGGCTGGGGGAAGGGAGAAGAGGAAGAGAGGGAAGGGAGAGAGATAGGGTGTAGAGACGTGCACAGACAGACATTGACGTAAAGCCGCTCGTGCAAACCAGACGTTCTCGGAAAGCACAAAAGTTCGTTCACTGCCTCCTGAGTCGATGGTCGGTGCTCTAGTACGGTCTGTTCACCCAGAGGACGATAATCTAGTTTCCTCAATCTGCTGGACAAAAGCAATAGAAAAACTCCATGGACGCGAGATGCGCAGCTCATGAGACAGATTGTTGGAGCACGATCACATTAAGCAATACTATCGCTTTCGCGTGACGTATAGTGCTCAACCGGCCAGTCAGATCATCCAGTTTGGCGCAACCAGCCAATCAGCATGCGCCTGATGGCCGAGGATGGCACGGCCGTTGTGCACACATGCAGTATCATCCCTACTGTGCAGCCTGTGTGCATACCACACCGCTATGCGTGCAGTGGTCATAGCGGAAGAGACTGTACAGCTGAAACCAAAAAAAAAAAACAAATGCCGACTGTTTTTCTGCGATATTGTCTCGTGCACCATCGCTGGACGACGCCTGCAATGGCGGTGGCATGGTATCATCATGTGAGCGTTGCGAAACGCCTGATAGATGGCGGCCGTGGGCAGGGAAGGGAGGGGCTGTTTCGGCTGCTCAGTTGCTCCACGTGATGCGTTGCGCTAACATGCGGCCTCCCCCTCCCCCCCACTCGTATTCTGCGAAGAGCGTCAGCGCAACGCTAAATGTAGCCATCGCTTTCGACAGTTTGCCCCCTTTCTGGCAAAACTGCCTAACTTTTTTTATTCGCCACATGGCGCGGATTAATCAGGAACATCGTGACGTTAAGCCGTCTGAACCCGAGCGCATGCGCCCTTTAGTCTCGTACCAAGACGTCACACAACACTACAAGCTAACCCGCAGAACATATGCACCCCCGCACAAGTCACTACCTAGAAAGCAGGAGTGATTCCTCCGAGCTCTACAGGGTAATACCTTCCCCCACCCAACGAGAAATCACTTCATAGCCCCTGCACAGTTCTCTCCGCAATGCCACTTCTGCGCAGAGCCCGGGTCCCTCAGGCACATAGTAGGGGGTTGCAGAGCGGCACCATTAAATCCTCCGAACCCTTACCACACCAACGAGCTTTGGGAGAGAGCCTAGGCCAGCTCCGACCTCGAGGATCGGCAACGGCTGATTACGAGGGCCCAGGACGCGGCCCAAGCTCAAGTAATTCTGGAATGAGGATGCCTCTCCAAAACTGGATTCACCCAATAAAAATGTTTATTCTCTCTCTCTCTCTTGACCCAACCACCACATGATGACGACGACGATTTCCGCTGTACTCATTTACGTCGCAGAAATGATGCATAAGCGCACCAGAATGATAACCCAGTTTCAAGCTTTTAACTAATGCCACATTTGTAAAAAAAAAAAAAAAGGAAGACAGTAAAAGACAATAGAATAAGAGCTGAAGTTTCAGGCTTTTCAGGTGAAATATCGTTAGGTTTTATCTCTGTTACCACCTCTAAAATGTTTTAATACTATTATTCGTGGTTCTTTTTATGGTTTCATGTCTGTACCGAATTATAACACCTAAAGAGGCGAAGAGGATCTCCCGTTTCCTGCTCCACACTGCTCCTCGCAGTATAAGAGACTTGTTCGATGTAATCAATTCCTGAAGCCCGGCTCTTATTGTCTCAAGACACACGCGGATGCCACTAAAGGCTGCCATTGCACTGTTCGCGCTGTATTGAAACTCTAGAATAATGCCCTGATAGCATCGTGTAGCATTCCAAGCAGTGCGGCTTTCTATGGAACGAGAAAGTCTTTGTGGCACCGTACTCTCTTTCGCGAGCGACCGCATAGATGAGTGCCCATGTTCATTGCTGCTCGAACGAAGGCCGCCAAGAATGCTATTCACTGAAACTATAGAAGAGAGGTAGGAAAAAAAGGATTCCATTATAGCCATCGGCAGAGACTAAAACGATCTAAGATAAGTAGCATTTATCCCGCTACTCCATGAATCGGCTAAACTTATGGGTTCAAAGTACGTCCATCCACCCTTATATGTGTAGCGTGCTTATTTACATAGTGAAGTGTCGGCCTTCTTGTTTCCAAGCACCCTCTGGTATTATGTCGGATAGGCTCTGAAACAAAGGGGGACTTCCAACGCAACCTATGCTTCTTGTTCTTGGTACTTGAACTGAACAAATATACAGCCGCAGGATGCAGTCACCGCTTTTAGTTCTATTGTTTCCTCGGAAAGTTGTGCCAATCTGGGGCTCGATGGACAAACTTCTGCTTGCAATAATGGCTCCAAGCTATGGCGTGAAAGTTCTCCTTAAATAAAAGGCCCTTTGTTTGCATTAACTGCTACGCGTGCATGTGGTCAATAGCGATATACAGGGGGTTCAAAATTAAGTTTTATGGTTTTCTTAAAGTTAGGCATTGCGAGGCACGCGAAGACCACCTGTGCAGATAAGTTATGTGGCCAGGGGGATCCCAAAGGCATATGATAATTATCGCTCTCAGCAGCCCAATTGACTAAAGTTAAAAAAATTACCTTCTTGTTGACTGCAATAAGTGGGTATGTTTGTATTGAAAAGTTAGAGGCAGTCATGTTTCTACACAGTATCAGTTGGAAGAATTCTTCTAGCGTGTCTGTGCTCCGAAATATGCGACTCCAAATTTTAATTGTCATTCCCATGATTACGCGTGCAACAGAAATAGGATCGGTGCAAAGCTGCTTCCTGATGTAACGCGGCTCTTGCGTTACATCACAGACCGTGCGCATGACGTGCATAAAGACCGGCGCATGACGTGCATATCCCCCTTAATTCGCTTGGTCTACTTTGCTTAGTCATCCCTCTTAATTCGCTGAGCCGTCCTCTTAGTTCGCTTACTCATCTTTTTAATTCGCCGAATCATCCTCTCAATTCTCTTACTCATGCTCTTAATTTACTTACTGATCCTCTTAATTTGTGTAATCTAATTCGCTTAATCATCATTTTAATTAGCTCATTTATCCTATTTATTTGCTTAGTCATACACTTAATTTGCTTTATTATGCGTCTTAATTTGTTTTATCATCCATCTTTCATGCTTACGGGGGTAGGAATGCTTACGGGGGCAGGAGCCATTGATGATGATTGTTTTTGTACCTTTCCTGCCAGTGAAGGGTATTACGGGTGTATGATCATGGAGAACTGAATGATGAGACATATAAGGCTTTAACCTTAATAACACGCCGCACTAAACCGATTCCTTACCTTTTGATACAGTTCCTTGCCTTAAGTGTGTTACAGTCCGCTTTCTAGAAGTGCCGTGGGAGAAGATAATCGAATTTGATGCTCGGCATATTCCAAACCTAAGTGATCAGCAACGAGAAGTGATCGGTGACGAGACCAGCAAGCGCGAGAGAGATCGCCAAGATATCAACAAATCCTTGCTGGCCCCTTCGCCTAACACCGTTAGGCGGTACCCACTGATTGACTATTCAACGTTCATGCGGTACTGTTCAAGAATCGGTCGACTATACATTATAGCCCAAATGGCATGCACCCGTTCTGTCTTCCCCTTCTCCTTTCCTCCAATGTAGGGTATCCAACCAGACTGGTTAACATCCCTGCCTTCCTTATATCCCTCTCTCCCTCAGCAGCGCCACCCTTTCAAGTCTTTGGCCCTTCACCAACAATGCAGCGAGATTGACGTAGCGGAAGCTTTCTGCAGGAAGATTGCTGGTGAAACTAGTTGCGCTGGAACATCGACGCTCCGCCACTCACCGATTTCACGCGACTCCCGCATGGATAGTCCTTTCTCCATGGACGAGCTCGAAGCTGCACTGGCCTTGTGCAAGCGTTCATCTTCACCAGGACCCGACGGTATAACCTACCGTGCCCTGTGTAATCTTGGGGATGAGGCTCGAAAAGTGCTCCTGCTCCTGTTCAACAGCTCCTGGCAGACAGGTACGGTTCCCCAAGAATGGAAGACCAGTCGCCTAATTCCACTGCTCAAGCCTGGCAAGTCGCCTGTAGACATTGCATCATACCGACCAATTGCGCTTGCCAGTTGCATCGGAAAACTAATGGAGAGGATGGTTCTAGCACGGCTAGAATGGTACCTCGAACATTACCAGGTATATCCACATGCAGTGTCCGGTTTCAGGCGTGGCCGTTCTTCCATAGACAACGTTATCGACTTGGTGACGTACGTCGAGCACCAGAAGTCCTGCAAAAGATTATCTGCTGCCCTGTTTCTGGATATTAAAGGAGCGTACGATAACGTAACGCACGAAGCGATTTTCAACGCGTTAGAGGCAGTAGGACTTGGCGGCAAAGTATATTTTTGGATAAGTAGCTATCTACATGAGAGATCCTTTTTCGTACTTACCGAGGATGGCCCGACCTCCCAGCATTACAGTAACCGTGGGGTGCCTCAGGGCGGAGTACTCAGCCCAACGCTCTTCAGTCTAACACTCCTTGGACTCACCGACATCCTGCCAGGCACCGTTAGGCTCTCCATCTATGCCGACGACATTTGCATTTGGACGTCGGCTGTGACGCGACTGCAGCTTCGCGCGCGGCTTCAAAAGTCAGCTACTTTAACATCATCCTACCTTCGAGAACAAGGACTTCG
The DNA here is from genome assembly GCF_023375885.2 of Dermacentor andersoni. Classification (NCBI taxonomy): domain Eukaryota; kingdom Metazoa; phylum Arthropoda; class Arachnida; order Ixodida; family Ixodidae; genus Dermacentor; species Dermacentor andersoni. The sequence goes on along the minus strand of NC_092821.1, from coordinate 145,198,160 downwards.
TATATCATACGAGAAGTGCGCAGCGGTGGCATTTACCAGGAAATCAATGTCTCCATACGTGATATCCGTCGACAGACACATCATCTCGTACAGCACGAGTCACAGATTTTTGGGGGTGGTCCTTGACAAAAATCTCTCCTGGACCCCTCATGTGAATTATGTGAAAAAACGCCTGACAGGAATTTGCCATATGTTTAAGTTCCTTGCAGGAAAGACCTGGGGAGTGCCAATACACTCTATGCTGCAACTGTACAGGGTCCTCTTTATTGGATTCCTGCGGTACAGCCTACCTGTCATGTCCAACACCTGCAGAACTAACCTGAACACAATCCAAAGCATCCAAGCCCAAGCACTCAAGATATGTCTCGGTCTACCGCGGAGTGCGTCAACGACTGAAGTCATTGCAGTCGCTCAAGATTTCACTATTAGAACGCACATTAACATTGAAACAATGCGTGTGCACATAAGACACGTCGCCCGGACCCCTACCCACCACCTAGCAAGTCTCCCAGTAGATAGGCCCCACACGACATTCAGCGCGACTGTCTTCGCGCACCGTGCCTCTTTAAGGTCAGGTTACACACCTGCGGCAAGGCCTTCTATTCCTCAATGGTGTATGCGCCGTACTCAAGTGAACCTTACAGTCCCAGGACTTCAGAAAAAGTCGGACTTGCCATCATCAGCGCTCAAGCAACTAACTTTACTTCTGTTGTACGAGAAATACAGCGACTGCACACACGTCTACACTGATGGATCAACTACACCAACCAGTTCCGGCGGCGCTGTAGTTATACCAGCAATGAGAATAACCAAGCGATTCAAGACTTCCCATGTCACTACGTCTACAGCTTCAGAGCTCGCGGCTCTCCGCGAGGCGCTTCAAGTGATAAATACTGAAAGTCCTAGAAAATGGGCAGTCTTCTGCGATTCAAGGCCGGCCTTGCAATGTGTGCATTCATTTCTCCGACATGGGAATCACGATCAGCTCACGTGCGAAATCGCGGAACTTGTCCATCACTTAGGAGAAAAAGGCCATGATATCTCTTTTCAGTGGATACCAGGTCATTGCGGTATCATTGGTAATGATGACGCCGATAAGGCAGCTCGGACGTCAAACCAAGAAGACCGCTGCGTCCCCATTCCGCTCTCAAGGACCGACGCCGCGAGACAACTTGGCATTCTGGCACGCACGATCTCCTTAGGAGAGTGGAATACCGTACATACAAGGCGCACAAGACTGCACCGACTAAACCCATTACTTCAACTCAGACCTCCAGCCGGTGTGCACCGGCGTGAAGCGTCTCTTCTGTGTCGGTTATGGCTTGGAGTGGCCTTCACGAATGCCTACTCAGCCCTAATTGGAATGGCTGATAGTCCTGCATGTGATGTTTGCGCATGCGAGGAGAACATTGACCACATATTGTGCCATTGTCCTCAATTTCAAGCACAAAGACAGTATTTGTCCGACACATTGAGGAGACTAGACCATCGTCCTCTGAGTGAACAGACAATATTAGAGCACCGTCCCGACCGATCATCGGCTCAGAAGGCAGTGAAGGCACTTTTGTGTTTTCTCAGAACTTCTGGTTTGCTCGAGCGACTTTAACTGAAGTGCTGTCCGTACACGTACCTACACCATCTCTCTCCCTTCTTTCTCTTCCCCTTCTCCCTTCCCCCAGTGTAGGGTAGCCAACCAGACTATTGACTGGTTAACATCCTTGCCTTCCTGTATTCTTCTCTCTCTCTCTCTCTCTCTCCCTCGCTCTGGCTATGTGGGCTCGCTTGTGACGAACAAGGACCAAATTGCCGCATGTCCGCGAGTTGTGATGGCCTGTCCCTTTCTGGCAGTCATGGCAGTGATGAGTGTTCTTGGCAGGTCATTTGTGGGAGCAGATGCAAAGAGGGCAGCGGGGTCAACTGAAAAGACCCTCGCTGCTAGGGATGTCGGTGTTTCACTGAAGCAACCACTTCCCTATGCGACAGAGCTCATGCTTAACACTTGTTGCGCCTTCTGAAAATGAAAGGAGTGAAAAATAATAAAGGAATAGTATACAGCGAACAAAGAAACGTGTGAAGAATCGCTGTCGAACACTCCTGAGCCGCCACATTTATTACTTCAGAAGCGATCTCGCTACTTCTGTTTAAAAAGTAAGTGAGTGTTCGCGAGAATATCATTCACTCTGGTCTGTTTCATAGTTGCGAAAAGGCTGCAAGAAGCTGCAAGCAAACATTAAAAAACGCATGCTTATTAGACAACAAGCAGAGACACGTCGTGATTATCTTTTACTTCTAGAATGTTCACTCCATATCATCGAGGAGAAGGACTACGAGAAATTGCTTTTTTTGTGCATTAAGCTGGGTGAGAGGAATTTCAATCAGATTGCGTTGTTTTATTCAGTGAGCCTGCGCTTTGGCGCAGTTTTCACAGAAGCAGTGACATCACAGGAACTAGCGTACGCCTACAAGACCTTGCTGTAGAAATAACTACGCGAACAATAGAACTGACTGTTTACTTTCGGCACACGAGAGTGATTGTTCACAGAACGAGAAACTGTCTGCTTGCAGAATCGAAAGTCTTTCAAGTTCGATAAGAGCTTTTCTTTTTCTTTGGAATCGGCGAAGGAAAAGGTACGTCATACTGTTCGGCACGCCGTGACCTTTGATGTTCGGTTGAAAGAAATCCTTCGATGGAATTGGGGCTGATGCAAAAGCTTTATTTTTGTTCTTGAAATCGTGTACCTTGAAACAAAAGTAGGAGAAAAGAAGGTATATGAATTATTCACGCTGTGCATCGGATCCATTAGGCTAATGGTAATCATAGGAATGCGGGGTCATCAGATTTCGTCGCATGCAGATATTTGATTCTTGCTCACAGAGGATTAGAGTTACCTGCGTATATTGCGAGGAAAAAGAGAACTTCGCGCCAGCATTACGTTTACGATGGATGCTTTTGAATTGGCACTTCTTTTGATAAGCAAAATGTGGCACCTGATATAAAAGCACTTGCAAGAGTACGGAACAGTGTACAGATTGAAGCGAGGGCCACGCGCTTCAGGGATTGGATTTACAATGCTTTTTATTCCTAAGTGTCGTATGTTAATCTCCACTCGTGCTCACGAATAATAAGTACGCCCTACACTGCGATTGGCTCACATCTGCTCTTACGAACGAACGTAAGTGCCGCGTTGTGAGCAGCGTCTTGGTTCTCGTTAGGAATAACAACCAGAAGAGTAAGGAAGAGCTGTGAGGAAGTGGCGCAGGTCTCCGCTAGAGAGCGCCAGCTCTTGCTGGGTCGTCTGCGTATACTGTGGAACTTACTATGGAGAACGGAAAAGTCGTGAACAATATATTTCTTTTTGTTGCAGTGCTGAGTTCAATACTGACTGGTTAGCGAAAATAGGAAAGTTCGCCCTCCGGGCTCAGTTGGTGAAATTTACAAGTTCTTTATTGAGAACAACTTAAACGTTCAGAGGGATATGACGTTTTATTTATTGTATAGTAAGAAACATTGTTGCAGAAACCATTCACGATGATTGTCCAAGTAACCCGCCGTGGTTGCTCAGTGGCTATGGTGTTAGGCTGCTGAGCACGAGGTCGCGGGATCGAATCCCGGCCACGGCGGCCGCATTTCGATGGGGGCGAAATGCGAAAACACCCGTGTGCTTAGATTTAGGTGCACGTTAAAGAACCCCAGGTGGTCGAAATTTCCGGAATCCTCCACTACGGCGTGCCTCATAGTCAGAAAGTGGTTTTGGCACGTAAAACCCCATAATTAATTATTAAGATTGTCCAAGCAAGCGAGCAGCATACGCGAAGCGAAGAAACTAAATGTACACACTCGCAATTACTTCCTGCATTTACTGCTGACATCCGTAACGGTGTTTGATGACGGCGACAGAAATTACCACCGACATTGTATGGCAGACGTCACAAGAGTGTTGCGGAGGTGGCGCGATGACGATGGAATGAAAAACGATGAAAAGGACGACGGTGCGACGATTTAGGCAGCGGGACCAAGACGGCACGACCGCGGAATCACTACAGCATAACGACAAAGGAATGATGACAGCCCGATGGCGACCGTACGACCACGGCTTCGCACATGCGTTTTCTTCTTTGCCCGTTTACTCCACGGAAGCCCGACACTCATCCGTCCAACCATCCCGCCTTAACATTATGTCATGTCCCAAGAACTGTGGGAATCCGTCTAAGCGAAACTGTGGGGAGCCAGCGGTATACTAAACGGTGGATCTTGACGAGAGGTGCACAGCTGTAGAGTTTCTCACTATATTACCTAGAGGGAAATCTGGCGCTGCTGCGCTGTGGTATGCGTGGGAATGCCAGTATATTGTGACTTCGGATTGGCATCGTTCTCGGAGGACCAGGCAAGCACCGTTACGTCTGTCACAATCATTCATTTTCTACTAAACAGCACGCAAAAAGCTGCTTTAGGTTTATTATTACACAAGGACATGTTTTGTTTAACTGCTAGAACTTGTTATTTTATGTACAATTATATGAAACGTAAAAATTATCAGCGGGCCGCTGAAGTTGAAGGACAGACGACAAGATTCGCGCTCGCTTTGGAACAGTTTGTCGTCTGTTCTTGATTTTCTTCGCTTGATTACGCATTGTAAGTGAGTAAACTTCACAGGAACAATCAATATGCGTGAATGGAAACATTTTATGAAGATTTTACTTTAAGAACTCGTTATTTGTGCGGCCATAGCCATGTTTTAGACGAAGCCTCTTACAACACAAGCCAACACTAGCCTCGCAGACACATCTACCTTCATTCCCATGACAGCTCAGTGCCCCTTAGGAAACTCTCATAGAAGGTGGCGCCAGAATTCCCTCTAGGTGTTATAGTGAGAAACACTATGTGCACGGCAGACTTGGGAGACGAACGCGCCTTGCAACCGTCAGACGTGGCGAAATGGGGTGGTAGGTGGCGCCATCAAGAGAAGCATGACACAGTCGTCTCCAGCGGTGACAGCATCAACACCTTCAGGCGCAAAAAAACGCTTTCGCGCGACAGCACGCACGCCTCGTAGAACTAATATAGTTAACATGCGGTACGCAACGCACCCCGTGAGTCAGCGGCGCGAAAGCACGTGATTTCGCATTGCCGCCCTATAAGCATTGCTGAGGGAAGTCTGGCCATGAACCGTCACAAAAATTTGCGAAAAATTCTGAAAAAAGGATATTCTTTTTAAGAAGGTGCTGTTTCTTGGGTCCCAAAACCGTTGCCGCCAATTCGAATACTTGTAGGACACAGAAATGTTTTTATGAGATAGCCCCTGGAGCTATTCCATTTTAATTTTTTTTTGCATTTGAGAGAGAAAGTTAGACTGTAGTTACTGTTAGAAGCGGAATATTGATTTAGGAATTGGAATTTTTTTGAAAAATTACTGGAAATCAGTGAGCATAAAAAAATAGAAGCACGAAGTTCACAAATCTATAACTGTGTACAACAAACAAATAAAAAAAGATATGGCAGTTTTGTAAACCGCATCCGTTAGAGTACATAAGTGGACAAATTGGATATTATTATTTAGAGCTTCTGTTAATATGTTACAATGTTTACGAAGGTTTTACAAAAGTCCTGTTCACAAATTAGCAGTACAGTTCACAAAGGTGTGTATCATATCAGTGTTGTCTCCTTTAGTTGAATTATGAGGGACAATTGACAGAATTTGTATACCGTTCTTGTAGCAGAGCTACGGAATTGTAAACTTGATAATTATTTTTTAAGCCTTGCTATCTTCAAGAATTTTTTCCTTTTTGAAACTGAAAACCAAATAAATGGAATAAAGATTGTGTTTACCATTATACAAGAACAATTGATCAGGCGAACCCGCCGTGGTTGCTCAGTGGCTATGGTGTTGGGCTGCTGAGCACGAGGTCGCGGGATTGAATCCCGGCCACGGCGGCCGCATTTCGATGGGGGCGAAACGCGAAAACACCCGTGTACTTAGATTTAGGTGCACGTTAAAGAACCCCAGGTGGTCGAAATTTCCGGAGTCCTCCACTACGGCGTGCCTCATAATCAGAAAGTGGTTTTGGCACGTAAAACCCCATAATTTAATATAATTTAATTGATCAGGCGATGAAGATCGAACAAGACCGGGTGAATGTCTAAAACAGAAAAGTTCTCGCACTTTCGAAATGAGCGAACGAGAATCCAAATCTCCGAAATGTATTATAACCCCGAGGACAAATCTTTCTGAAATACAAAATTTGTTTTCGGATGTTTGCTTCATGGAAGTTAAAAAATAGAAAAGAAAAAGAAGAAGCTAGCGGAGGCTTCTTTTAACGCATATATGTAGCTCGATGCGCACTGACCTGGTAGCACAAACAGGTTCTGAAACTCATTTATTCCGCACAGAACTAATGACAGGAACTACTTTCTTGCAGATAATGTTTCAATCTAAGAGTAAATTTTTCCGATAAACATCGTATTTAAGATATAAACAGCCCATAGGTTCAAAGCTACTTCACTGTATTCGTGGCTAAATTTAATTACACTCCATTTTATCTTTCATTCGCCTGTGTCCTTTCTTTTTGTCTTATGACAATCTTGCTTTGGCAAATATGTTGAGTGCGAACGTCGCTAGTGATATATCAATTAGGGTAAGATATTTTGTTAATTGTTGTACGAGTGTACCCCCCTTTTCCCTATAATGCCCAGGCACTTGAAGATATGTACAGTAAGGAAACAAACAAAAAACAAACAAATAAATAAGTAGAAGCAAACGAGAGAGAAACGGGAGGGCTTCCTTGACTCGCAAGACTTGCATCAATGCTGGGACTTGTTGTTAATAACGAAAACCGTTCTCGTTTCCGCACACACACACAAAAGTAAATCTCAGAAAAGATCACCAAGAAACCAGAGCGAGAAGCGACAAAATTAAAGGATCTGCGTGGAGGAGCAAGTTTTTTAAGACCGATGATTTCATTTCAGAACACCAGTTACCAAAGTTACGTTGTGTTCAGTCGATTACCACATGACGTGAACAGCGCTCCTTCAAAAAAAAAAAAAAGAAAATTAGAGACCTCTAATCTGGCGCCGATCAATCAGTGCTGAAGCGATGCTATGAAGTAGACAGATATTGATAGCGAGCAGAACAAAAATACAAAACACTACTGTCACTTTCGTACTTGTACTCTCTGTGTAGTGAAGTCTTCGCTCAATTTTCTTGATCTCCAGCAAAAAACAAAAAGAAAGAAGAAAAAAAATATTATCTGCCTCCTATTTTTTTTTCAGAAAGTTTGCGGCACTAGCTTTGAGCTCAAGACGCGGTTTTTGTTGTGTCGCCGTACATGTCATTACGAGTTGATCATCATCTTCAAGCTTTCATAAATATGTGTATTGGTTAAAAAGCTCCGAGAAACATCTTTATTCCAGCTGCTGTCAATGGGCATAACAACCGCCGTTGCTGCCATCGCTGATCGACTAACTTGAAATAACCTGTCACCAGTTACCGTCACTCGTCTCTCTCATTCATTGTGGCCCTGATAGTGTACAAAGTAATTAAATAAATAAATAAAAATGAGCAATTGGCTCGTCTTTAACTGTTATCAGCCTAAAATGAACGCAATCTAATTGGCAGAAAATGCCGATCCAACTGAGTGTGCTACGTTACCGCCACTTATACCAAAACACTTGAGAAAAATTAAAATGTGATTGAGTAATTGGCTGACATTGGAAGCATTCCCATCATTTACACGCAAGAGCGATGCGACGTTCATTAGATGTGAACACTTAGCTAACAGCAATTTTATTATTTAAAGATCGACTCTGAAGTTGATTTTAGGCACCCTTCGAAAAACAAAATTATTTAGAAGCTGCTACGATTAAACTATTCTGAAACTGGGACGCCGAGCGCTTGTTTCACTCAAACATAGTGTAGCTAGCTGCCACTCTGGAAAGTTAACGTTCGTAGAAAACAAGGTGGAGCGCAAACAACAAATCGCGTATAGAAATGTTCCGGGTAGGACGAGCGGATGGAACTGGAAGTATGCGCTCGCTTGATTGATCGCCCCGTGTCGTTCTTGCGGAGACTGAACCATCGATATCGATACGGCGAGCACATAGAATTATACGCGAACAGCGCATTGTTGCCAAGTGCGACGAAACGAACGTGAATAACGTTTCTTGTTTCCCATGAGGACACCAGCAGACGATTCTCGGCTTCACGAGCGTGGACCCAGTATCGTGATGCATGGCAGCCGAGTACGCAGACTATTTTTATTTTTCTTCAGCCACAACTCTGTCTCCAGGTCTCAGGAAACCATTATTTCTGTGTAATTGGGTTTGCCGAGTGCTTCGTCGTTGGTTCTGCACTGCTTCGTAAAAGATGCAACGTTTAAACGACATCCGAGGACGATCGAAAGTTCTCTCTGCGGACGTCGGATGCAGACTGGAGAGAGTGTCTCGAGTCAGGAAGCCGTGCAAAATACACGCATCGTAACTGAAGTTGAGAGTCGCTCTACTCGAGATAGTTTCCCCCGCTGAAATGTTTTCGCGACGACTGCAGCGCTAACAGCACCAACTCTCCGGTTCAGTAGCGATGGAACGCCTGACGCGTTTGCGTCTTGAGTATCGTTTCGAGCACGCAGACAGTGTATTCTTTTTATGCCTGGCTTCGTGTGCTACACGGAATACAAGGGAGAGTGTGGTGGCTTCGTTGTTATTGTATTTCCAAAGTTGGTAGGAAGGTATGGAGGTTCTTTGCAATGGGCTCGGAGCTGTCCGAATTTCTAGGTCTGTAAGATGATATTAGACTTACAGAACATCAACCGATGTCCAGTAGCCCTAGAGTTTGGATTGCGCAAAATTTTAACAGGACGTACAGAAAAGAAACACGCACGCAATGGAACGCTACTTGCAACCATCGTTTTATTCCCTTGTCAGTGGAATTAATGCAAGAAGAGAATTAATGGAGAAGAACAACAAAAATATAAAAAAAATTCATAAAGACCATCCTCCAATACCGAGATGGCTTTGTTAAATAATCATTTGGCTGTGCTCGGCACCGCAATAAAAAGAAACAACGAGGGTACAAAATTTCTTTCCGTCTAATGAGTGAGGAAAGCAGTTTCTTTTGCACTAAGCGAAACAGATGGCACGATTCAGCACATAATTCCCATGCACGCAATCTCGACGGCTTCGATAATATCTCGCGTCATTTGGCTGCCATCTCTGCTCACAAATCGTGCAGTTCTCAAAGACTGGCCGACATCAACATTCTCTGCAACAAATAGCAAGGTGAACCGATGACGGCCTTTGAAACATTATAGTCACGCTTCTTTAATGTTTCGTTCAGACCATGCCCAGCCTGTCCAGAATACTTTCTTTTGCCACACGAAAGTGAAACAGAATGTACGGCTCCCTCAGTAAACCCCACGAACTTGTTTCTATGTTGTTTTTCACAGCTTCGTTTCTGCATGGCCATTGGATTTACTTTCGCACACATGCTCAGCAATTTTTCGGGGGCCGAAAAGAAAATCAGTTTTAGATTGCACCGTTTACCGCACGGGCGATCTTTTATTGCGATGTCGATCTCAGCCCAAAATGATGATCTCGCTAGACTGGCTTGGTGTTGTCGGATGGTCTTTTTTATAACATTTTTTATTCGTATTCTTGTAGCGCTACTTCTTTTAGTAACTTCTTGCATTTATTCTGCTGACGAGAGAACGAATTGATAGTTGCAAGTAGTGCTCCGTTATCTGTGCTTCTATCTTCTGTGTGTCCCGTCAAAATGTTGCGCTATCCAACATCTAGTTTGCCACACTCCCACGACCAGCCTTTAACCTTAGCAAGTCCAGTGATCCATTGGTTCGATGAAAGCAGCATCTCTTATATCGCGCGCTTTATGTGCTGTTATTGGCAAGCCTACTTTAGTTTGATGAGCTAAAGTGCAAAATCGTAACGACGTGAAAGATGGGGGAAATTATGCACTGCAGGCAGTTAATTTTTCTTTTTTTTTGTGCTTGTTTCCCGACGCTAAAATCAGGACCCAGAGCTGCTTCGCCGTTCCGCCTGCTACGTACAGATTGTAGGTTTAAGGTCGCTCTGTGTAACAAGGTTTCTCACTGCTTATCTTTTTTTTTCTTGGTGTGTCGCTCCAGCAATCAAGAACGCGCTGCAGTACACTACATAAGAATGTACTGCACCAATGAATGATAACCAACGTGTTGATAATGAAGGTGCTAGTTTAAATATGATTTCCTTTGACGGGCCAATACGTTCGTTAATTAGGTTAACGTTCAACAGCTTGTCTTCAGAAGTGCACTAAGAGTATGTCGGATGAATTTGAAAGTTTCTCCGCAGAGACGTTCACTAAATTGCCGCAGTTCTATATCTTGCTAATGCATCATATTTTTTCTGGCAGCCGCTGTGGTAGCTGAGTGGCTACGACGCTACCAAGGTCACGGGTTCAATACCTACCGAAGTGGCTGAACTCCGGTGGGCGTGCCATTGAAAAACGCTCGTCTACCATGCATTGGGCATAGTTAAAAAGAAACCGGGTGCTCAAAATTAATGCGGAGCCCTGCAATTCAGCGTGCCTCGTATGAGATCATGATTTTAACACTTAAGACCCTAGAATTAAGAGAAGTGCTTACGTGGTCAAGCTATGTGTAACGCTTGCGGTTTTCTTGGTATACAATTACAGCGCGCAAGCGCACTGTGGAACCTGCCAATGAATCCACTTGATTCACAGGAGAGGTTTCTAGTGGAAGAAATTTAGCTCATGGCTCGTACTAAAGACAGTAAAATATTTAGCGTGTTCTTGACTGGAACCTTCCTTTCATACCTTGTGCACAAAAAATCTATTGCAAGAGCCATAAATGAAAGTAACGCTTTGTTTCCCAACAATTAGTCACTTCGTCACTCCAAAATCTTACGTGTTTGCGTTAGGGTGAAGCCAAATATTTCAAAGCATCTCGTACTTGAGGTTGCTTTAGGGACCCAAAACTTCTCAAACATTCATAGGGTATGTCTGCTGTGGTTTGTTTAAAATATAGTGCAAGATTTATGCATGAGTGTGCATTCCCAATTATATATGCCCGCGAATTGGAGAACACAGGAAATTCGAGAAGCTAGGGATTGCCCAAAGGACACTGAAACGGAAAGAAAAAGGCAACATTTTACACTTTTGTAACACGCGAAGTCGAAAGCCAGCTGGCACACGTCATAATGCAATAAATATGTGTGATTGAAGGGGTCTGACTTCTTGCAAGACATAACGAGTTGCAGTGTAAGCATATTAAGGTGTAGGTCGATTTCTTCAATGAAAAATGCGAGCGCCTAATGCACTATCTAAAGATTATTTCGTTCTTTCTTCTATTCGCTTTTTCTTTCCTTCTTTCTTATTTCCCTCTTTCTTTTTTCTTTCTTTCTTTCTTTCTTTCTTTCTTTCTTTCTTTCTTTCCTTCTTGAGATCTTCATTGCATTCCTTTTTCGTTCTCCTCTTTTTTCCTTTCTAATTTCATATTCACCAATAGAATCTTTGCCTGCTTACGGGGGTATGAGCCATTCCTGATGTCGATGTTTCCTTTCTTTCTTTCCTTCCTTCGCTCTTTTTTTCTTTCGTATCTTCGTTCATATTCAGCCGTGACATCTTTGCTTGCTTAAGGGGGTATGAGCCATTTCAGATTATGTTATTTTTTTTTCCGGTATGACCCATTGCGGATGATGATCTATCTCTTTTTGTACCACTCGTACACTTTATTTTAACCACTTGACTTGACAAGGATATTTTTTACAACCACAGGACTAGGCGCCGCTTTTTTTTCGTGTATGAGCCATTTCAACGAACTACTCGAGGGTCTGTCCTTAAATATGGCAAATTTGCTCAAATTTCAAGCACTGAAATTTGTAGCATGGCGCTGCAGGGCGTCTGAGAATGCTGGCGCAATCAGGAACGCCACCAGGTGGCGTTGCAGGCGGAGTCGCACGTCAACGTTGCGCGAGATGAGACCGAAGGGATACCGTCGGCGGTTTGCAGCGCCCGAAGGTTAGAAAGATTTAGCTCGTCGTTTGCTGTTTGTTCCGCTCGGACTAGTATATGGCACACCGACTCGGTACGCACGCGGGTTCTGGAGATCTGTTCTAATTCTGCCCATCATCGGAGACAGTTTACGTAGCCAGCTAAGGAGACAGCCTAGACAGCTTCGAGGCCAAGTCATGAAACGCGGTTCGAGCCGTCTGGAAGACGCAACCTCGCGGCGACAAGAAAAAAATATGTCGAGAAAAGCACACATTATTTCTTTCTTTTAGGTCTTTTTTTTAAGGGCATAGGAAATCGTGTTTAGCATTCTTATGCGCGGACGACCTTCCCGTTAGGTTTCCAAGCATCCTGCTCAGCTCTCTCCCGGTGTAGGGTAGCCAACCGGATGCTATTCTGGTTAACCTCCCTGCCTTCTGCTTTTCTCTTTCCCTCCGTTTTTTGCGCTGCTCTCGTCTCATTTGGGCAGAAAAGTAGCCCGCATCGTTTTTGACTTCGATGCTGTCTTTGCAAAGCTGTCTACTTGGACGTCTTCGAGAGAACTGTAACGAGACTTAAGATGGCCGCTGTCTGCTTAGCCATCTACTTCGCCGTCTACAGCGAGTGTTCGGACACCGCGTAAGATAAAAAGCTTTTAATCCATTTCACCCCATTGAGGTCAACGCTAAGCTGTGTTAGCAGGAAAAGAAAACGCTATGGTAGAGAGTGTCAAATGATCTTTGGAAGTCGCGAATAATAGAGTCAATAAAAAAGGCTCGGGTCCCTAGGAGATACGAATCGTTAGTAAAGACCAGGAGTAGTTTGTCTCACGAGTAGAATTTCCCGAATCGTAATGGTCTTTCGAAGACAGCGCATATGATTGTAGTAATTATATATTATTGTAAAAAAATAAGCGCCGTATGCGCCTGCGCTCGGTTAACAGACATTCAAGTGCACTTAGAAATAAAAAAAAAACGCAATGGACGTATCCTGAGGCGCACGAAAGATAATATTTCACCGTCTGGGAGAACGAAAACGATTCGAAAAAGGGCGAGCAGCATTAACAGAAATATGACGTATCTGATTATGCCGCAGGAACGCGAACTTTGCCGATATTGACGTCCGGCTTAGCCAAACATCATTTTACTTGTACCTCGGTTCGCTAAACTTTTATGAACGTGGCCGAAGTTCTGCATTACTAAATTGGTTCTGACGTTGAAAGCAACCACTCAATAAATTCTCTTTTCCACGGGACGTTTTGAGCAAGCGAAATGCGAATAATATTATACTCCGGCGCTTACGGGGAAATAATACAGACACACACAAATAAAACCACTTTACGCTTTAGTCTACTACGTCGAAAATAGGCGTAAAAATTCCGGTACCAGAGTTTCCGGTGAAACGACTTCGCGACAGCTGAAATGGCTTTCGCAGTTAATGCGGTTCTAGGGCGCTGGACTGTATAGGCATGAAGAGCAATAAATATCTTGGACAACATCAGGCGATTGCTCGGGAAGTTGTTTTTACGTAGTCAGGGCGAAGGGCTGTCACCCAGCGGTGGGCTTCTTGTCGTTCGCGAAACTTTCCACTTCAATATTGTAAATTGAGAATCCGTGCCATCGGACCTACTCAGCGCATGCTTAGAGCATGCAATTCAGGAGACACTAAGTACTGGTCACTCGGCAAGCTTCAAGACACATCTCACGCCCACTCCAAGACGCAGGTTTCAAGACCATTTCGGAATGTGCAAGGAGTCGCTCTAAATGACTCTTTTTCTTTCTTTTTCTCTCTTCCTTGACAGATGAATGACGTTGTACATTAGAATAAACTCAGCAAACTAATTTCCACTTATCACTTTCGTGAGTAGATTTATATAGCATACCTTAGCGGGAAATGGTGTTTTTAGATGGTAGGATTACATGAGAAAAAGACTTTGCGAAATTATGTTCGTATATCAATATATTTTATAGAGAGCAGCGCCATTTTTAACAGTTGACAAGAAATGACTGCATCCGCAGTCCCCGCTGTACCTTGATACGTTTGATAGTATCATCTTCTGATGTTTCAACTGTAGATGTACTGAGTGCTGCGGCAGAATTATTCCGTATTCAACTGCAGTGGTTTGTGTCACGTTTTTATCTCAAACTGTTCTCTTTTTGTAGTACAACTGTTACTTTTTTTTATCTCAACGTAAGATTTATTCGATATGCTCAGTTATCTGCAGTTGACCAAGTGAATAGCTCACCGTGCTACTCCAATCTACGAAGCTTTAATTTATTATTGCCATCTCCATGGATTTCATAAACTGTAAATTGCTTCGGAAACTGCATTCACGCGTACAAGGGAGTGCTTTTCTCTTCTCCTTATTTTCTTGATGTTTCCGTGCGTGAATCTTTATTGCGCGAATGTTATTAGTAGGAGGCGACTGCCGTAGCATATTCAGCAAGAGTCTGCTTTGTTTCGTATAGCATCTTCGTATACCCTCGTCGATAATGCGCGCAACTTGGCAGCAATGCGTTAGCGCCCGCAGAACGGAATGCGCAACATCTCATCGGGTCCCTCACACGGAGGCTAGCAAAACGGAGCTTCTTATAAGCACGACATTACGTAGCGACAAGTCGGCCGCCCTGTCTCGACGGCGCAGCTGTTGATTAATTTCCTTTATCTTCTATTTAGTCGACACCACGCTGGATAAGCAAGCCTCTACACCGTGGTGAATCATGCAGCAGCATCGGCACTTCGAGGTGACAAACATGCTCCTGCTTCGCGCTTCCAGATGCGGTCATAGTCCATTCGCGAAAGTTCCATGCAGTGCTGTGGAAGCATGGTTTCGTTGCATCGCGGAACATTCCTCCTCATGTTCTCCTGAGGAGGAATGTCATACCATAGCAATCTTGCAACGCACAGGTCGGAGCTAATAAATTTATAGGAGAAATCGCCTTGTTTTGCTCTTTCAAAGTGTTCAGTATTTGCAGGTGGTAAACTACTATATAGGGTTGGCTTGCTACTGTGGATATTCACTTCGCGAGCATTACCGAAGCGTACGCGGACGATAAAAACGAACTAAAAGTACGCTAAATATCTTGATCTCACTTTGGAGACATTTTAATGCGTTGGCATCCTTAGGGTACTTCAAGCACTATCCGGGGGCTATGTATGTATGTAATCCTTTTCCCACCTACCTTGGTCACCTGGTAGCCCGTGTTCGAATGGGTAGTGCATCCGGTAGCTGCGCTGAGGGAACAGGGCTCGAAACCGACTGCTGGGCCAACGTTATAAGGTCGCTGGTTGTTATACCAATGATTACGTGCCACACTACAATGACGAAGAGGATGCCCTTACATTTCTCCTAAGCCAAGCGGAATGGAAGCCACGTCACAAGGTTTCCTCAAGGACAGCGATCCAAGGCTTTATCGAGCTGCGCCACGAATGCACTGTGCAAGCGCCGCCCTTCAATGAACCTCCTCTCAACAACTCAAGAGCGGGAACGAATCTCAGCGTTCGCAGGCGTCGGTTCACCGCGCTTCTAGTCTCGGAGTCCGCGTGCGGACTTCTCGGCAGCGCCACTAGGTGGAGCAGCAGGTCCAGAAAGGAGTGAGAGAAAGGAGCCCGGTTGCAGCATGACGCGTTTCTAATCGCTCGCACGCACCGGCGCTCTGTGCATTTCGGGGGACACGTGCGGGCTTCGCGGCAAAGTTGCTATAGATGGTGTTGAGCGTTCTTAGAGAAGCGAGTGAGAGAACTCCCGCTGCACTACGCGTCTCATGCATGTTTAGATGATGGTAATATGTTGTGTCACTATGCTGAGTCAATGTTAAACGCGTTACAGTCGGCAGCCATGCTGAGATGGGCTCCGCCGAATTTGTTTTCAATGTTCTTGCGCGTACAACGGCCCACTCCTGTCTTCTCCGCGTTCCGCTGTTGTTGGCATCAGATATACGGCACTTGCGTCGCATAATTGTTGTAGAGACCTAAATTGGTCTTTATTCTCATATATTTACCAGAAGGAGGGGAAATAGTGCAGTCCTCTGCCTTTTGAGCGATATAGACGAACAGTGACGATTTTGTCCTTTTCAATTCGAAGGTGCTGTCAGGTTGCACGCAAGACTGCGTTCAACCTGACATCGGGTGCGTTAGCCAGCTCTGCTCACCGCCATTCCGAAAAAAGTGGAGCGTGACGTGAAATGTGTGCAGCTGAGGCATTGAAGCATCAGTTGTAGGTATTTGTCCAGCTATTTCGTTACACGCTGTTAGTCTCAGTTACGAAATAATATTGACACGTATGCTGTAAATTATAATTGCGCAATGGCGTCACCTACGTTTCATTATATGTAGCGCAGAACCTTAACGAACTTCAGAGAGCTCGCATATAAGGAACGTAAATGACACGCTTAGAGCCTATAAGCTACGTTAGGAATACCGGATAGTTGGAACACTGCGTTTCAGATGTGGCCTTTATTTTTTTTTCTGTCCAAGTGACAATACCTTTTTAATGCAATTGAAAGACCCATATCGCCTTCATTGCGCCATCTTGATAGAAGCAGTAAAAAGTGTGAAAATGGCAAGTCGACTTGAAATCTAACAGCCTAAAAGTAACAACGAGCATTGATACGTCGAAATCGGGTGAATCTACTACACTCCCTGCACTCTTACAAGGGAAGGAAGAAAGCTAAGTTCTAACGAGGCAGTGCTAATTAGTTTTGTAACACCTGCATTCATTATTATCATCCTGTACAAAAGGACGAGTTCCGTGAATAAATCGAGTTCAACCCCACGATAAAAAATTTTGGTCGGGGTGCAAGAATCGAGTATTACTGGGTTTTACCCGAAAACGAAGGACGCGATATATAGGCCTGACAATCATGAACAAGCGTTTAGCTGAGCACGTGTCAGCAGTAAAAAGAAATTATGGCAGTACTCGTCAAACAATCAGTGTCGACGGTAATGTGAATACCAATCGAGCAATGTCGCGGCACAGCAATGTTTCTGAAGTCCCATTCATTGAACATGTGTAGTGGTAATCCTAAGGCTATCGTGGATTCGGCCGTATTCCACGTATTCCGATGTCACTCGACTTTGCTATGGCACTCGCTTGCCAAGGTCACCCATGAGCATGGAGACACGACGACAACTGTATGACGTATGACGCAGCCACGATTGAATAAGAAAGATGGAATGATATTGATGGCGGCGTGACGACATTGAAACGCATTTTCTTTAATTGTGACGACGGGCCAACGACGACAACGTAGCGAAGGCCACGTGAGGACAATGATGTGACGACGGCGTGGCGACGACGGTATGACAACGAATGCATGGTAGCACCTGTGTGACGATGCCGCGGTGACGAAGAAGGCTCGACAGCCAAGGCCTAATCACGATGGAATGACGTCAGCATGATTAGGATAGAATGGCGAACAAAGAATTACGTCGATGGATCGATAAAGTCGTATGACGACAATGGGACGGCGATACTGAAATGATGCCGATGGTGAAGCGACGTCGTGGCGACGATGGCACGACGACGAATGCATGACGACTGTACGACGACGACGGCAATGCAAAGGTATCAAGGCAATGAGGTGACAACAAGTACTTGACGATGACTGTATCATGAAATTGTATGACGAGGATGGCTTGGCAACGAGGGCGAGACGAGAGTCGCATGCGGACCAGGAGTGACAATTAAGGCAGGGCCATGACGGCGGCACGACGACAATCTGACAATGGAGACATGATAGCGACTGACGATGGCTGCATGACAAGGACGCCATAGTCACGATTGAATCACGACAGTTTGATCGAAATACTATGAGGAAGAAAGATTGACGTCGATGCAATGACTTTGGTGGTATGGCGACGATGGCATGAAGACGATAGGATGACGTTAATCATGTGGTCACAATGATAAAACGACAGTTGGACGATGACGACTGTGTAACGACGATGACGCAATGACGATGGCATGACAAAAGTCAGATGACACAGCTGGAGTGGCGAGGATACAATGGCAACGAAGGCATCACGACCCCGAGCACATGCCTGGCGACTGAAACAATTTGGACCACTGGGTCGCAGCAGAAGGCGTGGCGACGACAGCGTGACCAGAGTCAGGTCGCGAACCTGGAATGAAGACGATCGATCGACCAGGACGACAATACTACGGTGTTGTGACAATCCATGACGACTGAATCCATGACGAATCCATGACGTCTGTGTGACGACGATGGCTTGACGGTGACCCCATGACGAGTGTCGGATGACAAAGCTGGAATAACGGGGATGTAAAGACCACGGCGACATCCCGACCACGAGCTCATACCTACTAGGCCAAGCTATGAGACAACTTCGGAGACTGGGTCAGGGTAGAGGACGTGACGACAGTGGCATGACAAGAGTAAAATCGCTGGAACGACTACGACGGCATTAGAACCTAACAGCAACGCACCTAGCGGCCGAAGCACGTAGACAACCTGGTGGTCCAAATTATTCCGGAGTCCCCCACTACGGCGTGCCTTATAATCAAATCGTGGTTTTGGGACGTAAAACCCCATAACTTAATTGATTAATTAACCATGGCCACTAGGTCGGCGTTAGTGGCTAGATAGATAGATTCATCGATAGGCTCAAAGCGGCCGAAGTAGGCAAAGAATGCTATTCGCACTAAAGAAACAGTGATGTAGCCCATTTGGCGACACATTTCCATTTGTGCCAGTGCTACCCAAAGCTGCAGGAATCATCGGAGCAATACTCCGTTTTAAACATAACAGTCAACGCTGTGGAGGCTAGAGAGAGTTCTCGCAGTGGCTTCGTTTGCACTAAGGTATAGTTCGATGCTCTTTGACCGCAATTGTTCGAAACTGTTTTTATACAGGCTCAGTATTGAATGAAAAAGGTTTTAATACTTATAAAGAAACATACTGTGAGATACGGCTGCAAATGCGCTATTTTAGCATATTTTTATTTTTGTTGTTCTTTTTATCTTTTTTATTTGCAACTCGTCGCTAGGAGCCCCTCGTGCATGCTCGCGCGAGCGAACGCTGGTGGCGCGCAGGGAAGCATGTACGGAACGCGCGGAGTGATAACTTTTCTTACCGAACTTCTTCCGTAACTTCCACAGCATTGAGTGCATGCATTGAATGTAGTAAAGAAAATTCACAGGGTCTCTTATGCTTTCCCTGAGACGACTTGAAGGCGAAAGCCCACGTGCCTATTCATTAAAGACGGACACATGACGTACACATCCCCGTTCAGTCGCTTAATCTACTTCGCTTAGTAATCCTTTTGATTCCCTTACTTGTCCTCTTAATTCACTTAGTCAACTCTCTTAATTCGCTAAGATATCCTCGTAATTCGCTTTGTCATCCTCTTAATTCGCTAAATCATGGCTCTTAATTCGCTTTATCATCCATCCTAATTCGTGTTATCAACCATCATAATTCGCTTTACTATTCATCTTTATCACGCATCTTGCTTAGGGAGGATGAGCCCTTGATGGTGATAGTTTTTGTACCTTTCTTGTCGTCGACGCATTTTACGAGTGTATGAGCCATTCAGAATTGAACGATGAGACGTATAAGGCTTTCACCTTAATAAGCATGCGCTCACTAGATTGGTTATGGACGCCCATAATATTATCAAAGATGTTGACGCGTGCGTAAGCGAGGATTCTGCCTTGGTGTCGCCGAAGAAAGTGGCTTCCCTGGCTACGACATGATTTTCTGTCTGTATTGCCTGTTTTTAAATGGTATTTTATTGGTTGTTTCTGAAGCTTTTGTTCGTGATATTGGCGATATCCTTAGTATATTTTGCAGCACGTGACAATAAAATTCGCCTTGTCCTGTACTTTCTCCCCTGTGCAAGCGTTTGTCTTGTGATATGTGGACATCATGCATGACGCAGCATTTTCCTAACAGGTGAGAAGGCAAGAGCGGCTTCGCTGGATACTACATAACGTTCTGTCTGTATTGCCTGTTTTTAACTGGTCTTTGCTTGGTATGACGACAGTGAAGCGAAGAAATCCGCTGTGTAAATATTTGCCGCAGTAACTTCTGGACTGGAAACCGCCACATAACGAGCTTTCGGAATGGCTTCACCTTTGGCACTAGCTTGCGCAAGTGATTCGCGATAGCACACTAATGAACGCTGTCTATACCGACAACTTTGAAGGCTCATGTCTTGTTTGAAGAAAGCCGCTAACGAGCTTGAAATGATAATTTGTACGCACAGTTTCCCGGTGTTTGCGTAAGATGCTTAATCTTGCCTCGACCTTCATCCGCTAGGTGCGTTTAAGGAAGCATGCGTGAAACGTACGCCGTTTTTTCGGCAAACTAGATCTGCAGGCATTCGATGCACTTCTTCTACGTACGTTTTTTTTTTATTCAAGACCCAAAAGTTGTTACGCAATACTTAAGAAGCGTTTGTTGTTCTACGAAGAATAACGCGATGCACGCATCGTCATCCTCGTCCGCTGGAGTATTGCTTGTGCCGGCTTCCCGAAATACGCGCACCGGCGCCACATTTCTCAGTATTTATGGGGAGCAAAAAAGCGTTGCAGTAATTGCGCGTTGATATCGTTCAGGCGGTACAGAAACAAAAAAAAAAAAAAAAAAAAAAACGACACGCGCGGTACGACCATAACAGCTGCAGCAGCTCCCGGTAAGTCGGGAGAAGAGGCAAAGAACGCTTCGCCTCAAAACAGAAAACAGTTCCACAATACCGCAGTGGCTACAGAACGTCAGGCATCTGCCTTAGACACAACACTCTAATAACGTGTGTTCTAATCCCAATGGTCGCGTTCATAGGTAAGCTTTATTTTTATTCGTGTTTAGGTGACGGTGAAGCTTGGGATGCGGACGTGCAATTAGGGCAAAAGAAAATTCAATGGGTTTCCCACGAAGGCAACGGCGTTCGCCAGCGTAACCGAATGGACGTACGGACGGTACGGACGAGGCAAACCTAATTTCGGGCTCTTAACCGCAGTAGCAGTAAATGAGTAATAATTGAATGACGGGATTTTGCAAAAGGAGGTCAACAGTTTACTTCGTGCGTGAAATTCATTTTCAGTCGGCATAATCATTTTTCGTTCAAGCAGGCTTCTTAAATTATTAACGGAAAAATCACCTTATAAATATTCACATGCAAGGAGAACATCTTATTTTGTTTGAGTGCGCTGTATTTTGCGACCGTGCTCTTTCATATCAAGTACACGAGAGTCTGCTTTATAACTGCTGTAGGGTCGGCCGATTTCTGCTTCGTATAGTGGCAAAATGGCTTCTTGTCAGCGGCAGCGGAACGCATAATTGCGCCCACTGACGCCGCAACATTATATATATATATATATATATATATATATATATATATATATATATATATATATATATATATATATATATATACTACTACTCAGCGGAGCACATGTCGCCAATTTCTTCATGGTTTAGTAATGTAGCAACTGCAGGAAGCAGTTTCCGTGTTTTTTGCGCTCTCTAGAGAGACAACCGACAACTACTTCTTCAACACTGTTCTTAAGCAATTATGTATAAGAACAGTCATGTGCATGATCAGTGCTTGAGAAGCTGGTAGGCAGTGAGCGGGATAAAAGTGAGCAAATCGACATCGATTACGTATGACGAGACCATATGGCATGCGTAGCTCGCGTTTCATTGTGATGGACTGCCGCCCAATGGTAATATTGCGTTGCGCAATACTTGACGACGCGCGTTGTGAAACTCTTGCATCTGGTCTCAAATTCAGTTAAACATCTTTGCTCATGGAGCCCTCAACGAAGGAATTCCGTCACTTGTGAAATGTGAAATACATTCAACACGTACACATGACGCAAGAATGTCGAACATTGCAGAAGAAAAGCGATGAAAAAAACAAACCCAAGGGGCTGTTTTGTATTCTAGTGCACACTTATTTTCATCAGATAACTGTTTCGATTCTCTTTGGGCTCCGGAACCCAGCTGGTCTCGCGTCCATAACTGAATTGGAAAGACGACGTTGGCGGGTCAGAACTTTCCCAACTATTTCAGATAACCAATGTGACGTCTAGAGCGGATCAAAACAGCAAGCTGAGCGAGCCGGGAGGTTGGCATTGTCGAAATAAGACAACGTGAAGCGAATAAAGTGCGATCGATTGAGACAACAAGGTCGCCACTGCGTCTGCACTCGTCTAGAGCACCAGGCCTCGCGCAATACACCTTGACCGCGTGGAACTGTCCTTGACAATGCAGCTCAAGGTGACTGGCTCACCTCTCCATTGCAAGTTTCCAGCGCAGCGTAGCAGATTAGCACTAGGAATAACGTAAACCGGGTTGATGGCACAAACTTCATGACGGGAACAGCCCTTTCAAAGAAGACTTCTATATCATCGCCTTCATCATCTACACTATCATCGTGTTCGTTACCCTTTATTTTCACGATAATGGCTCTTTTTTTTTCGGTTCGTGTGCTTATACTTGAGCTAGAAGAAAAGTGTTTTTTCTGGATTACGTGCTTCCTTGTATATTGTAAATTGTACGGCCTTAGTTACCAGTTCAGGTCTGCTTTAAGACGCACGAAAAAAGATTGACAACACACATTCCCAATCAAAACAAACATGTGAGACGTCAGGCACAGAAGAGACATAGTAACCTGATGTAGAGATAGATAGAAACAACGCTGCAACGTTCTTACTGCTCTTCGTCATGGAATCTTTATTGACTTAGCTACCCGAGTCTGTAATCTTCCTAGGTTGCGGAAAAAAGCAATGAAGCGAAGGCAGTCATCCTTGTTCGTAAAGCGGGTCACGTTCTTATTAAGCCATTGTTTTCTCAATGTCGCTCAGGCCACAAATGTTTTTGTACTTGAACAACGTGCCGGAAACAGAAGGAAGCAAACCAGGGGTCTTATACTAACTCTGACCGTCGTACACGCACGGCTATATAGGAGTGGCTGGAAACGGGGCACCAAAGGCGCACCAAAGTGCACTGACAAAACCTTTCGCTGTAACTCAGACCTCCGGCCGGAGTGCACCAACCCGAAGCGTCTCTTCCATGTCGGTTGTGGCTGGGAGTTGCTTTCATGAAAGCTTATTGAGCACTAATAGGAATGGCTGACAGTCCTGCATGTGATGTATGCGGACGCGAGGAGAACATTGGCCACTTAATGTGCCACTGTCCTCAATTTGAAGCACAAAAAGGATCTATGTCCCACACATTTAGGAAACTGAATTATCGTCCTCTTAGCAAACAGACTGTACTAGAACACCGACCCCACCGATCATCGACTGGGAAGGCAGGGAAGGCACTTTTATGCTTTCTGAGAACGTCTGGTTTGTACGAGCGGCTTTGACTCTAGTACTATCCGTGTACGTCTGTATGCCCATCTCTCCCTCCCTCCTCTCTCTTCCCACTCTCCATTCCCCCAGCGTAGGGTAGCCAACCGGACTCTACATGACAACATGACTAGACCTCCACATGACTTCTTTACCTCACTAAATAGTGTGCGCAGAGAAAAAGTATCAAGCCCAAGCGTAAATCACTGTAACTAGGCAGACGTACACAAGTACTTGCTTGCCTGGAAAAACACTCACGCATACATGAAGGTTAACAGTAAAATGCAAAATAGCTTGTGCAAGCGCAAGTCTTTCAGGTCTCTCTTTGCGACGGAATCCTTTGGTAACACACTAGAAGATGCCATTTGTGACGAGCCAGATATTGCTTCAATTTCTGTCGTGACTGTCTAGCGGAACACTTCCAAAGAGGCATGCTGCTAGGGACAATCGCAGCTGTCGCGTACTACTCACCACCCGTAATGGCACGGTGCAGGGTTTCGTTTGCGGGGTCGTTTCAACCGTTGCGTCAATTGCTGCTAGGCTCCTTGAATTCTGTGTTGGCTGACTGCCACGGGGGAAGGAATCGATCAATACACGTGATGTAAGTCGGTAACGTGTGTGCATATCGGGAAACGCAACACCCCGATCTTCCTTCACGTTAATCGCAAACGTTTCGCCGAAGTGTGCGCGCCCAAAAGCCTTTATTCGCTACAAACGCCATGTGTTATTAGTTGCGAAAGTTGGCGCTTATACAGTCGGGTGGGGGCGAGGCTGTGAGGTCCCTTTCGATGCATAAGGATTCCTTTCACGCGACATGCGGTGGTACTTGGGACCAGATCTGGTATGACAAAATTATTGCGAAATCTTAAAAAGGATTTAGCTCAAAAATCTTACGTAGAATATGCTACGATCTCGCGGAAAAAATGTATTCCTGTAAACGCTGACCATCAATAGCAAAAAGCCGAGCTACGACAAGCCCAAAGCAGGAGTGCATTGTTGACCAACCGCCCACATTGAAAAATCAGATGCACCTGGGTTCGCGCGATAAAATGACATCATGGAGTCGTGTCGTGAAAGAAACAAATAAAAACAAGCACAAACTACGAGGCAGCTTAGTGGTCATCATCATCATCATCATCATTATCATCATCATCATCATTTATCCTTTTATCCATCATTTATCCGCAACTGCCTTTAAGGCCATTGCGGGTACTATATAAGGGCGGAGGAGCACTGATGAAAGTACGGCTTTGCGAGTAGCTGTGTGACACAAGCAAACAAAGAACAATTAGAATAAGGTAAAAAGAAGGATGAACAGATAAAGGTTTTATCATTTACTTTTTCCTGTAAACATTACACCAATGGAAGCCGTTGCCGAAAGGATTATGCTCATTTATGCGCGCACTTGAGTCGTCATAAGGAGTTAACTGGATGCGAAATCCAATGAAAGAGCGAATCGGTGTCAAAGGTCCAAAATCTCTACGAATTTCCTATGGGATAGCAGTGACGGTCGTGCCAGAGTATGGAAACTCAATATGAGAGCCTTCGCGGCCTCCCATGTTTATGAGCTAGCTAATTATTTGATGTGAAGGGAACGGCGTATGTGAGCTTTCTTTTGAGAGGGAAACCACTGAGCCCGACGCAAACAATGATCAAAACGCTGCAACAATAAGTTCTACAGGAGCAACGGTTGACGTCTCAAAAGTGCTGATAATATAGTTCAGGGGCTATTTAGCGATAAATGCGAGAGAAATACATTACCGTTATTTCACCCTGTTCCCGAAGGAGCGAAGTGGAACTGACAGTAGTACTTGGCAGATCACCGCTAGTTGCACTATATATATATATATTGTCCTGAGAGGACCAAGCAAACGGTCGGTTACTGTTCGTTTCTAAAGCTGCTACTGCACACACTTCGTCCTCGGCATCCAGCGTTATTAGCACGTGGCAATATATATATACACTGCAACTGGCGGTGATATGCTGATAGGATATGTTGCAGTTTTTTCTTCGAAGAAGCACGACGCGCGTCGAGTGAGCTTCTGAACAATATTTTCAGTGTGTTGGAACGCGGTTTAAACCATGGATTCAGACCTCAAATAGGTTCCACGCAATCCTAATGCATTGCTTCTGTATTTAACCCTAGGTCTTTATTGATTTCTTTCCCCATCTGGTCAATGTTGTTCCTTGTTGTGGGCTTCCCGCCAAACACAGTTCCATGAGTGTCTTTGTAAATGCAAATGACGGAGATAATACGGAAGATGTGCTTTCCAAATGTGCCAAACATGAAACCGTTGATGCTCGCAAATGTGACTCTCCTTTAAATATTCCTTGCAGAAGCTTTACGTTTAGTAAGGTTTAGAAACCTGACGGAAGACTAGGAAATTTGTTGCCCATTATTCAACAATATTCTTTGCATATGCGTTATGAAGTTTTAACAATTGTGCTAAAACTAAACTTTCCATGAGCAGAATTATTTGGCGCCAGAAGGTTATATCGCCGCCGGTCTATTCCTCTCATTCTCTGAGGATGGCTGATAGAGAAATATCCACGTGGACCAAAGTGCAGGGCACGCATATCGTCAGGATGGCCGTCATCGGATTGTATATTCGGCATCGCACGTTGCGTAGTTAGCCAGCATTCAGCTAGCGAACCAGTAGTTAGCCAGCCAGCAGGCAGTCAATCAGTACTCAAGCACTTTTTTCATAGAGAATTGTGATGCTCTTCAATAGTCAAACCTTCTTTTCAAATGCACCTCATAGCTTACAGAGCTTTAGTTTAGGATAAAAGAATCATTGTCTCTCTTTCGTCCGGAATTAACACCGAAATGTAACATTGTTTAGCATCAGATGGGAAGTGCTTCGTCTTTAACAAGTGGCGTTTTCTGTTTCTCGTTTTGCTTGCCTCGTAACAGAATACATTACGATAAATTAAAACACATTCTCTTTTACCCGTTTTTGTACGCTTCTCTCGCCGCTTGTTTAAATTTTCCTTGATTGGAGCAGCCCCTGCGCTATTGTGAACTGGTTGCACAGTTCGTAACCTGGACATTCTAAGAAAAGTTGCCATAGTGCACATGTGGAGCGATTAGGTGCTGCTGTTATACAAGGTGTCGTAGTATAGTGACGCTGTGATAACAAATACAAGCCTTACAATAATGGTTCAGTTTACTTTGCGGTAGGCTTTCACTCTGAGGTATTTGAGTTAACAAGCACATCACTAGTGACATCGCTTCAAATATCTTTAAACAGTACTTCAAACATTCTACAGATTTGATGTACTGCTTCTGGGTACATTGGGAAAACTGAGAGAGGCATTAGGAAAATATTCGTCTATTTGATTTCCTCACGCAGAGTCGGTGCTTACGGCAAGCGTCTCCCGTGGGCAGGTTTCTGCAGTGACCTATTTCTTTTGTATAAATATGTAAAGGCACAATGCTCTCTCTATACCAGCCTTGATTCTTCGGTTCGCTGCGGGTGTTCGTTATCGAGGCTACCCTAACACACTATTCACGTTTAGAATATTCAGCACCGGCGCCACGTAAAGGTATTTGCTCGAAATTCAAATGTATTCGTACCACCTTCATTACAGCGCCAACCACTCTAAATCACATCATTCAAGACCCCGTCATGTAAGTCGCCAGTAACTGCCGCAAGTATACTGCGAAAAATGGTGAGAAAAACTGTGCTTCCTATAGAACATCGCAGTAGAGGAACCTTGAGGGTCAGTGGATAGTGTTGAAGGAACGCAACGCCGATTGGATTTTCGTGAATTGTAATTTGCCTTTACATCAACGGCGGGTCTTCGTAAAGATTGTTAGGTACGTGCGCATGTATTGTTTGTTTGTGTCTGTGTTTGCGTCTGCGTGCGCGCGCGTGTGTTTGTGTGCGCGCGTGAATTTGTGTGGGAATAGCTCGTTCAAGCGATGCTCGCCAAGCAAGCCCATCACTGTTTTCTTGGTCTCACGGGTGACCACAAAGTGCAATGTTACACTACACCTCTAACTATAAAACACAGCATCTTCTTAAAACCAGTTTCTTAGACTAAACTAATGAATTCATAAAAAAAAGCTGAGGTAGCGCGATGCTATTCTTGCCGGTGTAAGTTCTCAATAATACATTCCCACATGGTAGGAACGTTGAGTGGCGTGATTCGAAAGAATAAGTCACGGAGAAGTAAGGTCCCTCGACGTGATTGAAAAAGTTTTACATTGAGAAAAAAAAGCAGATAAGCAAGTATCAAGAAGATGCACAAGATATAAACTTTTTACGGCCGTTTGCAATATTGCTGCTTTTTCAGGGCTCGAGTAGTCATTTGAGGGCGGCTCGTGCAAGATGGAGCTTCTAGTCGGGGTCTCAGGCTGCGCATAAAGAGTGTTGAACGGGAATTGAGAAAAAGTGTACTGTCCTCGAAGTGAGGTCATTGTGCTCGATACGCTGGCATAAAATGCGTTTGTCATTGACTGAAGTCTTTTTCAGTGTATGTATATCCCCGAGCGAAACAGCATTCTGTTCGACGTGCTTGCATAGAGGGAGAAATGGAGTTCGAAGCACAAGATTTAAAGAGAAAAAATAACACATCGAAGACTGTGTCGCAAACGTCGCGCCTGAAACGGGTCGAAAGCGACACGTGAAGCCATTCGCGCTCATTATTTCTTTTTTATTTATTTCGCCCTATACGTTCTCGGGAAAGCAATGTAGGAATGGCTGGACGAGAAAGGAATTGGTGTCGCGTGATATTCCATTGTCGAGCGACCGTTGCGGGCGAGTAGTTCTCGCAAGGGCGTTGATCTCACGTTCCGGCCTGGCCTTAGATATTTGGACGGCTGCTGATAGAAATCGGCGTGTGTAACCCCCCGTGTTTGCATTGCCTGTGTGTGCCGGCGGCGTAGGAGCTGCAAGTAGCAGCTAAAAGTTAGCGGTGTGCTGTACCTGAGAGATGAAGGTTTCCGCAGCCGCGGATGTTTACCATTGTACATATGAATAATATGGTGTTGTAGGATTTTATTGCTGACTGTCTCAAACAGCTTCTCAAATAAACGTTATCTTCAAATACCGTTGCGGGTGAACCTTTCCCGCGAACCTCGGCTACATGTATGTATGTACGTGTACGTACGTAAGCATATGTTTAATACCGTATAGAACAATCAGACAGGGACAGCTTGGAATGTCGATCTATGTATGCTTGTATCTAACCCGTCACGGTGCAGTTCATGCTCTAATGATTAGAACATGGAGCTGCTTTGATGAGTGAACAGGGCTTGAAACCAACCGTCGAATAAATGAAGATGCGGCAATGCGTATCTATGTGCCGCTCTTCAACGACCTTCTTTAACATCGACGTGGGTGACTGTAGATGCGGGACTAGTTGCGTCGCGCTCTTTAATGAAGCTCTTTGACGCCGACTTGGAGCACCGAGTATGTGGCAATCGATCTGTGCTTGTCTTCAGTGAACCTATTCGTTGCCAACTGACGTCACTGGACTATGCGCCAGTAAATCTGCGCCGCTCTACAATGACGAAAAGGACGCTTTCGATTTCCCCGCTGTTGGGCTGAATCGAACCCACGTCGCTCGGATTTCTCGAGACAGCAACCCGGTGCTTTAGCAGGCTGCGCAAGAAATGCGCTGGGTCTGCACCGCTTCTTTAATGAACGTCTTTCACGCCAACGCTGTAGCGAACTGCGCCGCGAATGCACTGGATATACGTGCCGCTCTTAAATGAACATCTCGCCAGCTTTGGTCACTGAGCATGTGCCACTGGATGCACAGCACGCGAGGGAACATGTCTCAGCGTTCGCATGCGGCGGCGAGCCACGCTTATCGTCTCAGAGGCCACGCGCAGACTTCTCAGTTCCACCACTAGATGGCGCCGCATGTCCAGTAAGGATAAAGCCCCTTAAACTTCGTAAAGTAGGGGCACGCTTTGAAGAATGCCGCCTCCTCCTCGCGCGCTCTGGCCGACGCCGCTTCGCTATTGGCCTAATAGCATCACGGGGGCCCTCGCACCGTGCATCATCGCCATTTTTGCTCGAGAAGCGTCTACGAAGTGGAGAGGAGCGCATGTTGGCGCCGTTACTACGCTCTAGCAGTCTAGGCGGCGCCACGGTCAAGGAGGGAACGTGAAAGAGAGGAGAAACGAGGAGGAGGGAAGGCGGAGGAGGAGAGTGTCGCTACTTTACGAAGTTTAAGGGGCTTTGAGTAAGGAGCGCGAGAAAGAAACCCAGTTGCCGCATGACGTGTTTTTTTTTTTTTGCGTTCACACGCACTGCCGCGCCATGGATTTCGGAGGCCACGCGCCTACTTCGTGGCGACGCCGCTAGGTGACCTCGAGTGTTCTTAGCCAAGCGCGAAAGGATAGTCCTGCTGGTGCACGCACCAAATACATAACTCTTTTTAACGGTGGCAATATGTTGTGTCGATGTATTTATCCAATGCTAAACGCATTACCGTCGGCTGTCATCGTGAGATGGGTTTCTGCCGAATTTTTTTTTGTTCGAAATGTAGGAATATGAGGTAAACGGCAATTCAAAGTGGCTGAAAAGTCAAACTTCCGTGCTAGGAGTGCAAGTCACATGGGCGTCAGCACCATCACATCTTTGCAGGCATTGTGCTACTTCGCAGGCATTTTGCTTCGCCACATTAATGAAGCTACCTCTTTTGAGCTTTTCAAACGACCAGTAACTGTTGTAATACCATTTATCTCCAAGCACCGAACGACATTAGTGGTGCATTCTTTCTATACCAAGGTGTATTCCACCATTCTACTCCCTCAAAAATTATAAACCATATCCACCCATTACCGTACATACAGCGTGCTGCAACTTCAATTAAAAAGAAAAAAAAAAGCTGTTGAACTGCAACGTCAATCAAGAGGTGTGAACTTCCTTCTGCAGAGAAAGCCATCACGTAGTAAAGCACATTCTCTTCTTTAATAAGAACGGCAACATTCGATATATCAGATCTGCATGTCATCCCGCTCCATTTCTAAACGCACTATGCTGTTTCAGTGACAAGTTACTTAAACTTCAGTGCTTATCAGTTTGCGACCTTTTTGATCACCAGGCGCGAATTAGCATCGTGGGTTGAATAAATGAAGTACCATGTAAAAAAAAAAACTTTCCTTTGGTTGGTTAAATATATACCGTCTGAACTCTGCCAAGCGGCCTCAGCACGTCAACCACAATTTAATATGTCGCAACGATGGGGTCAATAACAGGCCGAGTAGCTCGCGCCTAAAGTATAACACTAAGTGCAGCACCTTTTTCTTATTAGCGATAACCATTCGCGGCACCACGAAAAACCAACCGTGTTCCATAGCTCAACGAAGTGCTGCTCGCAACAGAGCTTCTCACAGGGGCTGCATAGGCCGATCACGCTTCGCGCACTTTCCGACTAGCACGTCATTTCATCCCACGTCGTGTTTCCCCGCTCTTTTTTTCGTCATGATCGGCGAGCGCCGCAAAGCCCGTTCCGTTCCGCGAGTTTCGAAATGCACACGCCACGCTAAACTTAACAGCAGCGCCGCAGTTGCCGCTCCGCTAGTGGCGAGAAACCTGCGTGGTTTGCTGGCTTCTTCGCCGTAAATCCGTGCAGCGCTGATACCAGGGTGCCAGAAAACTGATCAGTCCTGCGGTGAAATGGCGCTGCTGTTGCTGTCTCAAATGTGCACGTCGCGTATTATGCCTGCCCGGTTGCGTAAAAAAAGCACTGATGCCGTGAACTTTCCGGCGGCACTGGGTCGTCGATTATAGATAGCTGAGTAACCAATCACTACACGTCCTGACGTATTTTAACTGGGTTGAAATTAGTGACCGTCGTTTCTGAATACTGACTCGCATTCGCAGTTTACTGTAGGAGCCAATGAACTAAGCTGTAGGCATCTCACGTCTGCAGTATGGAGTGCAACTGATAATGGCAAGTAATTCGAATCCTAGCCACTTTCTGCCCTCCCACTTACCCCAATTTTGCTTTGCAGGCTGATGCCTTGATTACAGCCAGAAAGCGGCATCTCGTGAGCTTTTTTTCAGTCCGAGCTATGCACCATTTTTTTATGTAAGAAAGATGAAGAAGAGACCCTGTTTAAAACGAACACATGAGACTACGAACTGTGCGGTAGTTGGGCTTCCCTCCAATGTAAGTTGCATTGGAGCCGCAGGAGCAGCATGGTCGACAGGGCTGCACCAAACTACGGAGAAGAAAAGTGCCGCTTTTCTAGAACGCTTGGCGTTGTCGCCCGCGGCAACAGCGATGTTTTTTTTTTTTTTGCGCGTAGAGGCGTGGCGAGAAAGCGCGGGAAGTATAGGCTGCGTATGACGCGCCTAATGTATCCAGTTAAACATGCAGGTATGCATTTGGGATGAGGACCAGTTCAATTTAAATATATGCGATCCGTAAAGTGTTTCAACTGACGCTATACCTATTTTATCTATTACTTTTCACAAGTGAGTGAAGGCTACCGCTCATACAGGAATGGAGCAATTCAAATTAAATAAGACCTTTATTCGACAATATGCAGACACATGGCCAGAAGCGTAGACCGTTGGACCAGTTGGTGCGTCATATAGTGTCGTTGAGCGGAAATACGGGCGGGCGTAAGTGGAATGAGCGTCTGTCCTGTCCACTCCAGTTCACCCCCCCCCCCTCGTATTTTCGCTCAACGACACTACAAGATACATGTCAGTAACGCTGACTGAAAGCGAAGTTAGCAACATCATAAAAAAAGAAACACAACAAAAGTTACAGAAGATCACGAAAAAAAAAACACTTTTCACACACAGAAGTACAAATGATAAATCTCTACACTTAGACTGCCATTTAAGTAATTCATTTATTTCTATTTCCTAAAACAGGGAAATCAGTCAAAAAGGAAGAAGAAACGGTATGAAAATTATACATAACACGTGGACAAAATCGACACATGTGTGCGCCAAAGGGCTCACTTGCGCGGATACAAGCACACCCACGAGCAAAGGTGCGCGGACGAGGGATTGCGAGATAAAACTAATTTTCTCCGCTGTCTGTGAACGCAACTTGAAATTAAAGACTACAGTACGAACTTCGCATTACGAGTGTTCTAGTGCACTCGTCAGTTTCTGCTTATGCGCATTAATCACGAAGAAAGTTCTGCTTTTTTTCGGCGACCGTGTGGACTGCATACTTTTGCTCATGGTTGTACGTTTATGAAGCTTTCGATAGTTTCTGCTGTGCCGCATGTAGAGTCTGGGTTCAGTTCAGTATAGCCGACAATATAGATAGGTCACTTCTTCAAACGGTGAAGCACCGTTACAGAAACAGCTCTAGAAAGATAAGGGATAACGCAGAGAATTTCGTTAGGATCCATTCGCTCGACTAACGCACTTAATCACTTGGGAAGCTCAACACGTTTATTTCCAACCGCGGGGATAGAACGTGCAGCATTATAAACGGCCTTTCGCGCAACGAAAACGTGCTAAACTACGGTTGTGTTGATGACTGGGATAGCAAAAAAACACCGGGTTGAACAGCAGGATGGCTTCTTTATAAGCTTCCGCCATATTGATGTTGTGACAACACCTACTTCTTGCTACCTCTCGGTAACTGGCGTATTTCGTGTTAGCTAATCCGCGCAACAACAACTAAAAATACTATCGGTGAAAAGAAAGTTTTGGAATCGTGGCAGAAGTTAGTGTGTACACAAACCACGAGTTATTCCTCTACGTGAGTCCGCGACTAAAACGCGATACTCCAATCGCAAGGTCGCCGGTACTTTCTGTGCCACCGGTGGGGCCTTGGAGACATCGAACTGATATAATGCGGTATGCGATGAAAACTAGTGCCTTTCTGACGCACTGGGTCTGCATTTGGCTCCGCAACGATGACCCAGTGCTCACCGGCAGTGCAAAAGCGCGGGCCGCCGTGCGGCTTCGCTTTTGCACATATATATACACATACACATATATATACATATATATAGTGGTATACCACCGCATACTCTATATAGGCTTACCTTTTTTTCCTTTTCCTGACTCGTTCTTCGTGTATGCTTTCATATACGAATGGATGGCAGATGAGCGCAGGGTGGCGGATGTCACAAAAATCTGAACGCGCGGGCTATTTCTTTTATAGTGCCTACCCTCTCGTCCTGGTTGTTGTTAGTTTAACTGCTTCGTCTTTGCCTTTCTTATGTCCAAATTTTCTATCGCTGTGTTTCTGTCGCATTTTGTATTTGTGTCGTTGCGGGCCGATTCTGCACGGACAGAGCTGCTAGCAGCCACAACGCGCACTTCTCTCTTATAAAACGATAGTTAATAGGTTCGTTAGGGAAGCTACTACCGTAAATCGTAGTGGCAAGTGACTGCAGGAAAAATTCAGTGGGTGGGGCATACATCTTCGAGCATCTAGTTTGGCGCAGGAGATTGAAGTCTGGGACTGTAGTTATCGAATTCTGTTTATCGATCGCAGCCATGCCTTGACGGCTGCATAACTTCGTCGCAGCCTGCTATCCCAGTTGAAGCGATCGCACACTATCCATGCGCCGTATCCACGTCGTCTGCAGGTGACTCGTTCTTCAATTTACGAAGTCGATATATCGACCCTCTGGTATCTAAACTTCCCAACAACTTTATCCAGCCACCCAAGCAGGCGTTTCTTTATCCCATTTCTCGGGGTATTTTTTTTCCTAAAGGTTATCTTGAAAAGCTTAATTGCGTTATGCAACAGCAGCATGCACTGTACTAGAATGGAATTCAATGCCTCTATTAACAGAAGTGCTGCTAAAGGCTGAGAAAAACAAGAAGGCTACGCTTGATTTTTTATTGCCTCACACTCCCAAATTGTATTCAATATTTTTCTTTCATCGGCTAAGTACGCTTGCTTAGAAAAATAATTAATTTCGGAACAAAATTATGCCGGTCCCTCGCACTGTGAAAAACCATATATATGTCTCTGCCAAACCAGCAAGACAAAACATCGCAGCTCGATGGGAGATATCCTGTGGACATGGGCGACGAACAAAACGTGCCTCGAAAACATCAGCTAAGGAAGTGGAGAAACGCGACACAAGCGTCACCACCAACCACATGCAGCGTCACCACCGATCACATGCAGCGTCAACACCCACCACATGCAGCGTCACCACCGACCACATTCAGCGTCAACGCCGCAAAACTCTCCCGCGAGAGCGTGCGTCTAACGGAAACTGGCATGCGCGCGTGACCTATTGAGCAAGGAAACAGCATCAGCAGAAATGTGTGGACGAGATCGCTAATAAAACTTCGCTTTATTGCATGCGCAATTTTCACTCACCATATGTACCCTGTCTTCGTTTACAGTACGTGTCCAATGCGTTGCAGGATTCCTTTGCATTGTAGAAAAACTGTCTGTCAGCGTTTCGTGCTCTTTTTTTTTACAGCGAAGCTCTTAAATGCTAGTTTCCCCAGCATTGTGTACGTGTGTAGAAAAAACTGTCATCATTAGCAATGGCTTCCAGCGTCGTCGTGTTCTTCCACAGCTGGCTCGCTGGCGCCCCTCGGAGCCACCGCGCGATCACGCACGTGTCACTGCTCCCACGTTCGTCGTCGTAATTATTTAATGAAGAAAAACAAAGGCGCGACCACAAATTGAGGAAGGCTTTAATGAACCCTCAGGATTTACTCAGGGATAAACACCGGGGCCGCACGCTTCAGCTTGGCTGGTTAACAATCGGTACGGAGTGATTGGGCTGATAATTTTTGGACTACCAAGCTCCGTTAAAGTGTACTGGAAAAGATTGTTTCATTTCTATTGTTGTGAAGTAAACAAATAGACAAGTGGCATATTTTGGCTCTGAAGCTCTGAAGGTATAGAGCAAAAGGGTGAGCTAAAAAAAGAAAAAAAAGCTGATTATCACGCAAAAAGAGCCTGCTCATTGTGTGCCTCGGTCTCGCTAGCGTGATCTGATTGCAGTATTCCAAACAACTCTAACCTGCGCACCTAATTGCTCCGTTGCACTGCATACGCGCCTCGCACAAATATAACCTTACAGTGGTTTCGCAGTGCCTGAACGTTCGCTGCTCAGCTTATCTTCAGTGGAATGTGGCATAATTGGAATGCAGTAAAGTAATGGCCAGCCGTTACGCGGTTGAGTAAAGCATGTCTTGATTCCAACAATCAAAACTTCCCTGAAGTGTGTGTCTGCCGCACGCTGTCTGCGTTTTGTGCCGCAGCTGTATCGCGAGTACATTATTTGTTAGTGATTTCTAATCTTCAAAGACTCTCCTTGTAACCATACTGAGCAGGAACCCGTTGCTTCTTACCCCAGAAGGTGGGAAAGTGTCGCACTCATTTGTGTTTCCTTATCGCATCGCGGCTCCAAACTGTCAAAAAACTCAGTGCCCTTCCAATCTGTGAAGAAGGATGACCAGCGAAGCTATGTATGTGAGCCCCTTGATGGCGAACTGCACCACAGCCGCGGGTTGGCCCGGCATTGCACTATCTTCAGGAACGGCCCAGGTATGGGTAGTGCTTAACGCCTGCTTCGCCTCCGCCGGGGATGGGCCCGGCGTTTCACAATCTTCGGGATTGGCCCGCGTATAGGGAGTGCCTAACGCCTGCTTCACCTCCTTCGCAGGCGGACCCGGCATTGCACAATCTTCGGGATTGGCCCGCGTATAGGGAGTGCCTAACGCCTGCTTCACCTCCGCCATGGATGGGCCCGGCATTGTCCTATATTCGGGATTGACCCACGTATGGGGAGTGCCTAACGCCTGCTTCACCTCCGCCGCGGGTAGGACCGGCATTGCACTATATTCGGGATTGACCCCCGTATGGGGAGTGCCTAATGCCTGCGTCACCTCCACCGCGGGTCGGCTCGGTATTACACTATCTTCGGGATCAGCCCACGTAAGAAAACGTCTTGGTCTACGCGCGAGCCGCCAGATCCTAGCCAATTATAGCTTCGCTGTAATATCTCATGAAGTGTGCGCCTTTTTTTTTCGGCAGTGTTTTAACAAAATTTAGTACGAAGTTTCCCTGCCGACAAAATAGTACAAATTACTCCCACTGAAAGCCGACGTGGTCCTGCTTCGCCTTTCAAAGGCAGTTAAAGGGCATGTCTTCGGGGCGAGCAGCCTGGGCTTTCAGCCGTAGTTGCCACTTTAATTTCTTCCTTTTATTCTAAATTTCAAGATTGAATACCTGCATTGGCAGTGTCATAAGCCGAAATTACTCGGAAACTTCGTCTTGGAATCCCAAGACCTTGTTCAACTTCAGTACTATTCACGGAACCGGTAACGCGATATTTTTGTGACATTACCTGATCGGCGCCGCGCAGCTTCCTTGTTGCTGAGACCGGGTATATTGCTAACTTACCAGCTTTTTCTCTATTTTCGATTACTTGCAGTTTTCTTTTCCCGTTCCTGACGGCACCAAATTATTCTTCGCTCTGACTGATCGCCGACGTCAGCGAGATGTTCTTAGCCCGCCTTCATTTTATGTTTCACTGCCAGTATAAAGCTCGTGTAATTGCTTTCCCGCTCCCTATCCACTGGGTTTCGTAGTCTTCTCAGTCGCGTTCTTTCTTGCTTTTCTTTTTTCGCCTGTCGTCTGTTCCGCGGTGGTGCTCTGAACGCAATGCAGACTACTGGCGCCAGGCGCGTACCAAGCTTACGTCGATTGCGATTCGTTCCTCTTTTATCGGGAACGACGCAGAGTAGGATCAAGGATCGTTGGAGCCGCATTTGCGATTTGAAACACGCGTGCTAATGGCAGCCGTGACGTTGTCACAGCGTAGGCTCATGCGTTCAAGGTGGCAGTCTATGTAGATGACGTACCAAGTGGGTATGGGACACTGATTTACCGTGAGTAAGTCCAGAAGAGGCATTTGAAAACGTTTTCATCATCATCAGCAGCAGCAGCAGCCTGGTTACGCCCACTGCAGGGAAAAGGCCTCTCCCATACTTCTCCAACTACCCCGGTCATGTAATTGTGGCCATGTTGTCCCTGCAAACTTAATCTCATCCGCCCACCTACCTGCCGTGGTTGCTCAGTGGCTATGGTGTTGGGCTGCTGAGCACGAGGTCGCGGGATTGAATCCCGGCCACGGCGGCCGCATTTCGATGGGGGCGAAGTGCGAAAACACCAGTGTACTTAGATTTAGGTGCAGGTTAAAAAACCCCAGGTGGTCGAAATTTCCGGAGTCTTCCACTGCGCCATGCCTCATAATCAGAAAGTGGTTTTGGTACATAAAACCCCATAATTTATTTTTTTTAATCCCTCCACCTAACTTTCTGCCGTCCCCTCCTACGCTTCCCTTCCCTTGGAATCCAGTCCGTAACTCTTAATGACCATCGGTTATCTTCCCTCCTCATTACATGTGCTGCCCATGTACATTTATTTTTCTTGATTTCAACTAAAATGTCATTAACTCGCGTTTATTCCCTCACCGAATCTGCTCTTTTCTTGTCCCTTAATGTTGCACCTATCATTTTTCTTTCCATAGCTCGTTGCGTCGTCCTCAATTTTAGTAGAGTCCTTTTTGTAAGCCTCCAGCTTTCTGCCCCGTACGTGAGTACTGGTAAAATACAGCTGTCATACATTTTTCTCTTGAGGAATAATGGCAACCTGCTGTTCATTATCTCAGAATGCCTGCCAAACGCACCCGAGCCCATTCTTATTCTGCTGATTATTTCAGTCTCATGATCCGGATCCGCGGTCACTACCTATCCTAAGTATATGTATTCCCTTACTTTTGAAAACGTGTGTACTCTTAATAACTGTTCTAGTTTTGTCTGCCGATGACGAAGGGAACAGCATAGATGTCTCTGCTTACATGGGTGCGTTTGCGTAGTATGGTTTAAGGGTAAAGGGTAAGGGTAAGGGTTTGCCTAAGGTGTGTGAGTTCGTATTTTTTTGTGTTCATGAGTGTGTTTCTGCGGGACCACATGTGCTTCTGTGAGTCGGAGTGCGTGCCCTCCGTAGCTCGAATTTATTCGCGTAATCCATCAAGCACATCGTCCGCAGGCAAGAACACTTCAAAGATGGCGCATGGACAATGTTGTGTACGATAAAACAAGAGCTAGAAATTCGGCTTCTCCGTTATCAATTCTCTGACCCGGGTATACGAAGTATTTGTTTTAAGGCAGGTAAAACACAAAAAACACGGACAGTGAAAAGAATGAGGACATGCAGAGCGCTATTTCCAGCTGAATTTATTAGTAGCGCTCTGCTGCTGTAGCGCTCTGTATGTCCCCATTGTTTTCGCCGCCCGTTGCTTTTTTTTTTTTTTGCGCTATACCTGCGTTAGAATGACGCCGTACCAACTAGCTCGGATACAGACTCTCTAGTGAAGCATACATGTTCCAAGCACCGCAGGAATCGGTCCGCGTAACGATAAGTAATCAAGTAATATACTGTGACGTTTAAGCATAGGGCGCGAAACTAGAGATGCTGCTGCTCTGTCTCATAATCGAACTGAGATTTAAGGCAGCTCCCGCTTCACGTGCCTCCTCCTCTCTCACGACTGCTTCGTCCATCTTGATACCCTCTACTGCGAGAGGAGGTCCTTGTTGTTCTAGTGTAATCCGTAATCTTGAGTTCTTACTCATATTATTTTTAATGCGTCCAATCCTTAGGGTACTTCACACACTTATCCGGAGACTGTTTGTGTATGTATGTATATACGTATGTTGTATCTAACCATTTTCCAGGCAACCCGGTTCACTGTGCAGTGAGTGGTAGTACGTCAGGCTGCTGTGCTGAGGTAACAGGATTCGAAGCCAAGCATCGGAGCAAGTTGGGTTGCTGAGTGTGTGGCAATGTGCATATACAGGTGCCTTTCTTCAACGAACCTCTTTCATGCCGACTTGGGTCCGTGTAGAGGCGGGACTGGATTAGGTGCCGCTGTTTGAAGAAATTCTTTGGCGCCGACACGGAGTACTGGGTATGTGTCAGTAAGTGTGCGCCGTTGTTCGATGGAAGTCTTTGATGCAAACTTGGGTAACTAGGTATGTGCCACTGAGAATCTGCCGCTCTTTAAAGACGAAACAATTCCCGTATATTTGTCCAATGCTCAGGGGAATCGAACCCACGTCCCATGGTTTCCCCAATGACAGCAATCCGATACATTAGAAGGCGGCTCCACAAATGCACCGCGTGTGTGCTGCTTTTCGATGAAACCTTTCCCGCCAGTACTTTGGCGATCTGTGCACATGAATGCATGGGGTACGGGCCGCTTTTTAATTAACCTCTCGCCAACCTTGGATCACTGAGTATGTGTTACAGGGCGTGTGGAAAGGGAGAGAACAATTCTCAGCGTTCGCAGGCACCGGTGCGCCCCGCCTTTCGTCTCGGAGGCCACGCGTGGACTGCTCGGAAGTGCCACTAGATGGCGCATCGTGTCCAGAAAGAAGCGCGAGCCAGGAGCGCGGTTGCCCCGTTAGGCTTCTCGTCCTTTGCACGCACTGGCCCGCCACGCATTACGGAGTCCACGCGCAGGCTTCGCGACGGCGGCACTAGATGGCGTCGAGTGTTCTTAGGGAAACGCGGAAGAATAGTCCCGCTGTTGCACGTGCCTCACAACTCGTTTAGATGGTGGCAATGCGTTCAGTGGATATATTGATTCAATGCTAACGCATTACCCTCAACAGTAATCGTCAGATGGGTTCTGCCGCAATTTGGCATTTGTTATCTTGAATCAGTTAAATTGTATATTGAAATGACTGGGTTTGCTGGAACAAAATTCCTTCTGTGCTGTAATAGATTATTGTTGCTCGAAGTTTACTACGTAAATATAGCATAAAATGGTTCGTTTTAGCGGGAATACAACCAAAAATGTATCTGGGCGGGATTGAGCGATCCTACAGGTGTTTTTGGCGAGTTTGATATATGTTCAACAGACAGCCTGCGCAAGTATGCGTGCAGTAATGCAATCTGTTTCTCTGCTGTAACACCTACTATGTATATATTTATGTCGACGGCTGGCGCAGGAAAGATGTAGCTCACTGCTACGGCTTCGAATCACCATAATTTTTTACAGCCGGGTGCTGTCGAGACAATTAACAGGTGCTATATACGGGCACTGCCAGCGAAACAGCTTGTGCTCTTTATACCATAGGGAATCCTCACGGCGCTTGCCTCATAAATCTAACACGTTTGCTCTGAGACGTCGCTAATTAGGCTATGCCAAAACTTCGTTTTCCTACTTTCTTCGCTGCGAAACACTCACTGACGTCATCGCGCGGCTTAAATGCATGTGCTATGGGCCTCTCAGCGTGAAGATTCCTACAACTGCGTACATTAGCTCAAGTGGCCATATAAATTTTGCGAATGGGGCACCTTGAAGCCTGTACCGCTAGCAGTGAGCTCAGCCCGCTAGAACCCGCGTTGTCGGGTAAACGTTTTTTTCCCCATGAGCGCCTGCGAAGCTGGTTTCCCCAGAATGAAAGTCGTACCCGAGTGTGGGCGATTCGCATATGCAAAGGCTCTGCCGGGACTATATAGCTTATTGTGTGGCACTTGAGCTGCACAAGGCGAAATCAATTTCGCCACCTAGGCTGGCACGTGAAATAGGGTTCTCGGCAACTTGGGCGACGCTTTGCGAAGAAACCTTGCCGCGTAGCGTCTTCCCAGAGTCCCCGTGTTACGCGCTCAACGTCTTCTGAGAAAGGATCGAGACACCTCTGCATAAGCTTCGAGGCCTAAAGATGCCGGTCTGAGCAAGCACAACCGCCATAGCACTCTTGAAACGTTGGCATGTGCTTCACGGCTGCTTTAGCTTCGTTAAAGGGGAACGACGTTTCACCACCTGAGGGCCTTTCTTTTTTCCTTTTCCTTACGTCTTCGTATAAAGCGTTGATGGTTTTGTTGCGACATGAACTCATGCCAGCCGCCCATTGAGCGCTGATAGTTGCTCTGCATCTTCCATGGGCTGTAGGATACGTGTGCCCTGTACGCCTTGGAAAGTGTTATTGCGTTTATTCCATTTATTTATTAATACATGCTTTTACGGGTAAATATTTTACACGCAATCCAGCCGTACGCTGTTCTCGCGCGACCTTTGAGAGTGTGAACATTAGAATTATGGGGTCGTGAGTTAACGTTCCACTCACAAAGCTGACCAACGAACTAGTCAACATTAAACACTCTTCAAAGCAACAGCAAAATGGGAGCATGCCCACCATTCATTATGTATAAAGCGTAGCCCTGTGCGAATATTTCCACGAAGAATCCACCCGGTAGAACCATTTATCAATTCTAAATGAAGCGCGCTGTTTCCGCAGTTGTGTACACTTTTCACTTTGAAGCATTCCCTTGCTTTGTTATAGCGGAGAGAAAAACATTTGCATCATTAATGGCTTCAGCGAAACTGTGGTCCAAATGCCAAACGTTCTCGTAAGCTGTGTCGTCGCGAAAGCAGAGAACTTTTATCCACCTCGAAAAATATCCCCCGTGTGAGAAAGACACAGGAACCTGCGTTCTCAAAAAAACGTGAACTGAGTTCAATTGCTCCGATGTCGCGAAGTTTTTGTCCACCAGCCTCATAATATTATAGAATGTACCGTTCCGATCACCCACTTTTTGCCGTGTCCAGTTAACAATGACACATCACAGTTAAGGATACCAGCATCATTGTGCATCGGGTTGAAACGATGTCAAATGACGAATGCAGAAAGAATCAAAACATGTACACAAGGAGAGCTCTCCTTGTTTATATGTTGCGTTACGTAAACTGCGAGGGCTCTCCTAAAACTTATGTTTTCCAAAAGCGATGGGAGCGGAAAATTATCGGTTGGATGATGACGTCATCTTATGCCAGGACATGAGAGATGACTGAAAGGTGATGATGATGAAAACACCATAATAAGGAACTAAATGTGCAGTTGCTTAAAGGGCCAATTGATGCATACAATGTGCATGTAAAGCGGGGAGTGTGAGAATTGAGAGAAAGACGCGAGAATCCGGTTACTTGGGCGCCACTGCAAATAGTTCCAAATACTAGGCCAGCTGGCTCGTTTTGAGGAATTTTCGTAGAATAAGTTGGCGGAGCAGTTCCCGTATATTTCTTGGTGGCGGCTTCGTATCTCCCTCAGTTTTATTCTACTAGCCGGGAAATGCTTCGTAAAAAATAAAAAAATAAGAACACGCAAGGCGCTGTGTGTGTTCCTGTGTGTCTTGTTTTGTGCTGTCTTCAATTCTCGCTACCATAAACCTGTTAAGATGCGTTACCAACAAACCCACATTGCAACCCTCGTAGAACGTCAAGCATCATTTAATGAGCCCGAACCTCTGTGATGGTGTTCCTAGAAGCATAGCAATATCGTATTTTTCCTGTCTGAACTCTAGCTAAAATTCTGAATTGATATATGTTTGTCATTGTGTTTAGAACCAAACGACTCCATCACATCCTGTGAATTAAGTCCATTCGTTTATTCATTCTAAAGTATATTTCTTGTGTTAGTACAGAAGCTCACAGCGGGGGTCGATAATGTTTGCCAAAAACTGCTAAAATCTATAGAAGACGAAGAAGAGGCAGCAACACACAAGAAATACCAGACATTCCTTTCACCGTCTTACCAGCATGTGTGCTGGCAAGACGTGCTTATATAGGAGGCACATGTTTTCACTCAGACAACATCTTAAGGACGTGCACCTAAAGCGTGATGCGTAAAAGAGTGCGAAGGGACGAGCTTTCTTGAACGAGCGTACATGAATTCCCGCTTAAGGAGCGTCGCTACTCCTCGCGCTACCACCCGAGGCGTATGCAAGGCTACTGTTTTTTTTTGTTTTTTTGTCTTTTTTTCATCAGGCAATTTTTCTGGTGCACCCAGTTTGTATGTCTTGTCCGAGAGACTAACCTCAGAGAGGCTCAACTCACAGCCCGCCCCCCTCCGCCTCCGAGCATACAAAAAATAAACGTACAAAGCAAGTAAGACATGTGGTATCTCATCACGCCTTTTGTTGTCTCTTTCTTCCCGGCTGCCGCACTCCGATGTGGTCTATTTTCACGGCTGCCGCACTTCGATGTGGTGCCAAATGCAAGTGTACGTTCGTGTGCTTAAACTTTGTGGCACGCCAAAAAACTCCAGGAGGTCAAAGAGAGATATGGACCGGGAATCTTTCATGATGGCCTGAAATGTTCTGATTGACAATTTTTCTCTGATAATAGTATTCGAGAGCTAAACTATTTATTAATAACTAATTATGTATTTAGGCGTACTACGCAAATATAGTCGGACTTGCTTCAAAGCGAGGTGACACAACATTGCCTTCGTTCGGTTGAGCTGCGTGGCATCCGCGTATTTGTAAATGCTGATACAAGTCACGTGGGACACCCTGCCTAAGCGTCGATCCAACGCGTTCAATATGCCATCGATTGCTGGCCACCCCTCCTCCCTCTAATTTATGGTTCTCCCCCCAAAACTGTTTTCCGATAAACAACTGCCCCAGCTGTTGAAGGCAGACAATATTGAAGGAATGTTAAGGGCGCGTGGACGCTGACATGGCTCCCGTGCTTTGATCGCGGTGATCAATCATTTCAGTTGAGAAGGAGGTAAACTGCTGTCCCCTGCAGATTGCAACTAACTTATTTTAAAGCAAAGTGGCTGAAAAGGTGAGCTTTTCGATACAAGTTTGTGGTTCAGCCCTCGCAGCCGCAGCTTGCGTCTCCATAGGCGATGGAAAATCTGCACTTAATAAAGAAAGTCGGGTAATTCACTGTGGCAAATGCTACCCTGAACGACGTAGACTCCAAAAATGCGATCATTTTGCAAAAGTTCAGCAAGAACAGCGCAGCCCCAAGAGAATTTTTTTTATTTCGAATACCTGAAGCGAAATATGCAGGACGCTCAGCACAATGCGCTGGCGGGCTAGTTGGTGCGAATCCATGAATACTTTGTTTAGCGCAAAACAACAGACACAAGAAAGACGCCTTGTCCTGTCGTCTTTCTTGTGTCTGTTGTTTTGCGCTAAACAAAGTATTCACGCAGGACCCTGTATAAAAAAAAAACCGTCTAATTTAAACATCCAATGTGTTCTGTAGTCACTCCAAAGCTTTGCGTCTGAAACACTAGGTACAGGGAAACCGAAATAGGTGAAAAATTTCAAAAAGATAATGGAGGACCTACAGCGGTATTTAAGTGACTATGGAGTTACGCTCATTAAAGGTTACGAACTGGATTTCAAGAGAAGCGAAGCGCAGCAGGGGGTGGCAGAAAGCTAGGTGGACGGACGAGATTAAGAAGTTTGCAGGACATAACCAGGGTAGTTGG
This sequence comes from Dermacentor andersoni, assembly GCF_023375885.2. Classification (NCBI taxonomy): domain Eukaryota; kingdom Metazoa; phylum Arthropoda; class Arachnida; order Ixodida; family Ixodidae; genus Dermacentor; species Dermacentor andersoni. Next base: position 145,153,626 of record NC_092821.1, on the reverse strand, counting down.
AGAAGTATGAGAGAGGCCTTTTCCCTGCAGTGGGCGTAACCAGGATGATGATGATGATGATGATGATGAAGATGACGACGAAAAAAACATTGTCGTATAAACAACCACAAAACATAAACAATAAATAAAATAAATAGTTAAAAGTCAACAACGAGCATAACGTAACATTTACCTGTGAAAAAGATTTAGTAGTTAACACATAAGTATATTATAATCAGCACACAAATTTTTCATAAAGGAACACTAAAAGAAGATACGAAAAAACATAAGGGAACTATTAAGATATATAACTATTTACAGCCATTAAAAATGCGTGATTAGCAGATGACGCAATTGTTCGTATTCGCTCTCTGAGGCTATGATAATAATGCATCTTTAGTAGATGACGGATCTCTGGTGTTTTGATATCAAGAAGGGGTTTCCAAAGACTAATGGCTCGTGGGAGGGCAGAGTAGTTAAATGCTAGTGTTATAAGCCCCAGACGCGCACGAAGCCGGACTAGTTGGGCAATGCTTCGAATGCTAAACTTCAAGGTGCAAGAAGTGATGTCGTTGCGTTGTGCACATATTTGCGAAATGACGACAATAGAGCAATATCTCGACAAATACATAATGGTTGTATGGACAGGTATAATTTGCTTCGAGTTACACTTGTTGCACTGACAATGCGAAACGAACCGCGAAGAACTATTCTGAATTTATTTCTTTGTAAATAAATATTTCTGCTTGGGAGAACAGTCGAATACAGCAAATTCCAGTTGAGGTCAGACTAAGAATAGGTAAGCTAATTTACGAACGTCGTTGGTAAACTATCTAAGTTGCCTCGTATGTGCCCTAAAGAAGTCGTGTTGAACTTGTGTTGAACTTGTGTTGTGTGCCCTAATGAAAGTGTTGGCGCATAGGGACATAATGCGCAATCACCACGAAGGGGTCGCAGGGAGATTAACATGAAAATATTGGTAGTATGTATAATGAAAAACTATGCTCGTCGTTAAGCGATGCCAAAATGTTGACGTGAGCATGCTGCGGCTGAGATTATACTTTATAGTTAGATATATTGAGCTTCATTATACAATCGTTACACCAAGTCCCAACGTGTTCGAGATCAGTTTCGAGGTTTAGGTTACGTTAGTATACCTAAGGGAATGGTACGGATTGCAGTCACCAGCAAAAATGAGCGCACATGTGAAGATATACAGTGGGCAAGTCATTAATGTTTATTACCAAGTGTGCCCAACCAAGAACAACGCCGTCGTGCTGCACACTTGAAGTGAGGTATAAGAAGGGAGAGGAAAAAATTATTACCTGTGAACTGGCGGCGATTGGACAGAAAATGTGGGATTCAGGGTATTCAAGAGAGTACAATTGAAGAGCAAATCATTTTAAAATCACACAGCAATGTACTACAAGGTTAACCACTTTGGCTGGTCCAGGAAAAGTGACTATGTAGATCCTCGTGCGCGTTAAATGTAAATCAGTTGTTAATTATATTAACTGCGTCTCACAGGAGAAGTTCCTCTGAAGTCAGTGTTGATTAGTAAAGAAAAAGTAATTGGCTTCTAGATAGCTGTCGGCATGGGACACAGTTACACGTTCTGGCATTTTGCAGCATATGCATCTGAATGATGTAGGAAGGCAGTTTTCCGGCTAATATTTATTACCTGGTTTATTACCTTTGTTATTTTCCAGTCCGTTGGTAGAATGCCTATCGTTCATGATTGTCTGAAGATGCGAAATAGAATTGTGCTGGACATCAAAATGGCCTCTTTGAATATTTTAGAAATATTGCTGTCGAGGTCACATGGTGCGACCTTGACGCGTGTCTTGTAATTAAGCTTACGCTCATTTACAAGACACGCGAAACCTTAAGTTGTAATTTCAATGCGCGCCATGTGTTGGTAGTTAAGGTCCGGGGCATCAGAAATATCAAAATATTCTTCTGTAGTTCATATATAGAAAAAAAAAGAGCTAGAAGCAGAAGTGCACTGATGATCAAGATGGTGGGTGTCAGTATAGTTGAATGCGTTATGAGTTGCTCTGAGATGTTCGTGGTTTCTTGCTCAATGGTCTTCATTCCACTTTAGAACACTAGCTTTTGATTCGGTAATATTCTTATGGGGGGGGGGGGATATTCCTAACAGCTGTATTGTTTTCGAGCACTAAATCCTAAATTAGAGTGGCTATGAAGGAAGCACCTTAAATAATCGATCCACAATGATATCACTACAATGTTTCGCTAGATTAACACTTCAACCTTACACATGAGTCTACATGTCGCTGAGTGCATGTCACAGCAGCAGCCCTTGAGAGTGCATTATGTACAGCGTGTCAGTAGTGCTTTCAATATAAAATTTAAGAGACTATGAAGCTGCGAGCACGATGAAATTTAAGGCGGAAGGCTCAGGTACATGTTATGAATTTCAGGTGCTCCACGCGAACTCCCAGCCCTCACGTAAGGCATCTGGCACACAACCGGTGTTTCTTTCGCCCCTGTGCACAATCAATCAATCAATCAATCAATCAATCAATCAATCAATCAATCAATCAATCAATCAATCAATCAATCATGGTTAGCATGCTGTAGTCATCCATTCACCGTGATGGGTAAATTTCTCGTTAAATATAACGTCGGCAGACCAAGACGAAGGACCAGAAATTGAAGTGAAGTTCCCATGTAATATTACAAAGCACTTCGCACTTGTCTAAGCAGAATAATGTGAAATTATACACCGGCATTGAGACTGCTTCAGGTGGCGGGGACGTTGCCCGCCCTTACAGTAGCCAGACACCCTGCTGCTATAGCTAGTCAGACTCCTAAAGCATAAGATAAATCAACGCGAACCCTTAGAAATAAATGGACGTCCGTGAGCTGCACAAACGTAAAAACGAAAATAAAAAGACGCTTTTGAAGTGCTTGCAGCAACAGAGCCACAAATATTCCGCGTTAGTTGCTGAGGGAAAGCTTACTTACGAAAAAAAAAAAACCTGGGCTGCCTTGTCCTTCGGCTCGGCTAATCAGCTCAAATATACCCGATGAAAGCATGTCCGCTGCAACGCGACCAAGCGATTATTCGTTTCTTCGCCACATCGGGCAGCGCGATGCCTTTCGAAGAGAAAACTTTGACGTCACGGTTTTTTTCTTTCAACCGCATCCAAAAAGCATTGCAATCGCTTGCGCGAATATAAAGGAAAGGGTATTAAGAAAAAGGTGTAGAGTGGCATGTGGCAGGGAATAGGAGGAAGGGCAATGCTTAGTGTTGACGCGAGGAGGCTGTTAGTGCGTGGTAAAGAGGATGTGGAGGGATGCTCGAGATGCGTGCTTTTACTTACGCCGAGTTTGCCGCACCTGTTGTACAGGGAAGCTGTAGCGATGTCTTGCGGAAAGGCGCGTCATTCGTGAAAAAATGCTGCAGAACGCCGCCTGTGCCGTCTTATGGTTCGCGTAGGACAGACGTCGACGACCAGTGCAGCAGCAAAAAAAAAAAAAAAGAAGTAAAGTAATAACGTTATGTTCTCGCCGTCACGATTTCCGATACCAGCTACTGTAGTGCTATAAGAAAAAAAGATTTTTGCGAAACGGACCAGTGTGCGTAGTCTTGGACTTCACAGTAGAAAAAATACGAAGTATGAGACACGTGACACTGGTGTCTTTTGTTTACGCAGTCACGCGCCACTAAATTGAAAAAAAAGAAGATTTCGGGGGGGGGGGGGGGGGGTTTCTTCTAGAACATTATTGGAGCTTATAAAACAAGTTGTGTTATATCCGTAATTATCCGCAATTCGACGAAATTCGTGCACTAAAATAAATGCCTCATTTCAGGTACGAGTAATATACAGTCTAATATATAATATAAATAATATATATATATATAAAATAAAGTCGCAAGATCTCTGGAGTTCAAGTGCCTACAATTGCCGATTATATAAACTGGACCCCACGCTACGGCTACAACTGCCTTCTAGCCTTTCCCGCGGTGAAGCAACCTTGCTGTACCGCTTGTGGCTGGGAGTAGCGTTCACGAACTCATACTCTTATCGTTTGGGAATGGCCGAGAGCCCGATGTACGACTCCTGTGGGTGCGAGGAGACCATCGAGCACCTATTGTGTACCTGCCCCCACTACGATGTACAACGCCTCTCTCTGCGGGAAACTTTACACCGACTGGACTTAAGACCGTTCAACGAGTCAAAGATATTCGGACCGTGGCCGCACCCGTCACTGGCACGAAAAGCGAATCGTACATTAGTGCAATACTTGAAGTGCACCGGTTTACGAGACCGTTTATAGTGTCCCTGTGCACAGTGTCCCGCCCACACGCACTCAGTGCTCACTTTCTACCCTTTTCCTCTTTCTATTCCCCCTTCCCCCACCCCCAGTGTAGGGTAGCAAACCGGATGCTCTTCTGGTTGACCTCCCTGCCTTTCCTATCCTTGCTTTTTTCTCTCTCTCTCTCTCTGCCCTGCGAAGATAACGTGCTCACAAAACTTTAATTAGGGTTACGCAAAACGTATAAGGAAACGTGATGAATGGGGCTAGATGGTAATTTTTCCCGGTACTAAGGTTGAAGCAGGAAGGCAGAACAGAGGATGACGTAACTGATGAGCATAAGTGCCGGCTGCCAGCTGGTGTGGTCCGTTGTGAACGACGAAACTTGTGATCCACCACAAAGCCAAGAAAAAAGAACAGAAACAAAGTTACCTTTTTTTCTCCTTGTAAGTTTCCTTGCGGATCATAAACTTTCCTTGCTCAAGTAAAACACACTAGTTGTCTGTCAGCGCTCATATACTGGCTGTGCTGTGGTGTCCTTTTTTTATGGCTTTCGTTCTTTGGCCGTGTGACACTAGTACATAATAAAAAACGCAATTACATTCTAGTGACCCAAACACTGCCTGCCGAAGCAGATAATTATTTACGATAAGCATTTTTTACACCTCCTCCTAAATAAAAAGAAATTGTTCGGATATAGTTTTTCTGTCACAAAAGAGCTTTGTCACGAAAAGACAGCCCATGTTTTCTTAATCGGCCAATGTTTCTTTTTTTGTGATGCTTTTGGAGGACACTGGTTTCTAACATCCTGACATTCTAACTGTGGCAAAAAAATCCTTGCTCTAAACTACGTGCTAGGGGAAAGGATAACAGCTTTAGCTTATCAGTCGACTTCAACCTCATTATTGTGACCCCGAAATTTCAGCGCTAATTTTGTTCTATCAAGCACTCCATCAAGGTCGCAACAAAAATTGTAGCAGCGCTACGGGCAATAGACCCTGATGCTGCTAGTGTTCGCACTAAAGTGGCTGTCACACTAACAGGTGTCGCACTGAGCAGATTAGACACTCGCGTTGGTTTAGTGCCACCGAACACGGCATGAGGCAACGGGCACATATCTTCAGAACATCCTTCACAACCTACTACGTGGCTCCCGATGGGCTCGATTGCCCCGTGCCTGATATATAAATCACGCTCATTCGGCTAATAAGAATCGGAGCTGTCAGAATCAAGATGCAATGTCCGACAACAGCGGATGCCTGCCATCCTTTTGGGGGAAACGGGATAGCCTCACCAACGAAAAAAAAAGACTTGGGAAAGCTTAGGAAAATATTCTGCTGGGACTACACTGCACAATTATTTCTTATTGACCGGCAGCCGCGGCTGTGGAAGTACGGCAGTACTTTATCCACTCACGCAACCCAGGTGGCCTTTCATGGCCCGAAGACCGTAATATAAACGCTTCCGGTAGCTGCGCAGTGATAACACTGCATTGGTGTCGACGGCGAGCCGGCAAACTCTCTCCAGAGGCACAACAGTGTCAGATATATTGCCACTCGAAAGTGTAAGCACTAGAGAACCCGGCTCTAGATACCAACGGAAGGCGGCAGTGGATATTTTTACAGGTGGCCCTTCAATGAGTCCTTGCGTGTCCACGGCAGTGATTGATATAGAAGAAATTCACGCTGGTCAAACAATCTCGAAAGATATGAGCGAATCATTTCTTTCCTTTCTCAGTCAACGTGTAGTATAAATAAATAGTTTGCATAAATCTGCACTTCACAAAATACGTAATACGTGGAGCATTGTGAACCCTTATGTATTGAACTATAGTTACCACAGTCAATGAACAATTGCAAGAAATTTCGTCTTTTCGAAGGTTTCGCTGCTAGTTTTGTAGCTATCACTGCTACCTGTGTTGTGGGAAATCCTTATTCGTCATGTATACTGTACGAAGGTATATCATACTGTTCTCGCTAACGTTTACGCACATCTGAAGCGCTTGCGCATACGTTGGGCCTACATGGACGCAACATCGTTAAGCCGATCGTGGGAGCGCGCCGATAAGCCTTCTGACGAGAGCAACGCTCTTCTCGCGGGACGCAAAAATAACGATACGGAAATCCCTTGGCATAGCAGCCTACCGTAGCCAGATAACGTGTCTCTAGTTCTTGTCGAATCCAGAGCATTCGCATATAAGTGCCGAGATGATGCGCGACATCGAAGTGCCGAAGCTGCCACGCCTAAAGTGATTCACTACTGCATTCCACTTCTGCAGCTTCTTGCGCCATAGTTGCTAGGAACAGTTACATAGGAGCTATTTTCTCCTGACACGGCAGGAGCTGCGCTCGCCGGCTAATATCTGATCTTTTTATATATATATATATATATATATGTAGGTATATGACATGCCAACATGACACGTTTACAACAGGTTTCACATATATATATGTGAAACCTGTTGTAAACGTTTCATGTTGGCATTGTGTTTCTCAATATGGACCGCTGCGTCGTAATAGCACTGTAGAACGGGTTACGTGTGCCTGTGGCCGAAGCTGGTCGAGTAGCCACGTGACAACGCGTACACAGGCCTTTTTAGTGGCCAGCGGTTGTCGAAACAGTGCCAGCCAAGACTAACGCGATCACGGTCGTGTGCAAAAGGCGTGCAGGTATGTAGATGAGAAGAGTGCAGCGAAGGCAGATGAAGTGCTTCGCATCAAGCGTGTTGATAGTGTAACCGCTATCGCCAGTCCTCCTCATGACTCTACTTGTGCTATCTAATCCGCTGCACGATCGCACCTATAGATTAATTCAGCTAGCGCGCTCAAGCAGGCAGGTACCACAGATAACGATGGTATAAGCTAGCTGTAGCAGCGTGCTAATTTATTTATTTATTTATTTATTAGTAAAAGTGCAGATAATTACATGTGCGTAGTATACATAAGGAGGTCCCATAGTCAAAGACTGTATCGGGACCTCTTGTCAGAAACACTTATGATGTTATACAATGTTTAAAGCAACAGTAGTACAGATGAGAGCTAAGGGTAATATCAAAACATGTTTATAGCATATGAGTAATAAGAACACTTGTTAACAGAACGATAATATAAAAAAGGGGAAAAAGTTATTAAAAATGGCCAGTTTCAATAGGTATTTATTATGAATGATTTTAGTTCTCTTTTAAATTGGTATAAATATTTTGCATTTGCAATTTTGCACTTTTTTGCAATACCGTGCAATGTTGCACACACGCGTGTATAAGGCATATTTCCGAGTTTTGAGGTGTTTATTGCTATTTAGAGCGAATGCTCGTAAATCTTGTTGGGGGCCACAGTAAGAAGCTACGCATACGGACGGAGAGAGTCAAGCTCTGTATGATTTTTTACTTATTTATTTATTTGATGATATTCACGATGTAGGCAGCAGTCATCCTCAGAATTTTGAGCGACATATGGATACACAGGTAAACTGAACATATAGAGGTGGCATGAGGATTTAACGAAATGACACACACACACACGCACACACGCAGACCATGAACACACACTCGCTTGAGCATGCGCACCCGCATGCTCAAGCGACACTACAGTAGAGAGCAGAAATTCCCAACAGGAACCGCAGAAAGGGCCACGAGTCTTCGTTTTTTCCCCCAAGATGGTTTGAATGTGGGCGACCCCTTAAAGACATTTTGACTCATAAATCTCGTGGCATTGGGCGTTGCTACATACAATTGACTGCAACGTTTAGAACGAGTTGTCGGAGACAGTCACTGTAAATGTTGAGTTTTAGTAAAGTAGCGTTATTTCTTCAGAATACATTTTGTAATAGGTGCCCTGTAAGGAACACCACATCACATGATCCGCAACATGTCCATGGGAACATTTTCTACGCTCTGTCCTTCTCACTCCTTTCACTTTCAAATGCACAGTGTCTTAGATTTGCCTCGTTGTCTTCATGCAATGACAGGTTGTTAATAGTATTACCAAGCAGGCTAACAGGAAGAGACATTGAATGATTTACCAGTGGTACCTGCTACAGGAAAACGAGGGCCACCTTTTCAAAGTAAGTTTAGATGCCACCTCCGTGCATTATGGCAGCGTTAGTAAATTTTCCCGTGAGAAAGAATGTACTGCATCACTACGTAAAATGCAGGTTGACCAGTTCGAAACTAGGCATAAAATTGTGCTTGGTGGAAGGTGAGGGATCAGCGAAGTAGCCAAGGTGGAGGAGGGTACACCGCGCACGTGTCCCAATTCTACGAACAACTCGATTGAAATAGCCTACGAACAACTCGATCAAATCGAGGACATCACAGTGCTAGCTAATGCTAAAGTAATGGTTTCATCTAGGTTCTTTATTTGGACTGCCGTTGTCTGCCAAAACGTGCTGGGAAAAAAAGGGTATATCTCGATTTCTAGCATCAGTTTCTGCGCAGAACAGGAATGTTTAACTTGGACTTTTAGGCAGCTGGTAAAGAAAACACTTTAGATGCGATATCGAAAACGTCTATTTTCAGCTTCGAGTTTTTACTGCAGTCTGGAAAAAAACGTCGGAAACACTTCGAGAGGAAAGAAACAGAATGCATTTTTGATTGCGATGCCCCGCTATGGCCTCCGATTACTGACCTATATGATATGTAAAATGATCTATGGCAAGAAAAGTTTATTTGGTGTAGTTTGAAACGCGATATCATACACGGTCCCATGTTTGATCACAACCGGCGCAAGGAAGATTGCTTCGAATCAAATATTTGTGTCTCGTTAGAAATGGAAGAGACGAGTTTGTGGGGATCTTTCATTCAATAATGGTCTTTTGAAAGGGGGAACTGTGACAAATGGAGTTTGAGATGGCATTGTTTGTGGAACAAAAACCACGATATATGAAAACCTAAAAATAAACTTTCATTTAACGTCATAGCAAAGCGACATGTATACAAATGGCGGACGCTCGTGCACGAGGAGGGCTGCTGCTGCTGCAGAGCCTCCCTCGAAAAGTGGGTCGCAGCGATGTCCGAGAATATATGGGCTTCGGACATTTACACTAGACAGAATTTTCGAGTGGATAAACACCGCGTACACGCCAGTGTCTCACCAAATCCGTTCCAAATGAATGGCATAATTCGGAGATGCATTTTCTGTCATTCGGAACGATGAAAACAGCGTTTGTTTGTGTTTTGTTATGTCATTGCTTTTGCCTATTGCTTACGACATCCTTGGAAACTGGTCTGCGCGAACGTCAGCGCGATCCGCTATGAAGGCGCTGCTGCGTTACTTAAAAGACAGGGAACTATGTGACAAATTGTGACTGTACACTGTGTGACGTAGGATTGGACGGTGACACTGCGTAACACTAAGAATGCCTTCGCAGACTGCGTGACAGTGTAAACAGAAACAGTTCTGTATTCTGTGTATGTGTGTATGTGTGTGCGTGTGTGTATGGTTATCTTTTAAATTCTTTTGCTCGCTCTCCCCTATTGGATCCCATTGCCCGTTCCCCGGTACAGGGCAGCCAACCAGAGATAATCTCTGGTTAACCTCCTTGTCCTTCCTTTTTCTTTCTCTCTCTGTCTCTACTCAACCTTCATCATGTATGACAGTCTTCTCTACTGGTCTATACATACATGTTAGCGGTGATTTACACTTCTATATATTCAAACGATGAAGCCAGTAATATAAAAAAATATTTCTGGGGTTCTTGCATGCCAAAGCCACGATACTGTTATGAAACACGCTATAGTGGGGGCCTCCAGATTATTTTGAGTTCCTGGGGTTCTTTAACGTGCACCCAATGCACGGTAAACGGGCGTACTTGCTTTTCACCCCCGTTGAAATGCGGCCACCATATACCCGGCATTTGATCCCCCGACCTCGTGCTTGATTGCAATTACCGCTGTACTCGAGAAACAACCAGCTCAATGGACATCACGCACGTAAAGACAACCTTTATGCAGATTGGTTTCGATATGTGGTAAATTATAAAGGACATCTGTAATCCGATGCATTTGGTGCCACAAAGCGGCTCTACGTGACAGGAGTCCAACAAGTACACTTGCAAATGCACGACAAATGATTTGCGATAGAATGTAGGAATAGGTGGCATGAGCGAGCCTTATAACAAGACAATCATGGCAGAACCGGGAGACCTATCAGTCTTTTGCGAAGTCATTATATAGGAAAATGATAAAATGTGTAAGAAAGCAAGCATTACCCGCTCGCATTTTGCCGCAGAAGAGATTGACATGTTCAAGAGGGGGGAACCGACATGTTTAAAGAGGAAAAGAACGCCCCATCTGAAGTCGCCGTTCTTTTCACGTGGGCAAACACGCACACACACACAAACACACACACACACACACACACACACGCGCACACACACACACGCGCACACACACACACACGCGCACACACACACACACACACAAACACACACACACAAACACACACACAAACACACACACATAAACACACACACACACACACACACACACACACACACACACACACACACACACACACACACACACACACACACACACACACACACACACACGCACACGCACACGCACACACGTGCCCTCGCGCGTGCACAGGCCATAAATCATGCAGCACCGACTAAAACCCCTGTAAATAAGAAAAAACGAGCCTTGTGTTGCGTTACACATGCGAGTCAGTGGTACTGATTGAAATCAAAAGCAGTCTGTTGCATGAGAATAAATCGCACGATTCAGAGTTTTGGCGCTGCCTGCACGTGAAATTATTGTTGCCGCATATTAGGCGACGGCTTTTATTGCGACAGCAATTATGTGAACACTCTAAGTGCATTTTTGTCGTCGCCGTCGCCGTGATGTTCAGTATAAAGTTCTCCTTCGCGCGAACCCCGCGGGAGGAGGGGGGAGGTGGCGTTGTGCTCCGGTAGTAACTGCGCATTTCGCGACCGGGTGAAAGGGGAACTGATTATCGCGGCTCAACCTCGTGCGCCATATGTGGACGCAAGTGTGGAGGCAGTGCGGGAGGGAGGACTTCGACTCCGCCAACAAGTGTGTACTGTGGATGGCCACGCGCAGAACGCGCTTGCCGTATCTTGAAAATGAACTGCAGACGGCCCACAACTTTGTGCGCGCTGCGTGCTCATAGTGGCAGTTCGCCTTGCGTGCGAAACTGCGACTATTTTCTGTACATTGGAGGAAACGCGTTGACCTCTCTTCGATGTTTTTGCTGACGAAGTATCATTTTTTGACGATAATGACAAGAGTGTGTGTAGCAAATGCACCAACCATTTGATTAGAAGGTAGGCGTGGAGTGAATAAGCGAATTCCTGATGCAACTGTATGCCTGAAAAATGCAAGAACGGCAAGTTCGATGCGAACCACGGCGCCATGGCGATACATACGGCCACCAAACACTCTTAACCTCTCTGAGTGCTTGTGGGCAAACCCGCTATAACCGTGGCCGCAGGAACGAATGTGCGAACAAAGGAGGTTAGCTGCATAAAACCAAGCAGTACTGTTTCTAGGAATAATCATAAATAGGGTTCATTGAATAGTAAGGCATCCAAATTGAATCGAATATGAATACATAAAAAAAACGAACACCTATTACTGAATCGAATGTGAAATATTGTCTTATTTCTAAAGCAACATGAAATATCAGGTTCGCACGTTGTCTGATTGCTAGAAAAAGTAATCACGCTTACATGCATGTCGGTGCATGCTTTCAATAGCAATACAATTCACATTTAGACTTCCTGGCAAATTAAGGAGCTTGTAAATAATCAACAACTTTTTTGCGCTCAGAACAAGGAAACTTGTGCGCGGCGCCACCTAAGCTGCAATAAAATTTTGCGATGTTTGGTGTCAATGTCAAGGTATCTTTATTCATGAAATAAAAATATCAGCTTTTACTTACCTTTTACTAGTTTGTATGCAGTCGATTTCATCGTCTATGATAACCGCTATCTGCGCAATTCTGAAAACCATCACTACGGTGTTCTATTAAGGCCGGTATACCGGTATGCTATATTTTTGATGTTCAGCTTTGTTCGCTGGAATTTGGGCTCAACAGTGAGGAAGAAATAAAATTTTAGCAGATAGCTGATAACTTTTTCGTAAATAGGAGAACTTAATATTTTTTTCAGATATGTAGCAGCTAATTTCCGAAAGAATAAATAATGAAACCGTGTCCTGATTGTTTTCAAATAAAGAAAAATCATGTGTGTCAGCTATTTATTCCAAGTCTTGTGACGGTGAAGAAAGTACTGGAGTTATGTTGAGCTTCTTTTATCCCACATAATTTGGCACTAAATAGGGAAATTCAAATTGCCCTCAAATGAGCAAACAATTTTTCTCGTATGAAATATTTTTGGTAAAATCTTTTTTTCTGTAATAATGATAATCTGTTATGTCATTGAATAAAGTAGGATACGGTTGACCGCGCCGGTTGTGACAGTTGGAGTGGTGACCCTGTTTTGTGTGAGTCACTAGGTATGTCTAGCAAAGTTTCCTGCCTTTTTTACTGCGAAACTGTTAGCTTCTAGTTGGTCGGGATTTCTTGTTGTGTCCATCTGCAAAAGAAGTAAAAAAGAAGTGAACCGAAAAAAAAAAGTGCGTACCTCCTTTTAAATCAGGCACACAACATAAAGAAATACACACAACAAAATAAGGTGCCTGTGCAGGGATACATAAAGTCCCTGCATGTGTTTCCCAGTAAAGATTACGGTTGCATAAGCTGCTCCAGTGAGAAAGGGGCAGCAGCAGCATACGAATCAGTGAGTGACGTCACTAAACGTCATATATAGAAAGGAGACTTGCCTTGCAACTCGGTTCATTGCAAGACCGCTATAGGCACACCACGCAAAGTTACCACGCAAAGACTCCTGAAAGAGCAGCTTGAATACGATGAGCATCGAAGCTCAACAGCGATGTCGTGCTAAGACTAGGCAGAACAATAAAACATTTCATATCCCCATCGACGGCATTTAAGTGGTTTTGTAAGAGCTTCGTTGGCCACCCACTTTCGCAGGGTTGGAATGGAGAGTCAATCTCTTTTTTTAATTTTTGATACAGTACCGGTGGACACTAATCTTTAGAACACGGATTAAAGTATTGCGAAAAAGTGAAACTATGGCACGTTTCGAGCGGATATCGAAACTGTCGATAAAACATGCAGGCCATCGCTATTACCTCGCATAGCTAGGGCACAAGCCCCGTCCCTAACAGTTGGTCAGCTGGCAACCAACTACACTCGCCTGCAGCTAGACTGCCCTTGTTTCTTATGTTTCCGCCAGCCTTTGAGGTAAGCTATACTATACCTAACCAGCAGACCATTAGGCAGAAGATAAAGCCAAACTACCCGTAAACAGAGGGCGCCACCGTCGAGTCCACCTTTCTTTCGAGTTTACACAGCGGCGTGCCACACCGCAACGCCTGGATGATCCCCACCGAGCATCGTCAATCATGCAGTACAGCGGCAAGTGGCATGGATCCGGCAAGGGCCGGGATCATTACTTGCCACTCGCTCTCCGTGTTATACACTGAATCGCGTTCGCTGTGTCGAGAAGCTGGTCTTTGCGCAAAGATGTCTGGTGGTGGCCCCCAGCGATGTATACCGTGGCTACACTGGAATGGTTATCCCTCTACTTGGTCTATGAAATATGACGCAGCCATACACTTTGTTTTGGCCAATTGTGCGCTCTTAGTCTGGTCCCACGCAGGTTGCACCAAGTACTTGGAATATGTTTTCAAGAAACGTGTCATTTACTCATTGGGTGCTTTTTCTGCAACGAGAATAACAATGGGGCAAGAGTTGGCGCCATTGTGGCGATGTACGTTTGCGCGCGGAACTTCAAGCTGCGCGACTTTAGCCTAAAGTGATATTAGATGTGTGCATTATTTTCGGAATGTTAATCTTCCAGACTATAATGCAAGTTTGCAAATTATAAAACCAAATTGGCAGCATTTTTTTCTTTACTGGTTAATAAAACGATGTTGACTTGTATTGAGTGAATAAAGTCAAGAGGCGGCAAGAATTCTTGGGAGATGGCGCTTGCCTTTCACGAAGCACAAAGAGAAGCATAAAGATACAATTTTATGCAAATAAAACTAAGTGTTTTTTGCAATGTTTTGAAACTGTCACATGACGGACGTAGAGCACTCAATGAAATCAGTGTGTTATAATATGCAAAAATGTATCAACAAATATGGTTGCGACCTGGTAGTGATGTGTCGCTCAGCACATGTAACGGGATAATCTTCAGCGAAAATCTATCGGTAAAGAAGAATTGGCCAAAAATGCAACAATATGGATATGACCTGTTTCTTAAAACTTCTTACTTTTTTTAAAAATTAACCTTCATGAGCGGTGAAATTTGGTTGAAACTATTAAGTGGCTGTACTAACATTTTTTTTTGGGCTGACTTGGCTGAGTAAGCGCCCTGAAGAGATGCCACAGTGTATAGGCTCTATTAAACGATAGAAAATCTGTCTGCGTCCGCATTCTTACTTCGCTGCGGTGCTATTAGCCAGCCCTGTGGCTCAGCTCGTCGACGTCACCACCGTTTGACAGTTTTTGAACGTCGTGCTTGAAAGCTCCTCGTCAACCCACGGTTCTTCGTTTGGTCAAAGCCAATAGATGAAATGCTCCGAGCGATACAGCAAGAAAGAAGTAGTCGTTGCATTGAGGCCAGTGTGGATTTCCCTGTTGGGAGAAGCAATTCAACAGCACGAACCATTCGGCATTCAACTTTTTTTTTTCCACTATGGAATTAGCTTTCGATTAAAGGGCTTCGAGGCAATCTTCGCTGGCGTGTGGCCAAGACTACTTTGCTCGGAACCGACTTGAAAAGCCGCTTTGTGAGATGACTTTCATCGGAGAAATGACTGAATGGAAAAAAGCATCAAAAGGGCAAATCGCTTGTAAAGAAAACGGAGACCGTTTTCTAGGCAGGGCCCGATAAGTGGTTGCAGAATTAGGTCTTCCTTGTACTGGATTTTTTTTTAGCTTAGTGAATTTGAATCGTCATACCCTTTCAAGAGGACTTAGGGGTGAGTTCGAGCTTTACACGCAGTAGTGGTTTCGTTATCGATTAGCAGAGAAAGCCTGTTGTGAACTGGGGCGCAGCCGTAATAGCATCGCTATTCACGAGTACACGCTTGCATTTGGGAGTTAGGTAGATCTGTTTTAAAAATCTATCGCAGTGAGCAGAATATTTGTGAAATATAAATAAACGAGGGGTTCTAACTTGATAGCGTAGGGTTAAAAAGAATGATTTGAGAAAGTTAGCTTGCCCGTGCAACTCGCTTTAGTAGAATTAAATAAACGTAGATTAAAAGCTTGGTGGAAATTTTGAGGTCATTTCTGTGCAACATTTTAGAAAAAGCTTTGCTCTTTCATACGTTCCTGTTCAAGACTACAATCTCGCAAGGACTTAAGGTGTATTTCGTACAGACACCATATTCTTGAAATCCATGAAGCAAAACACACACGCAGCCATTCTGTTCCAACTTTCATCGCACCTTCCCACGCAGAGGCTCAATCTGTATACATGTTTATTTCCTGAGCGATATGAAATTTTAGCGTATAAGAAGAAGCTTCCCAGAAAAGCGGTGTTTGCCTAACCAGTCGGAATTCCGTACTTGAGGCATACCGCGCGCAATGCGTTAATACGGAGAAAGGAAGACACAGCGCGGACTGTAAAAAAGTTTTGAGATCACACAAACGCACTCTTAAACAACCACGTGGCCTTTACTCAGTGGAGACCTGTGTGTAACAAGATAAAGATGTTCCATCGACTTAGTGGTGATAGTAGCGATATATATCATAGCGGCAGCTAGAATCTCCTGGAAATGAAAATCTGACGCTTAATGAGATTCGTTACACATACATAGGTTCCTCATAGCTAGTGATAGATTTTTTTTCTCCAAGTCTCATGGTTCTCTTAAGCCTGATAAGTTGCTGAACGATTACGTAACCGAAGTCCTCGGCGAGCTTTAAGAAAAACTTTGCGCAGCGGGCCACACGGGCAAAATACGGAGGATGACTTTCGAGTGGATGGGCGCCTCTCGTTTGCGTTGCCTGGCAACTAAGCTCAGCCTTTGAGATTAGTTTCAGAAAGAGTATCATTCGTGAGCCTAAGCCTCCGCGTCAGTCTTTTCGAGTTTTCACGCAGCCAGCTTGACGGCCCTGACAAACAACCTTGGCGTGGGGGAAGTTATGCTCTGTTACAATTTTCTTTGTCCCGTTCCGAAAGCGTGCATTTCAGAACTGCCACACAGGTTGGCGCAGGACTGGGGTAATCGGGGATCGCAGGGAGAGGCCTTCGTCCTGCACTGGACATACAACAGGCTGATGATGATGACACAAAAAACACGGCCACGATACATCTGTGCGTATCTGTGTGTTTTGTTTGCGTTTCTGTGTTGAATTGCAAGAATAATTGAAATCAACTAGAGTCCGGCTTTTATAACGCCTGGGTGCTGAGCTGAGTGGTGGGGATTTATTATCATAGCGCGTATTAACGAGTTTCCTGAATACCGTGTAGACAATATTTATTGACGTTTTGATAACAGCGGTCATAATTTAACAAGGCTGGGAAGCCATTCATTCAATGGTGTGGTGGTATTTATGTTTGCGCGTTCGCCTTTGCCAACAATTTAGCCCAAGTATCGATTCTATTCCTTCGGTTTAGAGGTGAAGATTTGAAGGCATAACACGCAGTCATTTATTGCCGGAAGAAACACACCCTCTGCTGACCGGATGTCAGTTACGAAAAGAATTCGCGAACAGAAGGCAAACGTAGTCAACAAACATTCCTTAGGACAGTTCGCCTCTGTAAATGGATTTTACTTCCACCTGTCCCTACTCTCCCTTTGCTTTAGAAACCGCGTCTTCAGTCGTTTCTTTTGGTGTGTGTTTTAGACATCTCAATGCCCATTCGAACTTTGCTCTGGGAAACTCTTCGCAAACAGACAAGTTGCTGTCCGCACTTCGCGAGAACGTATGCTATAAGGAAGTTGTCTCTTGAAATATTAAGGGCGTTCCTCTCGCAGCTAAAGAAGATTTCCGACTATACCTAATGTCGTTTTTTATTCAGTGTGAGTCGGCTGCGAATCTAGATTCGAGTTCATTTGAAGTACTTCAGCGAGATTATATTATATATTTCTTTTTGTTTATGTGCCTAGATGCTCACACAAACTACTTGAAGCCACTGTTACTGAATTTGAGATGTGAAGAGCGACGTTCCATTCGATCAGAAAATGCAGAAAGTGACGAAATAGGATGACGACATGTTCTCACTTCTAAAATTTTGTTTCTGCATGAAAATACAAAAAAAATGTATTATCGTCACTGACCCTCTGATAATACCATTACTGTTTGTCTAATATTTCCTCATTGCATTTGCAAGAGGGTATGCGTAGGAAACTTTACCTTCCATGGAAATTTAATTAGTGGAGTTCTTTTCTTTCGTTAGCGCTGAACTCTCCTGAGTTTTAGTGAAATGGAACTCGTTCCATGATGAAGGCATTCTATACGGAAGCTCCTCGATCTCCCATCTCTACACAGCAAAAGGGAATGTTCGTTCTGTGATGAACAATTTTGTGCTCTTGACTGGAGTACGAAAATGTCCCTGGTTAACTCTGACTTCGCTGCCTATTTTCAAATCACTCACCCAGACGATATACGGCTGGTCCACTATTGCTTGCACGCTTAGTGTGGGCCCGTGCGTTCGAAAATATGGGTGCCGCTTTGAGTTGCTGCAAAAGCAAGCATTAGAACCTTTCGACTTTGGGAGAGAATGATGTGGAGACGTCCTCGCCATTTTTGCTTCCTGTGAGTTCAGTTGTACAGACTTCCCTTGTCATCGTAATCCACAGTAAGTGCTTTCGCACAAATGGTCAAGAAAGTTTATCATTCGCTTATTTTCTCTTCTCGCTAGCATTGTCCGCCAGGCAGAAGTTCGCTACTAGGACGCTTACACATACATCTGTTTAGTGACCAGCACTAAACCCCAAGTTGAAATTGTGTCGCTTTGAACGAACAAAAAGAAACAAAATATTTCATTAATCTCCGCCATTTTGCGAATATTCAACAACCTTTTCAGATGAAGCGATTAAGACGAGGAAACATCGTTAATTTTTGGGTGGTTGCGCCATATGGAACTTCAGGAAAGAGTGAGCTGTGCATGTCGAGATGTGCACATTATAACAGTCACACAGTTGCTTAGAAATGTGCAGAGGAGGGTGGTACAGTGTAACGCTTCAGGAAGATACCGGCCTGGTATTCACATGTGTCCTGGAAGCTATTCATCTTAAATGAATATATCAACGCGACGCGTCACATCGGAAGCATTTCCTCATTATGTAGAAGGAACGAAAGATATGCTATAAAACTAAATACTTCGACCCTTTCCGTTCGCAATTTAATTGTACCCGTCCTAGATTTTGCCAGCAAGTTCTTTATACTGATAATATTATCGTTGTTATTACTAACATGCCAATATACTATACATCTATAATTCCAAGCGCTGGTTGGTCTAAGGCACAAATTAAACTGGTGCCGACCTATTCAGCTGAAAGTGAAAGTGAGAAAAACGCCGTTGATAGTATTCCAGTAACGCTGCAACCCCTTCATGTTTGATCCTGGTATTACTTCATAGCGCTTGAGGTGACTTAACTTCCTCGGCGCGTTCATGAATAGCCATCACCAAGAACAGGCGCAAACGGGAACCGCTGACGTGCGAAACGAAATATCGTTTATTACTTCAGCTTTTAAAACAAGAACAACTGCCATGACATTAGAAATAGACTAGACGAAAGTATTTCCATGAACTTGAAGAAAACATCATTATCGTCTGGTACTGCACATATAACCTTGGCCCCGACGGGGCACATGGTCCACACAAGCGCCACCCTGGCCGGAACTAAGCTTCCCCCTTGATTATGAGTTCTGTCGACCTGTCAAGCCTTGGCAACGCATGCACCAAAGTATGCAGAGCCAACACCACCTAGATATCCCAAGACCAGTTCCCTCGCTCAGCCTTACGCTATTAGACCTCTGTATTCTCACATGTGCTAGATCTTTTCTTACGTTTATTTTTTGTGATACTGGCGTCCGCACTTGTATATATAATGAGGATCGCTTGCGTAAACAAGTGCCGTTCATTAGTGTATGTACGTGGCCACGTTGTGTATTGTTCGTATGTGCGTGTATTGGGGTGGTGGTGGCAGTGCGTACTGAATGTAAATAGTTTTGTTTTTGTGTACGTTTACAGGTCACTGAGCGCTTGCGTGAATGGGTGGCTCATTATATTCCGTCATCATCCCTACTCTTCCTCGGAATTCCTCTGTGTATGCCTTCGACTTATGCCGAAGAAACTACTAGAGTTGCATGTAAACATAGACACCCTGTTTCTGGGTATGAAGCAAGTTGAGGTTCAGCCTTATGTCTATGAATTCCCATCGTGTCAGAAACATTGAGCGTGCATCCTCGAGCTTCGAAGTGCTTGTGAGAAAGAGCTTAAACATTGTTGTTAAAGTGAGCAACTGTGCAAGAAGGCTTGTCTCAGTTTTCCTGAGAGAGCTTTCTTCAGAGAAATTCAATTTCACATGCATCCACATTCAAACATATATCGCCACACCAGAAGAGAGGCTAAAGGCTATATGTATAAAGCGGCCATGCCTTGTGGTAAAAAAACAGCGCATTTGGGACGCTAGCAAGCTTCCTCGTATGACAGTATTACAAAGTGCTCGTAATTTCTTAACAGGTAAGCGAGGTTAAGTGTACTCATGTATTGGTGCATTTGATGGTTTGCGTTACAATTGACGTATATTAAGCGATGTACATGTATATTTTGTGGGAGATTTCCAGATATTGGGCTATAAATCATGTTTGAGATGCTTCTCAAGTCTTCGACATATTGGTTAAGAGCGGGCTTGTGGAGGTGTCTTAAAGTTCAAGCATACAGCAGAGATTCTTTTTTGCTTGGCAGGTTCTTATTTTGACTATTTTGATGAAATGCCAAAAAAGATCGCTTAACATGATAATTGAAGCACGTGAAAAACGGTTTCTTATTAGTATAAAATAAAGAGCCTTGAAATTACAAAAAGAGGGTTATTTGGGAGGTAGGAACCAGGTAAGGCTAAACTAGCTTGCTGCTTTGCTTCAAGATAAAAGGTCTGCATATTTTACGGTTTTCATTTCGAGCTTTAGTATACTTTTCAAGAAACACATCTTAAATAATTTATCGCAAAGAGTGAGAAAGTGCTAACCGTCTAGGGTGACTCTGATAAAATATGTTCAGACTTAAAAAAAGACAAGCAAACGGGATAATTAGGAGATGTATGTCCGGAACGCAACGCCCTGGCTAGTTGTAGAAATATATGAGAAATGATATCAGTGAGTACTAATTATGATGATAGAAACACAGGTAAAAACATTTTAAGAGTTCGCTGTCGTTACATTAAAATTTGGATTTGTTCCGCAGTTCCGCAACTTTTGAGTGTTTTTTTCTCGTTATTTCGATCTTATTATCACTGGTAATGGTAAAGGTAATTGGGTGTACTTTACTCAAGGTATAGAGCTTATTCCCCCATTCTCCCATTCTAATTCTCCCAACCTTGCACACGAGGCTGTGCAAGGTTGGGCTTAATACCAGGCGTAGGACAGTGTTATCAAATAGCCTAAATTATCCCTTATTAACAAGGTTTTTATCGCAAGTATAGTGAATGAGAACAATATTGACTAGTTTAATAAAAATCGCAACACGAAGGGCCTTGCAAATTACAATAAGGCGTAGATACATGCATTCTGCTCATTCTTGCGCATTGATCGATTGACATTGTGTTCGAGAATTACTTGTGAACAAGTAAAAAAAAGAGTGTAAAACTAAAATAGACATACCAACGGAAATCGAAATATGCTAAACATGCTCACTCCGAATGCACATTATCAATTTTTGTAAAATTTGGCCAGGATGCAGATGAGTGTCTCTAAAAGACGCGTAACGCTGCAAAATTTTCCTGCTGCTTAGTTGTTATCCTAAAACCCATGCAACCTTCCTTTTCTGTCCACGGCTTTTTGCTACGCTCAGTTACGAGTTTAGCTTCAGCTGCATATGTTCCAGACATTGTTTCAATTCTTCTCTGATGTTCTGGGATATCAGTGGTTGTGCAAAGCGATGAACTCCCGATTAGGAAGTATACCAAACTCCTGCGAAACCGAATGGTCTTCTTGCACTCTGTCGAACCACAGAGCATGGCTACAGAAACGACTATCGCCACATCAATGCGTGGCCATAGTAACCAACATTTGGCGCGCAGCAACGAAATGTCGCTACGATGACACCGTGCCACATTTAGAGTGCTTGCCCTGAGTACAGCATAGTAACAGCCTTTCATTCGGCAGCCTCTCACATGTTGGAAGCACAGCCTTCACCTAAGCACTGGTGAAAAGTGCGTATTGTGGTAATGCTATATTTTTGTCATAATAGAAAAGCTGAACATTTCGGCAGAAGGTGTCGTTTTGACCTTCATCAGTAGAGCACGAATGGAAAAAAATTTAACCATACAGCTGTCTTGCCTCAAATATAATTAGTTTTCGCCATCTTCTTGGCCAGATGCCGTGATTTCTGGAATGAAAATATAACGTTTAACAGTAATTTAACCAAAAGGTAACGAATATATATTGGACAAGAAAATTGCGATTTCTTGTTCTGCATTTGAGCTTAAATTAGCACTTAAGAGAACCAGTGAGCAACGTTTTGTGGCAGTAAATAGCAAACTGTTTCTCGAAGTTGCCGATTCTCTGAAGGCATGTTCGTTACAAACGGGGACATCGGAAAATAAACATCTTCCTTCTTCATTTTAGCCCGTAATGCTTTTCCCGGTTTGTCTGTGTTACTTTGTGGATGTCACAGTACTTTCCGTTACCAGTACAGAGGGAATTTTAACCGTTAACCAATCCAGAGCGGACGCTGTAAAAATTCTCGATGAAACGAATCAGGAGTGGACAACAAAATTCAGGGAGGCGTGGCCATGATACTTTGGATTCTGCGTCTTTACTCTTTTACTAACTTTCCGCGCAGTCCAAGACTAACAGCATATATGTACCAGAAGTACAACTGGCAAGTTCAGGTCATCGTTATAATATTGTAAGTGTATATTTATTTGTATTCATAAAGGAGCTGGAGTGGAAAGAATTGGGGATAAAAGTTGATGGAGAATACCTTAGGAACTTGCGATTCGCTGATGATATTGCCTTGCTTAGTAACTCAGGAGACCAATTGCAATGCATGCTCACTGACCTGGAGAGGCAAAGCAGAAGGGTGGGTCTGAAAATTAATCTGCAGAAAACTAAAGTAATGTTTAACCGTCTCGGAAGAGAACAGCAGTTTACGATAGGTAGCGAGGCACTGGAAGTTGTAAGGGAATACATCTACTTAGGGCAGGTAGTGACCACGGATCCGGATCATGAGACTGAAATAACCAGAAGAATAAGAATGGCCCGGGGTGCGTTTGGCAGGCATTCTCAAATCATGAACAGCAGGTTACCACTATCCCTCAAGAGAAAAGTGTATAACAGCTGTGTGTTACCGGTACTCACGTATGGAGCAAAAACCTGGAGGCTTACGAAAAGGGTTCTGCTGAAATTGAGGACGACGCAACGAGCTATGGAAAGAAGAATGATGGGTGTAACGTTAAGGGATCAGAAAAGAGCAGATTGGGTGAGGGAACAAACGCGGGTAAATGATATCTTAGTTGAAATCAAGAAAAAGAAATGGGCATGGTCCGGACATGTAATGAGGAGGGAAGATAACCGATGGTCATTAAGGGTTACGGACTGGATTCCAAAGGAAGGGAAGCGTAGCAGGGGGCGGCAGAAAGTTAGGTGGGCGGATGACATTAAGACGTTTGCAGGGACGACATGGCCATAATTAGTACATGACCGGGGTAGTTGGAGAAGTATGGGAGAGGCCTTTGACCTGCAGTGGGCGTAAATAGGATGATGATGATGATGATGATGATGATGTTTATTTAGATAGGCTTTCTTCATTTTGCTCTGTGTCATCATTGTTCGACCTAAATGAAACAAGAAGTCTGTTCAAAATTGCACAATGTTCAGATGTGTACAAATATCGGCAATAATTACACGTGCAGCTTGGTACTTGGTCAACACCTGCTTTGTTTGAGTGCCGATGGCGTGACATAACTAGTCACAAGTAGCATTTGCTTCTTGGTACATCAGGCCAATATTATCGAATATTGGACGAAGCGGTGAAGAGCTCTTTTTATTCATAGAATGATGCGTAAAATCTAACACAATCAAGTAAGAGAAAGGGATGAAACACGGGAGCTCATAGTGGAGGTATGTGCAGCACGGTACTGAAAAAGTATATAACACTTTTGAAACGCTAGAGGCGTTCTGCCAAGTGGCAACTGCCCAGAAATCATAGAATAGTGTCGCGCACATTAACATGTGCTTGACACTTTTCATGCGACACAAATGTGTTTTGGCGCGCGAGACCACAAGATTATCAAGGTCAAGGAGATCACAAACGCCATAAGAATTTATTACTTCAAATGGGTGTTCTCTTCAAGTACTTTCTTATGCCGGGCACACCCAACAAAGAGTATCCTTAGGTTTATTCACACCGCAAGTGAGCAGAATGCAAGCAGCCTCATTGTCCATGTAAAAAAGAAGTCAACATTTGGAATTACGCACGTACGGTGTAAGATTTCTGGTTGAGAATGGCAACCCAGGAAAAGGATCAACTATTGACACCATGCACAAAGTTACGAGAAGGAATAGCGACACGGAGCGTGACATATCCGATGCAAGATACAGGTCGCAAACATATTCAAGCCAGCTAGAGGTTGAGACATAGGGCCTTGAACGCGAGTAACCTGAGACGGTGGATCATGCTAGCATGAGGCTCAAACTAAAGAGATAGAAACAACGCTGCGTTTCTCCAATATTCAGTGTAAAAATAAGTTAGGCTGGGCAACTGCCGCGCTGTTGCTGGTATCTCAGCTCACTTTCTTTTTCTTTTTTTTTCTATGAATCGTGAAGGCCATTACTATACTATCGTATTGCGTGGTGCAGGAGAAGCTGGTCATGATAGGTCGCTGGCGAATTTCGCAATCACGGCAACGATTATGCGATTCTCCATGCAAGACAGGGCATCGGTGAAAAATCTCCACTCTGAACGGGCACGTTCAGATCGTATAACGCATTCTGCGGGTTTCAGAAAGAAACTTCGAAGGAAGCTGTTTCGAGGCAATTTGTTGGGAGAGCGTCTGGGTTAAGCCTCCTAATTTGCATATTCAGTTGCAGTAAGTTGCCGCGGAGACAGCTGAACATGAATGAGAAATGGCCACTACAGTGCGGACGGTATTGAAGTTTTTCACTGAATTTCTTTTGTCACGTTGAATATCTGTATCTTCATCGCTGAGGCAATCTCTCAGTGCACATTAGGCAAAGAGGCATCCAAGTTGTTCGTATGGGGGGGGGGGGGGGGGGGGTTAAGAGCCTTCTCCGCTTCTTTACTTTTCCGTAAGTAAGAAATACGAACGACAACAAAAGTTGTCTGGTGAAAGTTGATGATTTTCCGGAAGACATAACTCTTGCGGCGTATAGTGTGCTTTATCTCTCGTAGCCGAGAATGTGCTGCGACTTGAATTGAGTGTCCTCCGTGAGTGCTCCCGGCTATTAAAAGGGTAATATGGTAATATGGTAATATGGTAATATGGCAATATGGTCCGTCCATGTGTGTGTAAATAGTAAACTAAGGCTCCGTAGGGGACAGCGGGACCCCTGGTACAAATTGTATTTCCAACCTTGTCCTAAGGTCTGAAACTAGTTGCCACCTACTCAGACGATGCCTTCAGTCAAACTGTGTCAGCGCTTCTGGCTTTATTGCTGGCTGTGCG
The DNA here is from genome assembly GCF_023375885.2 of Dermacentor andersoni. NCBI lineage: Eukaryota > Metazoa > Arthropoda > Arachnida > Ixodida > Ixodidae > Dermacentor > Dermacentor andersoni. The sequence continues at coordinate 145,128,440 of NC_092821.1, read as the reverse complement.
AGCTACTATGCTACCCATGGCTACAGTCGGGATAGCCAAGTAACAAGGAGGTGTGGCTGGCTTACTGTAGACTCCTGAGAATCCTTATGCATTGCGTTCTATGTTTTTCAGAATTATTTGTGAAGTGAACGTGTGAAATATTTATTACAAATATGAACTTAGGCGCATGTAGAACTGTATGAAATTGTATTATTTATATTCTTGCTTGCATCTTCTGTGAAAATAAGACTAATTTGACTCAGACGCTTCTGTTTCCACAGGTGACGTACACCACCCAGTGAGGATACCGTCAGATTACATGAAAATACAGGATGAAGCATTCACATGCGAAACAATCTCGCGATGTTACATCTTGGCCTCTATGTTTAGGCGATCATAAGCTGCTTTTGCGAAAAGCAACATGACACTTGACAGAATTTCCACATGTTACTTACAACTTATTCTTGCAGAAAATAAAATTGTTGTTTAGGTTCGTAACGTACCATTTGGTAGTAAGCACCGAGTTCAAGAGCGGTAACAATCCTCAGCTGCCTTGGGTTTCCGGAGAATAGACGTTAATAAGGTAAGCCGTTAGCGGTTGTAGCGTGCTTGCTTACACTGTGGTCACTGTCCATAGCAATAGTTCCGATAGCGAAGTAACAGGAACTGAGCTTGCATTACTGTGGGCATTCCTAAGTGAGCATTAGGGCTAACGAAGTGCTTGTTGTCATTCAATTCACAGCTTGTAGCATCAGTTAATGTAGCCAATAAGAGATATGAAGCGCTACTTAAAACGAAAGTTACGAAAAATATTTGAGCTAGAATGATAGATTATTCGCCTAGAAGTCTATCATAATTTTCTGTCGGCCAATATATATCTTTGTTGCGCTGCAACCAAGTCGGGTTGCAGATGCGCTTTGTAAGCGCAAGTTCGTTGACGTGTGGGACAATACGCACCACTTTAAAAGCAAGAGCACGTATCTCCGTGGTACGGTGAGCAAGAGGCGCCTGAACTTGGTATCGCAAGTCCTTTCAGTTTCAGCTTTATGGGAATAGCCTAAGTGAACAAAAAAGCAAAGTGCACGACTTTTTGTCAAAATAAATGCCATCGAGGGTGCACGTTGCGACGACGGCATAAAATTGACCTTTCCTGGGTGGCAGATTGGGCATGGTTATTGATGGAGTTTTGTGAGCATGTTGCAGTGGAAGGACTACTTCCCGTACCAGCAGAAGGAGCCTTTCGTCTACTCTCACCTGGTGGGTCTCCTGCTGTCGTTGCTGCCAGCCTCCCTGGTCAGTGTCAGCTACGGTGCCAACAGGTGCGTGTTCACTGGGCTCACCTTGCTTTCGCTAGGCTTAACCCAAGTGTCTTCCAAAATAATGTTACCTTGAGCTGCATTGTCACACCCGTGGGTGCTGTTAACGTGAAACCGTGGCCTCCGAGATCGTACCAGCGCACCTGGGCACCAACGTAAGGTCAGTGTGATCTCGGAGGCAACGGTGAAACGAACGCGGGCAACTGTTCTTTTTTTACTCCTCGTTTTATGCCTGCGCGTAGCCTTCCTTGCCATTTAGGTCCTTGATGCACACACGTGGGTTGGAAAACATCCTTGTTAAATCTGTTGTGCCCTTTGGGGCAGTTTCGTACGCGAGGACATTGATGCAAAGGAATCGTGCTTTCACTCAGCCAACTCAAGGAGTGGGTTCATCGCCAAGCACCACCAATAAGCAAAAATCTCTGATGCGACCGTAGCTTTAACAAACTTGTAAGTATTAGGCACCGCATTTGCAAAAGTAGACTGACTATTTCGTCAAGTATCAGGAACCACTTAGGGCTATTGCGGAGGTTATGAAAATAGGCAATGGGCAACAACGCTGGGTGGATTTCGGAATCTATATGGACATGCTGTGTGTTTATTGCTTTACAGATGCCGCTATAGAATGGGAACGGGTGATGAGTAGATGAAACCTGTCGACGGTAACCTGGCTGATTTACCTGCATAACGAAATAAGTTTCCTGTTCGCCTTCGAATAATAACAGAGCCTACCGGCAATTGCTGTCGCGCGAGAGCTTTGGGAAGTCTGAAGGGTCACGTGCTGTGAGGGAGCGCCCGGGTGTAGGAGAGCCCCCCATACACGCGCACACCCCGGTGCGTTGCGCGCGGCGGAAAACGGCGGGCTTACTCCCCGCCTTCCACCCTTGCGCCAGTGGGATCTAGCCACCATCCTCGCACGCTTCAACCTCGCACGCTTTCTTGCACCTGTAGCATACGGCGCGCGGCAGCGGTGTTATCGCACTTGCACTTTATACGGAACACCACGGCGACGCCGACGCCCGAAATGCGCCTGGAGTGTCCATGTAATTGCTCTCGCAATAAACATCGTCGCTAAACAGACAAAAAAGTCGCCAAAGCTAGCAACAAAGAGAGAGAGAGAGAGCGAGAGAGGAAAGGCAGAGAGGTTAACAAGAGGCTATCGAGTTTGCGGTTTGCTACCCTGCGATGGGCTGTGATAGGGCTTGGAAGGTGGGCAAAGAGAGCATGATAAAGGAAAAAAGGAAAGAAAAAGCAACAGCGCGGCTGCTTGCACGACTTTCTGATGCGATGGTAAGTCATGTCGATGTTGCGAAATTCGCTATTTCTATTCGCTATCGCCGTCTTTTGTCCTCCACGGCGGTCCGCTCGTGCGTTTTTCTGATTACGCAGAATCCGAGGCCGTCGCCCAACGCAGGAACGGGTGAGCTGTGCTCTAAAAGTAACTTTGTAAAACTACGGTTCTTCTGAGCAGCAATAACGTAAGTCCGCTATGAATAGCGCCGATTGCATCCACAGCGAAATCGGAGAGTGGCTTTCCCTGGCAACCCATGAGCCCGCTATCCACGTCCACATCCACACACCCGCAACCACATCCACGAAACTGAGTTGGCTATATCGGGGAAGATCTATCACCCTCCTTGAGGACACTGGTCCTGACTTTCCCAGGTTGCTTTTCGTGCGCCGTCCATCGCGAGCAGGAGCGCAACTAACCTGGGCCGCATGGGACTCACTCTACCAGCGGGCCAACATGGACTACAGTGCATACCGGCAGCGGGAATTGAACCCGTTCACCTTCCAATATTTACTAACCTACAAGAATGAGTCTTTTTTAGATGCTTGAATTCTTGGGTTCTCGTGTACAATAAGGGTGGTTTAAGCAAAGTTACTTCGTGGTTCTGTATGTTCGGAATTACGTCTCTGCGTCCGTGTTTTTTTTCTTTATTTTCTCTAAGAAATTTTAGTCAGGGTCCATTGTAGACATAATTGCTCGTACTGAGTGGTCGGCCACATTGTCGAATGTTATTTTCGGGGAAAATTCCATCAAGGTGTATTCTGTATGTGTCATGGTTGAACCAAGTAATCATGCTGATGTCGCTGTGTTCATGGGCATGCTAGGGTGCCTCGATGTCCTCCGTAGCGGCGGGCGAGGAAGATATCGAGGCACCTTATAGCTTGCCTTACCATTAGCTTCGCCCTAATTAGCACTAAAAGTCGTGGTTTCGACTCCCACCAAAGGTCGAGGGTGCGACTCCTACCAAAAGTCGTCGGTTCGAGGCCCTTAATGAGGTTTACATTAATTAACTGCGCCTTAATTTACTTCCTCTTAACACCAAAGGTCGTAGGTTCGACTTCGACCGAATGTCGTGGGTTGGAGTGCCCTCATTAACTCTATTTTAATTAACTTTGTCTTTCTTTTGGCATAGTGAGCGACATCGGAGCCAGCTGTGGACGAAGACGACAACAAAGCGAGTAGTGGTATGAGCGCGTGCCTACGCCATGCGACCTCGCAAGACTTTCTGTACCGCAAGCCGCATCTTGCAGACTATTGGGGGTATGAGCCACCTAAGGCTTTCGCCTTAAAATCGTGAGCCATTTCACTCTGTTAAGGTGGATACCAGCGAAGCCGTTTACTGTTTAGCACACGACACGTAGGTGACAGAATTTTGAACAAAGACACGAGTTCATTTACCGTGATGTTTTATATACATTCGCGTGGACTACGGCACCGTCGCCCCGAGAACCCGGAGGAAATTAGACACGCGTGACGTTTTGAGGGGCCCGCCACCACGGGGGAGCGCAAATAAAGGAAGAGAGAGAAGAATACAGGAAGGCAGGGATGTTAACCAGTCAGTAGTCTGGTTGGCTACCCTACACTGGGGGAAGGGAGAAGGGGAAGAGAAAGAAGGGAGAGAGAAGGTGTAGGTACGTGTACGGACAGCACTTCAGTTAAAGTCGCTCGAGCAAACCAGAAGTTCTGAGAACACACAAAAGTGCCTTCACTGCCTTCTGAGCCGATGATCGGTCGGGACGGTGCTCTAATATTGTCTGTTCACTCAGAGGACGATCGTCTAGTTTCCTCAATGTGTCGGACAAATACTGTCTTTGTGCTTGAAATTGAGGACAATGGCACAATAAGTGGTCGATGTTCTCCTCGCATCCGCAAACATCACATGCAGGACTATCAGCCATTCCAATTAGTGCTGAGTAGGCATTCGTGAAGGCCACTCCAAGCCATAACCGGCACAGAAGAGACGCTTCACGCCGGTGCACACCGGCTGCAGGTCTGAGTTGAAGTGACGGGTTTAGTCGGTGCAGTCTTGTGCGCCTTGTATGTACGGTATTCCACTCTGCTAAGGAGATAGTGCTTGCCAGAATGCCAAGTTGTCTCGCGGCGTCGGTCCTTGAGAGAGGAATGGGGACGCAGCGGTCTTCTTGGTTTGACGTCCGAGCTGCCTTATCGGCGTCATCATTACCAATGATACCGCAATGACCTGGTAGGTGGATACGCAAGCGCTTGGGACGCCTATAAAGGGACGGTGGTGCGAACGCAGATATGGCCGACGCGGGTCAAAGTGTAGTATCTGTTCTTATCATCTTAATATCTGATGCGGGTTCTATTTGGACCCAAGGTCTAACTTGCAAACTTATTTTTGCAAGTTGGCGCAATGCTTGAAGCATGCTTCATCTCCGCAGTGGGTCGGCCCGGTATTGCGCTATCTCCGGGTTCGGTCCACTGTTTTTGCACAGGCAGAACGGAACTGCACGGAACCCCAGCCATAAACAGCTTCGCTGTAAAAAAAAAAGTAACAAAGAGGTCGTTCCAATCGCAGTCATTCACTCAGGCTTGTCGATCTCAAAAAGCTCAGTAGCGCATTGCACGGCCTTCTGATGCGATGGTAAGTCGCGTCGAAGTTGCAAAGTTCGTTCTTCCGACAGAGGCTTGTCCTCCAACTGGTTCAGCACTACGGAAAGCGATTGTCTCTGCTCACTGTAGTGCGGGCACTGGCAAAGAACACGCCGAGTTGTTTCAGCCTCCGCTGCGATCCTCACATGCTGCTGTGTCGCCATACCTATGCGGAACGCGTAGTATTGTAAACGCGGCGCCCAACACTACAGAAAAGTGTCGCGTCTCTTTGGGAAAGTCTTGGAGGAAGTCGAAAGCTGAATCTAGGGTAACGGGCGTGCATAAAATGTGATTCATTCCACTATCAAGTTGAAAATATTGACGGCAGCAAAACTCGCAGCGCTCCGAGTCGTACTACACTTTATTATAATCACGAACCAACACACAAATGGTAGGTTCTTTGCTACTCGAACACGGCACGGTCCTTGCGTGGTCCGCACGCACAGTTGGTATTCGAAATCTTTTAAAGCGAAAGCTTTACTGGCCACAAACTTGCGATTTCGCCGTGGCGGTACTTCGAGGAGGCACATGACGTCACAACGCGCGCCTCGACGCGGATATTTGTCTCTCTCTCGCTTCCTAGTCACTACTGCACCGAGTGACAGGTATTCCGCCGCTGCGCAGCGCCGCGCCTTTCACCTGCCGCCGTTTGGTATGACGTCACACCGCGTTCGTCGTCAGTGCACTCGCCTCCGCTCGCTTCGCCAGCTGCATCGCATGCCTCATAACATGTCGGAGGATTGAAAAGGAGAGCTCGTGTGCGCCGCAATCACAGTTGAGGCGGCAGTACGGACGGAGACAATTCTGATATGCAGGAGGAGGCCTGGAATCGACATGGGAACGAGATGAAGAGGAAATGAATCGCCCAGGAAACAGACGAGCAGCGCGCCGAACGACTGGCTAAGCGCCGCAACATAGCTAGACAACCAGACTAACCTGGACTTGTAATCAAGATTAACCACCGTGGTTAGCCTTGGTTGCTGACCATGGTTGTCCATCGCGAGCTAATAGGTAGAAGTACTTCAAGGGGACCTTTATTTGTTTATGAAATATTTGTGTTAAGAAGGAGATGTTACGAAATATTTTTTGACTACAACATCCAAACTTTCATGAGTGAATATAGATTCTCCAACACTCGGCAACAAAATAACTTCTCGATACCCTTGCCTTACACGCCAATTCTAAATGTAGGCGGACGAGCACCCCGTCGGTGTTAGGGGAGGATTTTGCGAACGCATGGTATGTACTGTGAAGCATTTCCAATCAAGTGGTATTGTTTTGTGCTGACAGGCGCCGAAGGGGTAATCAGCTGACAACTCTTGTGCTATGCCTATACCCAGGCCGATGGAGTTTATGCTCTGCCACACATTTTTTTTCTTTATTGTAATGCACCTTACAGCAGTTTTATCACCTATCACGTGGGACGCAATACGTTCCACAATATACCGGCAATAATAGCCGAGACTTATCTCGGCTATTATATCTGCCAATTGTTTTTTTTTTTTTGCCGAGTTGTGCGAAGTTTCAGGCTAAATGTCTTCGCCTAACACTGTATGACAGGCAGCAAGCGTGATTTTTTTTTGGTTTAGAGCAGAAACATTGAACGGGGAAGAAGAAGCTTGGCACGCCATTCACTCTATCTTGAAAGCAAGGTCAGAGGGGCGCGATCAAGCCAGGTGTGAGGCCGGGCTAGCATATTGATATAACCAGCTCGAAGGTTAACCTTGAGGATGAACAAGCGCATGTCATTGTCACTTGTTTTTATGTCCCGTGTCAACCCTCGCTCTCATTATATCGCAGAGGAGAGATGGATGGATGGATGGAAACAACTTTATTCTGAATCCGGCAAATTTGACGACCCGGGCTCAGGTCTCCCATGAGGGGACTTCGAGGCCTTGCCTCGTCGCCGCCTCTCGGGCTTGCTGGACAGCCCACTCTTGTGTCTTGAGGTTGGAGCTGCGCAGAGCGGCGGCCCACTTCGACGCAAGAGCCTCCGGAGCTACTGCCATTGTAGCTGATGCAACCCGACACTCCCACAACATGTGTGACAGCGTCGCTCTAGTGTCCTGACATAGTTTGCAAAGAGCAGTCGGGTATTGCGCGGGGAAAATGTGCTGCAATCGCACCGGACTGGGGAATGTTTGTGTTTGCAATTGTCGCCAGATGACTGCCTGGCGACGTTTCAGCATGGGGTGAGGTGGGGGCAGCAACCGCCTGCCTAGCTGGTAGTGCTTGGTGATGTCACTGTACCTGACCAGGCGTTCTCGCGTGTTTTGAGCCAGCAGTTCCGAACTCGAAGAGGCGGTCTCCGATTCTGCGCGGCGGGTCAGTTCTCGCGCAGAGCGGTGTGCTACCTCGTTCAAGTTAATGAGGCCCTCATCGGTGGGGGTGGCGACGTGCGCTGGAAACCATATGATGGCGGTGTTATCGAAGTGCTGTCGACCAGCTTTCCTTAGAATCTGGAGAGCTTCTGAGGAAATGCGCCCCCGCGCGTAGTTGCGAACTGCGGATTGTGAGTCGCTAAAAACTACCTCGCAGAGGGGGTCGGTAAGCGCAAGCGCAATCGCTACCTCTTCTGCTGTTTCGGGGTATTCCGTTGCGAGACTACACGCGTGCGTAAGCCGGGAGCTAACGTCTACGACTACCGCCGTGAATCGGTGTTCTCGTGTGTATTCTGCGGCGTCTACAAAGCGCGTAGTCCTCTTTCCACCCAAGGAGCGCAGCAGTGCCTTGGCACGGGCCTGGCGTCGGCCCCGATTATATTCGGGGTGCATGTTTCGAGGTATAGGGGCGACAATCAGCGTGTCGCTGAGGTCAGGTGGAATGACCTGTTTCTGACCGTGTTGGACATGGTAGTTGAAGCCGAGTTTCTGCAGGATGTACCGGCCCGTGGCTGTCAGAGACATGCGTTCGAGTTGAGAGGTTCTTTGCGCATCCACGATTTCCTCAAGCGTGTTGTATACCCCCAGCTGTAGCAGACGAGCAGTGCTTGTGGACTCCGGTAGGCCAAGGGCGATCTTGTAAGTCTTGCGTATAAGGGTGTTGATTTTCTCCCTATCAGTGACATTCCAGTTGTGGAAGGCAGCCACATAAGTGATGTGACTGATTGCGAAAGAGTGTATGAGGCGCATGACACTGTCCTCCTTCATGCCCGTGTGCTTGTTTGTAATGCGTTTGATCAGGCGGGTAGCCGCTGTAACCTTGCCTTCGATTTTGCGGATAGCTTCTATGTTTGACCCGTTGGCTGTTATATGCATGCCTAGGATGCGTATCTTCGGGACTCGGGGAATGCAGGAGCCGTCTTGCGTATAGAGGATTATGTCGTCACATTGGCGCGATTCGGCTGTAGGCTTGGGCCGGCGGCGCGAGCGGTAGACGAGCAGCTCCGATTTCAGTGGAGATAGTCGGAGACCTGTGTCTTGAAGGTAGGTTTCGACTGCAGATACCGCTGCTTGTAAGGTGCATTCTATCTGACCGTCACTACCCTTGTTGACCCACAGGGTGATGTCATCTGCGTACAAGGCGTGATGGAGGCCATCGATCTCGTCGAGGTAGGCCGGGAGACCTAGCTTCACGAGGTTGAAAAGGAGCGGGGATATGACCGATCCTTGAGGAGTGCCGGTGCTTCCTAGTGTATGTTCGTCGGATGTCATGCTGCCGACCGCGAGGGTGACTGTGCGGCGCGAGAGGAAGTCTCTGACGTAGTTGTAGCTTCGCTCACCCAAGTTGAGCTTGTTTATGCGGCTCAGGATTGCTGCGTGTGCTACATTGTCAAATGCCTTTTCCAAATCTAGGCCGAGGATGGCCCGATTGCCACTAGTTGGGTCATTGATAATCTGGTGGTAGAGCTGGAGCATGACGTCTTGAGTGGAGAGGTGTGACCGGAAGCCCACCATAGTGGATGGGTAGGCTCCAGTGTCCTCGAGGTGGTGGTTGATGCGGGAGAGGAACGCGTGCTCCATCACCTTGCCGACGCAGGATGTGAGGGAAATGGGCCGCAAGTGGTCGAGGCTGGACGGCTTGCCTGGCTTCGGTATCAGGACTGCTTTAGAGCGTTTCCACGCCTCTGGGATGCAACCTGCTCGCCAGCATTTGTTGATGTATGCCGTAAGAGCGGTTATCGAGGCATCATCGAGGTTTCTTAGAGTCTTGTTCGTAACCTTGTCGGGACCAGGTGCTGATTTGCCATTAAGGTCGTGGAGAGCTGCGCGGATCTCTGACTCGTGAAATTCTTCATCGAATGTCACATTTGTCTCTCCAGTGTAATCTCCGTGTTGCACATCGGGCCGTTGAGGGAAGTACTTGGCTAGCAGGCGTGTCACAAGCTGGTGATCACTCGTGGTAGTCTGTTCCTTGTGCAAAAGGCGTTGCAGGTTTGCTTGCTGAGCAGACTTGCTCTGCGTTTCCCCCAAGAGGTGACGAAGGAGACGCCACGTGCTGCCATTGTGGAGCTGCCCATCGACCGCGTTGCAGATGTCATACCACTGTTGGCGGCTTAAGGTCCGGCAATGTTCTTCCAGCTGGCGATTGATATGTGCGATCTTCTTACGAAGCTTTCGGTTGTGCCTTTGCTTTTTCCATCTTGCGTTTAGTGACGTCTTCGCTTCCCAGAGGTGGGCTAGTCGGCTGTCGATCTTGTCAACCTGGACCTCGGGTGCGAGCGTCTGCGTCGCCTTGTTCATGTCGTCGTTGAGCGTCTCCATCCATGCCTCGATGTCATCGATGTTCTCCTCACCTCTCTGTTCAGCTCGCTGCTTTCGGAATTTGTCCCAGTCCGTCCATTTGAATAGCTTAGGAAAAGGGGGTGTACCCGCCTGAGGAATTCGTGTTTCTATGATCATGTGGTCACTACCGAGATCTTCAAAGGTATTGCGCCACATTGCTTGAGGGATGTTACGGACCGAGAGGAGAGATACCGATGCAAGATGCTGCAGGGGTGTCACACATGTGATGTAAAAGCAAAGGAAATCTAGGCCTATGGCTCACACGTGATGAGAGCTTTATATATAAAAATTAAAAGCAAAGTGGTTTGGGGCTGCCTCATACTGCTGGAAAAATGTCCGCAAAGCTTCTTTCTTTCTGTATATTACGCTTATTTATTGATGCGTTTTGCACGTTTCTTGAGGGTATTTATATGTATCGTCATTAAAGGATCAAAAGAACCTTGTCAACTACGATTATGTTGAGTTGCAGTAGCATACGTCCATTATAGGCAGCGCTTTTTGCATCCCCAGCGAAATTGGAGATTGGCTTTCCCTGGCAATCCATGAGTCCGCTATCCACATCCACGAACTCGCAGCCGCATCCACGAAACAGAATTGGCTATATCAGGGAAGATCTATCACCCTCCTTAAGGATACCGGTCCTGACTTTCCCAGGCTGCTTCTCGTGCGGCGTCAATCGCGAGCAGGAGCGCAACTACCTGGGCCGCATGGTACTCACTCTACCCGCGGGCCAACATGGACTACAGCGCATACCGGCAGCGGGAATCGAACCCGTCCACCTTCCCCTATTTACTTACGTACAAGAGCTAGTCTCGTTTATATGTACGAATTCTTGGGTTCTCGTGTACAATAAGGGTTGTTTAAACGAAGTTTCTTCGTGGTTTTGTATGTTCGGAAGTACGTCTCTGCGTCTGTGCTATCATTTAATTTAAGAAATTTTAGTCAAGGTCCACTGTAGACATAGGATAGGATAGGACTGGAATAACTTTATTATAATGCCGGCAACTGACGGTTTGAGACGTCATGACGTTGGCCAAGCGTCGACCCGGCGTTATGCCCTATTTTACCCTACCTCAGTTCGGCCTGCTTGTAGTGGGTTGTGAGGCTTGTGATTTTCTAGGGCAACCCGGGCCTGCTGGACGGCCCATAGTTGAGGGTTCTTGTCGGTAGGCTGCAGTACACTCTGAAGTTCGGGTGGGTATGTCCTGGAGGTAGCTTCTGTCGGGAACCTGGTACACATAATTGCTGACATTGAGTTGTCGGCCACGTTGTTGAAGATTATTTCGGGGAAAATTCCATCAAGGTGTATTCTGTATATGTTTCATTTTTCATTTTCATTTTATTACCTTAAAGACCCCTTGCGGGGTATTACATAAGGGGTGGGTGGTACAAAAATACAGGAGGTTGCCCACTATGTTATTCTACGGACAGAATACTCGTTACTTCTTCCACGAAGGCAGATGAGGTGGCGATGGCAGCGACGTGGTGGAAGGCCGTTCCAGTCTTTAGCTGTGCGATGAAAAAATGATGACGAGCAGGTGACAGTGCGCGCGCTAGGGCGAGCAACATTTAGTGGGTGGCCTGTGCGGAGCGATATGCGTGAAGGTGGTACAATGTAAGGTGCGTGGCGAAGCGAGCTGGTGTAGAATTTATGGAATAATGATAAGCTCGCGATACGGCGACGGTGCGCTAGTGTGTCCGAACCAGACTCTACTTTTAATGGTGACACGCTGATATCATATGAGTATGTCGAGTGAACGTATCTTACGGCGCGGTTCTGTATGGAATCTAATGCGTTGCTGAGGTAAATCCGGTGAGGATGCCATATGGGTGATGCGTATTCGAGTTTTGGCCTAACCAGTGTTTCATACCCAGGAATTCTGGACATGCGTTTAGTTTCCTTTTTCGCCACCACGTGGCGTATCAACCTTGAAGATTTGAAATTCGCGCCGTGACGTATGCCATGACGCACAACTAAAGAAAACACAATAAAAAGAACCACACCCTGAGACTGATGCTTCCCCTCGGCACTTGGAAACGAGCGCGCTTATGTATCAGCGTGATCTTGAAGACAACCTGCTACTTGCTTGACTTGCAATGAATCGACGATTTTGCTAGACACCTTGCCAGACTGCTCGTCGGCATTCCGGGTGAGATGTCTGGCCGAGATAACTGCTCCCGCAAAGCTTGCGTTGGGTTCCCTTTCTTCTTTGTTTTTTCTGTTTATTTGTGCACAGCTGCGGGCGCGGGCTTCGGTATAGTCAGCGTTATTTTTCTTGTGTTTTCTAAGAACCAGTGGGATTCATTAAAATGAAGATTTAGCTTGGGCCATTCTTCGATGCCGGCTGCTCAAATACATGTAAAACGCATAAATGATTTTATGAGAAAATCACTCAACCGATATGAATGAGAATTGTTGCATTCAAGAGAGAGCGTTAGATCACAGTGATCGCTGCAATAATAATTTTGATCTAGGCCATGGCATTATTGACAAGAATGATCGGAAATCGGCAAATTTGAAAAAGAAGTACGAAGTTTACAAATCCGTTAGTTCGGATAAAAGCTGATATCGTATCCCTCTGAACTGCATCCCTTGGAGCATCTCAATCGGACAAATTCGATGTATAAATTTATAACTTATGTGAAGTTGCAATGCCTGTTAAGATTTTGCGAATACCATATTCAGGAGTTAGTGGTGTATTTCAGGGTGGCATATGATATATCATTTTTGTCTGCATTAAATTAAATATTAGGTGCAGCTTAGAGAATTCCGATGTCGTTTTTAGTTGCTGAGTTAGAGTCGTATACTTTGAGTATTGTTTCTTGAGATTTCGCATTTTTTTTAGAATTTAGGAAAGGGGAAGGTAAATAAAAATTGGCTTTCTGAAATGTAATCTTAATTGTTTCTTTTAATTTCAACGTAACTCATGAATTGCGGTGCAGTGGTTCTAAGAAGAAAGGATTGATGATTTCCCAGGTAGGAGCTAAAGCTTCCCGTTAAGTTATGTTTAGACTAATACTTTTGCTGAGAGAAGAAGCAAGACAAGTAGCGCATATACATTATGGCGACCGCAGTTCGATGGGGGCGAAATGCGAAGACACACGTGTACTTAGATTCAGGTGTACGTTAAAGATGCCCAGGTGGTCGAAATCTCGGGAGTCCCCCACTATGGCGTGCCTCATAATCAGAAAGTGGTTTTGGAATGTAAAACCCCATAATTGAATTACCATTACCTTCGCTATGCCAACTGCAATAAACCGCTTTATGGTTTAAATTTGGCGCTTCTTCAAGTCATTGTGCCCTCTGGCGGGAGGGTGCAAAACGATTTCCTCCTGTAGTGGTACTTCACCGCCCCTGTCTGACCTGTTTTACCTGCTTTAACGCACCACCAATGTTCTGACTAACTGCCAAAATACATATGTTGTTAGAAGGGGCTACCCTCTTGTTGTAGTCAGTTGAAACTTTTTGACCCTCAGCCGATATCCTGAAATATAATTTTGAAAAAAAAATTTCCCATTGAGTTACACTTGTGCGTTGCTGTGAAGTTCCGAAGGAGAATGTCCAGAATTCCTGGACATGGAAAATTTGCCGCCGAGGATCCCGCTGCTGCTGCTCAGTATGAAGCGCGTGCACCTGACGGACAAGTTGTCTTAATATACACGTGGCCTTCGCCTCTGCTGTGCTCTCAGAATGAGCTATTTACTGACGTCCCGTGAGACTAGCATCGTCCACGACAGGTGGCGCCACTCCAGTTTAATGTTTTTGTCGTTTTTCTCGCTTGCAAATGCTCCGTATAGCGAATTCGTTATTACAGAACCCTCATATCGCCGTCTAGCTATGCCAGCTTTCAACCACGATGCTCGATGCTCTGAAAGGATGAGTTTGGGCACCAATTTTCGTGCGGGAGATGACTTGTCGGCTTACACGGGCTTGCATGAAAAACTTCAAGCTTTGCAAAAGTAAGGAATAATGCCCTAGAAACTCCTTTAACCAAGGTTTCTCTCTCTGATGTGCAGTGTGATGAAAACGCGTAGACCGATAGATGCCTCGCTGTATGATAACGCCTTCCGTCATCTGACCATCTTACACACCCCGATATGTAGTCACGCATGAGCCTCGCAGCCTACTATAACTGAACATGAAAAAAACATGAATAAATAAATTATTTATTATTCGAAGAAAGCTTTTCCGGTTCTCAAAGATACCGTAATTTCAAGAAACCCTCGATTCAGCTATGGTTCCCCTGGTTAACGTTTCTAGACACTTATCTTTGTAGTCCACTTGTCGTTACATTGGAAGTAAAGTGTGTCGTAATATTCACAAGTGCCACCGAAGATGGAATCAATAGGGAAGGAAGGGCAGTTGCTACATCTAGGTAGAAGATGGTACTTATACTAAGCAGGAGAAGGCGTGGAATCGACATCGGAACGAGATGAAGAGGAAATGAATTGCCCAGGAAACAGACGAGCAGCGCGCCGAACGACTGGCTAAACGCAGCAACATAGCTAGACAACCAGACTAACCTGGACTTGTAACTAAGATTAACCAACATGGTTGGCCTTGGTTGCTGACCATGGTTGTCCATCGCGAGCTAATAGGTAGAAGTACTTCAAGGCGACCTTTATTTGTTTATGAAATATTTGTGTTAAGAAGGAGATGTTACGAAATATTTTTTGACTACAGCATCCAAACTTCCATGAGTGAATATAGATTCTCCAACACTCGGCAACAAAATAACTTCTCGATACCCTTGCCTTACACGCCAATTCTAAATGTAGGCGGACGAGCACCCCGTCGGTGTTAGGGGAGGATTTTGCCAACGCATGGTATGTACCCTGAAGCAATTCCAATCAAGTGGTATTGTTTTTTGTGCTGACAGGCGCCGAAGGGGTAATCAGCTGACAACTCTTGTGCTGTGCCTATACCCAGGCCGATGAAGTTTATGCTCTGCCACACTTTCTTTTCTTTATTGTAATGCACCTTACAGAAGTTTTATCACTTATCATTATCATGTGGGACTCAATACGTTCCACAATATAGCGGCAATAATAGCCGAGACTTAGCTCGGCTATTATATCTGCCAATTGTTCTTTTTTTTTGCCGAGTTGTGCGAAGTTTCTGGCCAAATGTCTTCGGCCAACACTGAATGACAGGCAGAAAGCGTCATTTCTTGGTTTAGAGCAGGAACATTAGGAAGAAGAAGAAGCTTGGCACGCCATTCACTCTATCTTGAAAGCAAGGTCAGAGGGGCGCGATCAAGCCAGGTGTGAGGCCGGGCTAGCATATTGATAACCAGCTCGAGGGTTAACCTTGAGGATGAACAAGCGCTTGTAATTGTCGCTCGTTTTTATGTTCCGTGTCAAACCTCGCTCTGATTATATCGCAGAGGAGAGATACCGATGCAAGATGCTGCAGTGGCGTCTACGCCTATGGCTCACACGTGATGAGAGCTGTATATATAAAAATCAAAAACAAAGTGGCTTGGGGTGAAGCTCGCTTCCAGTTTCCTGCCTAGGGCTGCCTCATACTGCTGGAAAAATGTCCGCAAAGTTTCTTTCTTTCTGTATATTACGCTTATTTATTGATGCGTTTTGCACGTTTCTTGAGGGTATTTATATGTATCGTCATTAAAGGATCAAAAGAACCTTGTCAACTACGATTATGTTGAGTTGCAGTAGCATACGTCCATTATAGGCAGCGCTTTTTGCATCCCCAGCGAAATTGGAGATTGGCTTTCCCTGGCAATCCATGAGTCCGCTATCCACATCCACGAACTCGCAGCCGCATCCACGAAACAGAATTGGCTATATCAGGGAAGATCTATCACCCTCCTTAAGGATACCGGTCCTGACTTTCCCAGGCTGCTTCTCGTGCGGCGTCAATCGCGAGCAGGAGCGCAACTACCTGGGCCGCATGGTACTCACTCTACCCGCGGGCCAACATGGACTACAGCGCATACCGGCAGCGGGAATCGAACCCGTCCACCTTCCCCTATTTACTTACGTACAAGAGCTAGTCTCGTTTATATGTACGAATTCTTGGGTTCTCGTGTACAATAAGGGTTGTTTAAACGAAGTTTCTTCGTGGTTTTGTATGTTCGGAAGTACGTCTCTGCGTCTGTGCTATCATTTAATTTAAGAAATTTTAGTCAAGGTCCACTGTAGACATAGGATAGGATAGGACTGGAATAACTTTATTATAATGCCGGCAACTGACGGTTTGAGACGTCATGACGTTGGCCAAGCGTCGACCCGGCGTTATGCCCTATTTTACCCTACCCCAGTTCGGCCTGTTTGTAGTGGGTTGTGAGGCTTGTGATTTTCGAGCGCAACCCAGGTCTGCTGGACGGCCCATAGTTGAGGGTTCTTGTCGGTAGACTGCAGTATACTCTGAAGTTCGGGTGGATATGTCCTGGAGGTAGTTTTTGTCGGGAACCTGGCACACATAATTGCTCACATTGAGTTGTCGGCCACGTTGTCGAAGATTATTTCGGGGAAAATTCCATCAAGGTGTATTCTGTATATGTTTCATTTTTCATTTTCATTTTATTACCTTAAAGACCCCTTGCGGGGTATCACATAAGGGGTGGGTGGTACAAAAATACAGGAGGTTGCCCACTATGTTATTTTACGGACAGAATACTCTTTACTTCTTCCACGAAGGCAGATGAGGTGGCGATGGCAGCGACGTGGTGGAAGGCCGTTCCAGTCTTTAGCTGTGCGATGAAAAAATGATGACGAGCAGGTGACAGTGCGCGCGCTAGGGCGAGCAACATTTAGTGGGTGGCCTGTGCGGAGCGATATGCGTGAAGGTGGTACAATGTAAGGTGCGTGGCGAAGCGAGCTGGTGTAGAATTTATGGAATAATGATAAGCTCACGATACGGGGACGGTGCGCTAGTGTGTCCAAACCAGACTCTACTTTGAATGGTGATACGCTGATATCATATGAGTATGTCGAGTGAATGTATCTTACGGCGCGGTTCTGTATGGATTCTAATGCGTTGCTGAGGTAAATCCGGTGAGGATGCCACATGGGTGATGCGTACTCGAGTTTTGGCCTAACCAGTGTTCGGAAAATTTGCAGCCGAGGATCCCGCTGCTGCTGCTCAGTATGAACCGCGTGCACCTGACGTACAAGTTGTCTTTTTTTTTTTTATTGATATGATATAAGGAGATGTTGGCGCACAGTTTAAGGCGCCGGCTACTCCTCATCTCTTCAGTGGTTCTGTCGTACATCGTACAGTGTTCAAGGTGACATATCAAATAGTCTTTTCACACAAGCACCAGGACATATCACGCTACGTTTCCACAAGAAGAATATGACGTAAGGAACACATGGTACATACAATATACAATGTCAATGTCTCCACACTTATGTAGATGAAAGTCTCAAAAGTACAAAAGATATTGTCGCCTAATAACACATTGTCTAGTCAGCGGGTGGTGCATACATCGTGTGAATGCATTATCACATACAGTCACATTAGAACAGTCAACATAACATAAGTTGTCTTAATATACATATGGCGTTCGTCTATGCTGTGCTCTCAGAATCAGCTATTTACTGACGTCACGTGAGACTAGCATCGTCCACGACAGGTGGCGCCACTCCAGTTTAATATTTTTGTCGTTTTTCTCGCTTGGAAATGCTCCGTATAACGAATTCGTTATTTCAGAACCCTAATCTCGCCGTCTAGCTATGCCAACTTTCAACCACGATACCCGATGCTCTGATTCCTGAATCTTCATTCACTGCTTCGCAATACCAGCGTAGAGTGAAAGGATGAGTTTGGGCACCAATTTTTGTGCCGGAGATGACTTGTCGGCTTACACGGGCTTGCATGAAAAACTTCAAGCTTCGCAAAAGTAAGGAATAATGCCCTAGAAACTCCATTAAACATGGTTTCTCTCTCTGATGTGCAGTGTGATGAAAACGCGTAGACCGATAGATGCCTCGCTGTATGATAACGCCTTCCGTCATCTGACCATCTTACACACCCCGATATGTAGCCATGCTTGAGCCGCGCAGCCTACTATAGCTGAACATGAAAAAACATGAATAAAGAAATTATTTATTATTGGAAGAAAGCTTTTCCGGTTCTCAAAGATACCGTAATTTCAAGAAACCCTCGATTCAGCTATGGTTCCCCTGGTGAACGTTTCTAGACACTTATCTTTGTAGTCAAGTTTTCGTTGCATTGGAAGTAAAGTGTGTTGTAATAATCACAAGTGCCACCGAAGATGGAATCAATAGGGAAGGAAGGGCAGTTGCTACATCTAGGTAGAAGATGGTACCTATACTAAGTGGATACCAGCTGTCCTACGGATGCCTTCTAGTATCTGGGAGCTATAGTAGGCTTAGTGGACCACGACGAGATGCTAAGTTCTTTATGGCGAGATGCTATAGTAGTGTTTCGCGGTGCTGAAGGGTCACTTTCACGGCGAAAGAAAGATTTGGTGGAAGCGAGAATGGCTCAGACCGTGTAGTACAGACCTAAAGGTGATTTCTGCGAATATAGGACACCGACTTCCACGCTGTAGTATGTCCCTTGCGCAAGGGGCAACATTTTGAAGATTTCTCAAAGAACTGCTGACGAAGGAAAGTGAACGGCGTTAGTTTTACCTCTAAAAGACGCTCATTCTGATCAAGTCTGTTGCATTTTTCCATGCAAGAAATCACACTGCGTATTTTTCTCGCTGGGCTGTCAATTGCGATGACGACGACAACGACGACGATGATCCGAGCAACCCTCTTATAAGCGGGGTAGTGGCGTATTTCACTAAACTTTGTAATATAAATTAAAGAGGGAGCCTGGCTCCTGTGATCAGCTGCAGCTAGTGTCAGGAGTGCAAAACCAGCTTTGCCTAGGTTCTTTCACGACCCAGGAGCAGTATCACAAGCCCGAAATCGTTTCTTATCTTCTATCTTAGCTCTATTTCATTGCGTTACTGTGGCAATTATACGTTCGCTTTTTATGGCATATATTACCGCCTAACACCAAAAAAAGTAGTCGTGTTTATTTGATTTCTAGGTGGCTGGTTTTCTTTGTCCCATAGATCGCGAAGCCCTTACGTAACGACAAGCTAACAAGATCAGTAGAACACCATTTCCAAAAAGAAAAAAGAAGAAAATCTCCTATATGAGCAAAGAGGAAGCCTCCCTACCTTTACGGAAGCATAGCAACTGCGTACAAATTCTAGCCGCCCTTTCCTTCGCCTTTACCAAGCGCATATGCAAAATAGCGCCAAAACTAGGCCCTGCAGGTAAGGAAGGACGAAACACACGTTTTAGCCACTAGGAAAACTGAGCTAATAAATGGACAGCGGAACCTAAAGGGACGCCACCTGGAAAGCCTAAGCTTCGGTGATGGGACTGTTTTCTCCGGATGAGAATAAGGAAACATCATAAAAAATATTGTATAATATGAAGTTACGAGGCGATCATCAACTTCTTGTGAAACCAAGACATCTGTCGCAGCTATAAAATAAAAGAGTATTTCTCCCTTAAAAAGCAACGAAGTGTTCTGTTTTTACAATACCTCTATACCCAGCCGTTGATTACATTTTAGTAGCGAATGCATTACTCGTTTCTCCGCGTAGGAAAGCAAACACAGGCCCTTCTTTATTGGACAGGAGAATAAAATATATGTGCGTGTGTGCATGGCGTGAGAAGCGGATAATTAAAAGTTCAAAAAATGATAAGTTTTGTTCAATTTCGCACGAAACAAACAGGGGGGGAGGGGGAGGCTGGCTGGGCCAATTTTCCTTTTTTATATGTACTTTTGCTGCCAACTGGGACACGAAAGCACGACCACGAAGACACCTTGCATTCTCGTCTGCGTCTCTGCGTCCGGACGACGACAGGGATAATAAACAATGTTACCTGCTGTGTACGGAATCAAGTACACAACGAAAAGGGCGACCGCAGGCTCTACATAATGATTAATCTGGCCTGTGTACTTATCTGTCCCGCGGCAGATTAAAAAGTGCGAGAGCACACGCTATGGAAGTGTAACAAAGGGGAAAATAATATTGCAGCAGATCCAACCAGTTGGAATCTATATCGAACGAAGCTTTGTGCGAGTTCATTAAGAGTCGGAAGACGAGCACAAGCACGCACGCGCACGCAAGTGACGGCGTGCACTAATTATACCGAGAACCTTTTGTTGAGCGAAGTTGCTGACTACTAGCAAGTAAGATGGAGGCACCTGGAACACATCGTGGTTTCAGAGGCAGCGTTCGCATGCGCACGTAGCCCGATTCGAGCCCATTCCATACGCAAGAAGCGTTTACTTCATCATCACCGTGCAGCCGCGGATTCGCGGAGGCGAGCTTTCGGGTTCTTTTTTTTTCATTCCCCGCACGGCCGGTGCCACTGCTGTGGCGGATGCACGGAGGCCAGCGCCATCCGGTGGTGGCGCAAGGAAACCAGCGGCGTGCGCGGAGCGCGTTCTCCGTTGTGATTGGATGGCCTGTTTGGCAAGGAAACAGCCAGGCCGCAGCCACGGTCACACAAAGGTTCGCAAAATAAACTACGCTTAAAAGACACCTTAACAATGGCTTTTTTTTTTTCAAGGTCCTCATAGGAAATGTGCGATTTCCCCATACAGTCCTGAGTATGAATAAAGCACCCTGAAAGCAGTGGTGTCAGTGGCGTGGTGACATTGTCAAGGCGCTTGTAGAAACGAAGGAAGGAAGGAAGGAAAAAGTGGAGAAGGAAAGGCAGGGAGGTTAACCAGTTTAGCATAACCGGTTTGCTACCCTACACATGGGAGAGGGATGGGGGCGATGAAAGATGGGGAAGGGGAAGAGAGAGAGAAGAAACGCGCTTGCAAATACAGTTAGGAAATACGTGAATCCGAAACGCCCGAAGAAACAGATGCCGGATAGCCGAACGAATTAGAAAGGTGACGAGAAGCGCTTGCCAGAACAAAAAAACAAAAAACAAAAAAAAACTATCAGAAGAAGACGCAAACGATAAGAAAACAGAAGCTATTCATGGGAACTTTTACCTAGGGACGAACTCTGATTCTGCACATTACCATGCATGTGACAGACAGAGATGCTTTCATTAGAGAACTGTCGAAGAAATTTGAATGAACTTTATTGCCTTTCAGATAAAAATACACTCTCTTCTGAGACAGAGGGAAGCATAAATTTGATTTAGGGCCTCAAATTTCATATCGCGAAAACCAAGAAGTAAAATATGATAAACGTTCTATTTACGAACTACTCATACATTTCAGAGCGGTGAATGAAACAGCAATTTTGTCCACTCCAGATGTTTCAGAAAGTGCGCCTTACACAAGTGGGGTATCGTATTCTATTTATGAGTTACGATGTAGTAAACTGGATGCTTGACATTATTATTTTTTTCTGATTCCGCGATACTAAAGAATTTTTCTAAAAACATCACGGTCTCAATAAAAATGGGTTTCCTAAAGTTGGTAAACATTACCTTTTACTTGTAAATTCACCTAAGCTTATCGAAAGTGTCGAAGCGTAGACCGATAAAAAGGATTTATTCGTTCCCATTTATATATATAGGAGTTACTGAGACAAACTGCGCTTGTAATGTGGGCAGAGAGAAAAGGCTGATCAGCAGGAACGTGCCACCAAATTACCTGCGCAGCATTTTTTTAAATCTTTTTCGGGCTTTTTTTCAAGCCAGGAGGATACATTTCTTTAGCATGTATTGAGCATTTGAAGTTTAGATCAGGAAATTTTCAATATGGTCCACAAGAGTCTGACATTCTTGCTCTGAATTTAATAGGTGAAAAGCTGAGTAAGTAGCAATAAATAAAATGCGATTAGGCGAAAAACAAAAAGAAAGTTGTCCTACTTCCTCCAAGCTACGGCAAACAACATTACTTTGGTTCTGTCCGGCTATGTGGCACTTCCACATCTTTTAATTTTGGCGCAACTTCCGAGGAACACCCAGTATATAAAAGCTCCTACGTGTAGCTTGCCATAATAGTTTCCTGTCCGCAGTTATTTAGGCGTGTCGTGCATTTGACGCATTATATCTGCCGGCTCTATTTTTTCTACACTTCAGCTCTTCTAGAAAATTTCCCTTTCTCTGTACATGCCTGGGTTGCCTTCTGCTCACCGAGAGGCGATGTCATGCATTTGTTTGCGCTATGCCTTTTGCCATTCGTTCTATCCTTCCCTGTCATTGGGTAACCATGCGCTCTGTCACCATCTGCTATACATTTCCGCCTCATTCTTTGTCCGATTCCTTTTTCTCAATTTCCATAACTCTCAACCGTCGGGGACGCAACGCTGTCCCCATTGGGTCTCTGCCTGGCAATGTTCCTGACTGTTTGTCTTGACTTCTGCCAATACTTCTTTTTTCCTCTCATGGCAGCTCCTACCACTCTCTTTACATTGACAACCAGAACCAAAAGTGATTCCCATTCTCCGCCTTGTTCATTCCTCTGACGTCACGCACATACCGCGCACTCACGACGTCAGCACTTCCGAGCGAACGCCACATTCGGTTCGACGGTACAAACGCAAGAAGAAGATGAATAAAGGACAACTTTCTTGGCCGCCGTCCTGATATCTGACTCTTTGAATTGTCATTTGTCCCTGCCTTTCCTCTGCCTCTCCAATTGTCTTTACATTCACTGTCCTACGCGGCCGAGCGCACTTCTGTCTCAGCGACAAAGGATCGTCTGCAGTGATGCCTGGCCACCCCGTCGGTAAACTCGCTCGTCTCGGCGATTCGGTCGTCGCTAGGTGTTGCTTTTCTTCGTGCCTTTCATTTCGATTTCGAGTCATCCACAATATCGGACTCTGTGTCTTTGAGACAGCTGTGCGTTTGAAGAAGGAACAGAAAAATTGTCGTCAATGTCATCACCATCAGTCCAGTGATATTTACTACAGGGCTCAATCCTTGTCTTTAGACCTACAGTTAACCATATGTTACTTCTGCCGACTGTTACATGTGCCTGCAAGTTTTCTTGGCTTGATTTGGTTGATTTATTCGTTATTCGTTTGAAATGTTGGCAACCTATATAAAATGTCAGGTATACATTACGAACGATTGATTATGACGAACACATCCTTTAAGCAGCTGTTGCATTATCTGCACCCAATGGGCCAACATACATTAATTCTGAAGTTATGCCTCCCGGAAGCACACGGAACTAAAAAAAAAGTAAAGAATTTCTCGAGCTTCTCTCTATCTTAATACATTACGATATTTGTTCTCAATTAACATATGAAGGAGCTTGAGGAAGAAGCCACAAAAATATGGCCTGAAAAGCTCTCAGCAACCTAACACACAACAGCAAAACAGGGCACAAAACCGACACAATACGCAAAATTAAAGAAAACTAGGCAGTGAACAGAATTTAACTCCTAAGCTTATATATATATATATATATATATATATATATATATATATATATATATATATGTATATATATATATATATATATATTACACGTATAAGCTTGGGAGTTTCTATAATTTTCATAGCCTAACCTATAGATTGTAGAAAGGAGTCTTCTGGAGTTTTCTAGCGATTCGAAGCACTAAAAATATAGTCGGTCTAACATGAAAAACAGTGTTTTCAAACATTTTTTTTTCAATCACTCACAAGAACCACGAGACATTATACAAGTTTAATGCACACGCAAACACAAACATGCGCTTGAGTAATATGCACTAGAGAAGACACCTATAATATAAAGAAATATATATAACAAACTTCTCTCTAATTTTAACTATCACATTAGCTACGTTCACTTGCTCTCTAATAGGCACTCCCCTCTTATTCTATCCTAATGCTACTCTTAATATTACATGGCGACAACAGTTAAAAGCATGAAACTGGGTTTGCTACTTCGATTCCTTCATGTTTCCTTTTTGTTACTTAAGGTACGGCAGCTCTGTGGATGATCTCTACCATAGATAATACCAGCAACTTCAAACCGGAACAATTGTTAGAGTAGTTCGAAGCTGTGTTCACTTTCGAAGTTCACCTGCATTAGGAACACTTCGTGTAACATTTCAGGCTCCAAAACGTACACTTTGTATTGGTAAATTTTTAATGAACTGGCTAAAAAGCGATTACACGTCACACTTCTATATTTCTATGCCTAACTGAAAACAGAAAGAAGCCAAGAGAGCTGTACTTTCAAAGCTCTCAGCTTGACGTTATAATAAACTTCATAGCATTTCGCACAACCTGTTCGATCGTAAGTATGGGCTGCTTAACTTAGCGAGGTGCGCATGAAATGGACAATATTGGTTCCTGTTGCAGCCAGCTGTGTTTAGGGCTTGTACTCACACCAGCTGGGCAAGACGCTGGTAATTAATGACTTTCGTGCCTCTTCTTCCACGGAAAGTACCGCCATTCTGAGTTGTAAAAGAAAGCGAAGTTGTTGCTCGTAATACCATAGTAAATGATGGATGATTCGTTTTCTTTAGTCGCGCTTCAAAAGTGCACGTCGGAAGGGAAAATTGAGTTGACCTATATTTCACGTAGCCTGTCTGGTGCCCCGGCAGAAAGTCTCATAGCTTATCGTGCCATTTATTCGTGCGCATAATGGCCTCACGAAGGCGTCCATTTATTTGAATAGTGCCTGGGCAATGCAACTAGGCTTGCTGGACTGACTATCCGGCAGCCCTAATGGGCGAAAATTCCATCAACGCTTTATTACTGAGAATTTGTTTCCGAAACGAAGGAAGGCGATTTGTAAATGCGACAGAACGACGCACACAGAGGTACGGTGCAAGATAATTTACGTATATTTTCGCATGTCACCCAACGTCGACATAATTTACTCGTTTGACCTGTTATGTTTTTTTTTTGAAAAACCAGCGACAAATTGATTGTTAACATACAAATAGATTGGATCAAATTGTTTTCACCTTGAAAACTCTATTCTGGGAAACATCTGTTTCCAATACAATTTATTTGTGTACCTGAGAATGATTTCAAAAGGTACTGTAGTTTGACGGCACCATTTCGTATATAGGGCGTCTCAGCTGAGGGTTAGCGAAGCTGTTCAAGTAGAAAAAAAAAGACAACAAACACGGTGCACGGTATGTTTTTGTGACCTAAGATGTTTGATCCTCCGACCTCTGAAGATAGAACACCATAGGACTTATTGTATCTTGCACTGTGCTTTCTTAATGCTTGTTAAACAGCTTGCCTAATGTCAGCTGGCGCGAACGGGTATAAACCACCACTGTAAGCGTCATGCACTTGTGTTAACTTCATACACAATGAGAAGCTTGAACTGCATTGAAACCGCGCTGTGAAAACATTCTTTGCAGGGTGACTCAATGCATCTCTTTTGCTCCTTCTTGGCTGATGTCTGCGGCACATGTTCTGGACTCTGGACTATGCGCCTCAGGGATGACCCCCGTAGAAGTCGACAATTGCTTGCTGTATGCGGACACGAAAGAACAGTTCAGGTGAGCGTTGGGCGTATGCTCGTTCACTTTGATCGCGTTCCGTATGCAGGGAGAAGCAAAACACTTTCCTAGAGGCGACAGGCAAGTGCCCGAGGAGTCGTGGCGCAAGAATCCCCCCTCCCGAATTCCATCCTCACCCTCTCCCACTCCCCTGCCTATATCTTTTGTCGTATTGCTCCATACTCCCGACAATTGACGGCAACCAGCCCGACATTTTCTATTCCTCGTATTTATGCTTTCGCTCTGCCTCCTGATGCTTTCTTGCCCCCAGTATTGATGTCCCGTATTCTGCACTCGACAATAAGGAGGGCCTTCTTCCATGCAGCCTACATCTCACGTATGATGACTGCACATTGCCTCTTTCCTGCTCAATCATTTATCTTTTCCAGCACTTTCTCGTCTGCGTCTCCCAGTTTCTTTTTTTTTCGTCTTTTATTTTCGCTATATGACGCTTCCCGGCGTCGTATGCATCTACCCACCCTTTTCCTGTCGCAGCACAACTTGGTTTGGTTGTTTCCGTCAATCAATATTTCTCTGGCAGCACAATTTCACTAATATCTGCGTATAGCTTGACATTTACTGTCCTTTTTCTTGTGCCGACCCTTTCCTAGCCACGAGGGCTCATATCCTTGCACTTCCTACTGAATATTCTTACGTCCTTTTTCTGGATGGTACGGGCCTATGGCTCTGGAATAACAGCGCTGCGAGACCTACTCTTCTCTGTTGCTTACTGTTTTCTGTCGCTATCTTTATTACTGCCAGATATTCGTCTTTGTTCCTTGACCCAACACGCGGACTATATAGGTTTGCACATTTCTTTATTTTTTTTTGTTTGCTTTCGTGTCAAACGCATTTTTTTTCTGAGAAAGATGGAATGAGACCCACCGTCCTTTATGAACCGTCTGCCGTTTGGCCTGGCGCGCTTAACGGTGTCTCATCATTATTTTCGTACATCGGTCTTTTCAGCCCTATATTCTGTCGCCATTTGTTTTGTTCACAATAGGACACCGTTTTCTGTACTCGCTCATATCTCGATGGCGCAATATATTTCTTTAGCAGGCCACAGCGTTCTGCATGGCGTCGACCCTCTACGGTCTTCAGTGAGCAATAAAAACACGCTCCAGAAACTGTGAACACCACGACACACTTAACAGGTCTTCAGGACATGCGTGCACGGAAATTAGTACTAACACAACAGTTCTAAGAACACGACGACAAAACCACATCACAGATGCCACATCAGAAGCAGTACGATTCAGCCTAAAATCATATTCACACTGCTCTCTTTTTTTATCCAAGCTCAACGAAGCGTACAGAACTGAAGCTGACAGTCGGACAGGATGCCCATGCCAGCTTCTCCAATGCACTAATCTGTTTTTGCCTATTAGCGTAAGGAAGTTCATTTTTAATTAATAAAGGGGTTTGTTCCGCATGTTAAACGTGTACAAAAGTGGGGTGGCTTTGTTAAACAATACACGAAACGCACGTTTCATGATGCCAACCTACCAGTTAACTGAGCCGAGCAGTTTTATTGCGATAGAAATTACATGGACACTTCAGGCGTATTTTTGCCGTCGCCATCGCCGTGATGTCCTGCGCTAATTTTGGCACCTCTTTTGCCTCACAATTTGCCTAGGTGCTGTTTCTTTCTTCTGTTCGATTTTCTTCATTTCATGCCGTCGGCACTCGGACACTTACTTCCCTGAATTTTTACCACAATAAGTACGACATCAGCTGTCATCTGGAGCTGATTGTGCATTTCCACGGCGGTGGCGTACGCTGTTGTGTTTAAAGGCTGCTTGCCTATTGAAAAGAAAATAATATAACACATTTTATTTGCCAACATTAAACCTTGCCGTACCTGCGAGTGTTCTCGTCACGGCGACACTCTTCTATCTTGCTATCTAAACTCCGTTGATCAAATTGAATTCGCCCCCTGCATTCAAGTGAACTTAATATGCCACGCATGGCAGACGACACAAGTGGCGTGGTTGCGAGAGGGCCTACGAAGATGGCCGGGGTAAATCGCTTAACTAAACGATGACGATAAAGGTCGCTCGAACAGTCAAACAAACGAGAGATGCTAAGCTCGTGACATCTTGATTGCCGTTTCACGCCAAGCAATTCGATGCACGCTCCCCCCGTGGCTGAACGGCGGCTAGTCACTAAAAAAAAAAAGACAAGAGAAACAAACAAAGAAGGCTTCTACCCTCACGTAGCCTCTTTTCCTCTCTGGGCACATTTGCTCTCAAGGTCTCGGGCCATGATGGCGACAGCCATTCTGTGGCATGCTCGGGGTAAATGAATAGAAGAAGCGTTAGAAGCGTTTTGGCTAAGTGTGATAGTCTTCTGTCAGCTGCCAGGAATCGCCTCTGATTTCTTCGCATAAGCCACTAACGTCGTCAGGATCGCTCAGCTGAAGGTCCCCTTCCACACCTCACCCCTCAGCCCGAACCCTTCACAATTCGTTTCCACGAACCTGCACTCAAAGCAGCCGTGTCTCTCAAACCGTACTCCGTCTTCCATGCAATAATTTAAGGCAGCGCATACTCCTCGTTGGTGCTGGCATCCTTTGGGTTCCTGTCCTTATATCACATCCGGCCAGCGTCGATTTGCGTTCTATCTTACATCGTTTTGTACTCACTGGTTTACTTTCACTATCCACTCATGCGGCTTACGGCTCTTCTTCGCCTTCAGTAACGCAGAGCCGCCACTCCTGCCTTCGTTCTGTCTTTCGCGTCTTTTTTCATTCCAGTATTGTGGTTAGCGCAATTCTTTTCCTCCCCTGCTCAGGTTAACCTCGCCACCTCCAAGGTCTAATCTTCACTTTTATCTTTTATCCGTTGTTTGAGGACCTGGCCCGTAGTTTAACCCAACGTACCCACTTAGTTAACGCATTACAGAAAGGATCCAACAATAATCTAAGCTATAAACCGGGGTACAAAGTCATCGCAATTATCGTCGTCATCATTATCATATTACTATAGCATGTCCCTTGCAGAAGGAAGTCATCTCCAAGGTATCTTTGGTGATGTGTACCCTGGTGATGTGTCAGTTTATGCCGTGGTACACCCTCCGGTTCTCTGTCATTCTCAACTGTATAAAATGGAACACACTGTATATGCCCAAGCGTTAAGCGCTTAAGTGACCTGACTCTAGCTTTTAACCAGTCCTTCTTGCCTGCTATGATTATAGATTCGAATGAATTGCCCGAATTCATCGTCATTGAGCGCAATGCAAACGAACTTAAGCAATGAACTTCGGAACAATTCACCTGTTAACCTGTCTTATTCTGGGTTGCTAGTTATGTATTTTACTTTTTTTGTTTATGTATCTTACCACGTATTTCATGAATTCCTTTTGTACCATATTTGTATTGGTGCAGTGGATTTTTGCGTACTTGCTCCTCCGAAACACCTCAAAAGGGGCCTTCAAGGGATCGATAAGTAATCCCTTAAATAAGTGATGCCCTGCGCGTAACAAGCGCCTTAACCGACGGCAGGTAAAGGCTGCAATCCTCTCGAGAACATGAAGGCATTCGACAAAGACAGCAAAGCTACTTCAGTGAGACACCAGTACAAGTCCCACGGGTAACTAGCGAAATTGTTTTATCGTCAGGCAGTCAAGTGAGTCCTTTACAGAACTCGAAACTACAAGGCTATCGCCCCGAGAAAAGGGAGCGTCTTGCGGGACTAAACGCGTAGGTTGTGCAACGAAAACAAAAAACGAAGTGCGAAAATTGCGTGAGGACGCCCACGTGGCTACATTTTCGCAACGGCAGGTCCTTGGTTAGACTTGCTATGGCCACTTATAATGCATTAGACAGGCAGAGTCGAGCAGACAGTTAGAGAAGCTAAGTATATAGAGTCAGAACGCGTGCTCCCAGAATAGGGTTGGTTGACGTCATGTCTGCCAGTTCAGAGGACTAACTACCATGGTGTCCCAGTGCAGTAGAAAAGCAGTTAGAGCCGAGAAGTTAGCGAGTTTGACTTCATTCATTTTTAAGATAATGGAGCGACATACGACAGACGACGACCCTACCACTACCGGAGATGCCTCGAACAGCCTTCTTCTCTTTGCCGTCTGTCTCGCTATTTGATTACGATCACTTAAATAGCACCTTTCTCTAGAGCCATTGGTGCGCTTAGAGAGCCGATAATATTTGGAATTTATTACGGAGTCAACGGGTGCGAAAATTTCTAATGCCCAACGGAAGGAAGAGAGAAACAAAAAAAAAAACAGGCCTGGAAGTTAACCTGGAACAAAAGTCTCGTAATTAGACCTATCACTAACTACTATTGTGAGTAGACTATGGCGACACGCCATTGTTACTTGCGGCAACTTCTGAATGCAATCTAATTCATATATCTTGCAGTGTATTTATTTTCGCCTCTTTGCAATAGATTCTGACGGGTATAGTCAACAAGGCTTCATCGACATAGTCCCAACCTGAACCATGGGTAATACATAAAAAATCGGCTGTTACTCACCTTTTACGATTTTTGAGCAGTCTCTCTTGGTCCACTTATGAGAAATATTATAGAAAAAGGGCGAGGAGAAAGAGATTCAGAGTGCATTATAGTTTAGTACAAATTTATATAGTACCGTGCCTCTGAGGCAATGACAAATAACAAAAGTTTGTTATATGAAAAGCCGACGCCTTCTGTGCTTTTTTTTATTTCTTCAAGTGTTTTCATAATGCTGAATGTTCTATATTTGCTACATGTATGCTCGAATGGCTTGGGAGATGCCCTAACTGAAGGGTGTGTTTTCTTGTATCCATTGTTGCGCTTCCAGCTATAGCTGAATATTTCACCGCGTTCAAGACTGGCTCTGAGAACGAGACCGCAATACTTCGATTGTAGTTATCACATAACTCACAGTGAACTGACGGCATATGCTTGCGCCATTACTTCCTCAAATCTTCTTCTTCTCCAGTGCACTCTAGTGAATAAGTTGCACTTGCAACACGATTCGGAGCAAGGACGTCTGCACATGGGCAGCAGTCTGGTCAAAAGATTACTTGAATACGTTGCACATGCAGCCTTTCTCGACGCGGACAAGCCAAGGCGACGAGTCCGTGCAAACGTCGCCAATGCGAGATCGTATTAGCCGACTGTGCCACTATCTAAAATCTTCCGTTATGTTCTTCTCTTGATTGTCTTTCGGGGTTCTAGTGTACTGGGTCAGAGGACCAACAGCAACGTGGCGTGGAGGACAGAAAGACCTTGTGTCCTCAACAGTGTGCTAACAGCAGACGCCCTGTTGCTTCCTCTCACTGCTGAGGCTGTGCCAGGGAGCCATTGTCTGAGGCTGAAAGTTTGTTTCTGGATGAGCGGGAGGAGATGTACCATACACTGTCGCGTATTGGCCTTTCTTAAGGCGGGGCGTTGACTGTGTCTGTGAATAAACGTTTTTTTATTAAATAATAAGTGAAGTGTAAACGAAGAAACAGAAGCAAGAACGATAAAGAATGACCGAGTAAGTATACATGCGGCCTCAGGGAGTATGCAATGAATGAATTCACGTACGTCGTTTATCTTCATAAAGCCGAGAGTGCTCACGCAGGCGCGCTTGCTGTTCCATATACATTACTCTGCGCAGGCCTTGTAGTCTGCGCCGCAACGAGGCGTACAGTCCCTGGACGACTTGCTGCCTCCGAGTGTCTAAGGCTCTGTATTCCCACAAGATATGCGATGAATGTGAAAATCTTGGCACTTGTTGTTTGCTACTCCTTATTACCTAGTGAATTGGGTCGTCGGTTTCTTTGATTTTCGTCTAAAACTTTTGAAACTGAACAATGTCTACGTCTCACTTTTGAAGCAAGCCTTTACTGACTTCAAATTAAAAAAAATGTAATATCGTGCCGCACAGAGGTCTAGTGCGATGAAGTTAACGCACAAAAGCAGGTACACATAATCAAATTGTTATCGAGAAATATCGGTGCGTTCATGGACACGCTTCAGCATGTCAGCTAAACGTGCGAACATTCCGGCAAGAACGGAACACAGTATTTGAGGAACGAACGCATGGATGTTTATCTTCAACTCCAAAGGTAATTGAAAATATTCTTCAATGTTGATTTGTACAAGATTGCAAATATAGTGTTCTTCCAGAACTTGTTAAAACAAACATATCGTGTCGTCACAGAAGTCAAGATACACGAATTGTCATTAGGTCATGCAGCGTTATAAACAATCTACGGGTGCGCCTGCACATATCGTCAGCAGTTCAGCAAAATTAACAAATTATGTACATTGACGGCTGACGACGAAGTTATGCATTCTACGTTTGTCGGTTACTGTATCGTTTCTGTCGGGCTAATAGGGAGCGTGCGTAATGTTTTCGTTTTATTAGGGTCACTGTTTCGCCCACTTTAAGGTCAGTCGGGTACTGCGATTATTGCATCCTTTGTAACTCAATCTACACATATGTGGTTGGCGGTGAAGAAAACATGGCAGACGCCGACGGGAATGGAGAAGTTAATAAAAATTTTACGTTTGGGCCCTCACACGCCTTCGTCACAGTGGAAATGATTCTTAATAAATAAATGGAACTTTGCGGCGTTCAGAGAGAGAGAGAGAGAGAGAGAAAATGATAAATGAAAGGTAGGGAGGTTAACCAGGACTGAGCCCGGTTGGCTACCCTACACTGGGGAAAGGGAAAGGGGGACGGAAAGATTTAAAAAAAAAAGAGAGAGAAAGTCCACTGGAGATATCAGTCGGTCACTCCGTCCGGATCACAGACGCTGACTCAATCCGGTCGCTTTCAAATATCGCAGCAGCGCTTTTGTGGCCTTTTGTAGCTGTGATATGCGAGGCCATGAGCCCAAGATCTTGTTCAAGGTGAACGGCTTTCCATCTAGCTGATTGAGAGCTGTGCAGAGGTCTTGCCTTTCATTTTCATAAGATGGGCAGTAGCACAGTAGGTGTTCTATAGTTTCCTCGACACCGCAGGCATTGCACTCGGCGCTATCAGCCATTCCAATCAGAAATGCATAAGCATTTGTGAATGCGACGCCCAAACGTAAGCGGCACAGCATTGTTTCCTCATTTCGCGGAAGACCTGGTAGCAGCCGCAGTTGCATAGAGAGATCGAGGGAATGCAAGCGATGGTGAGTGAATTCAGGTGTGTGCCACTTCTCCAATGTCAAAGAGTGCGCTAGCTTGCCTAAGTGTTGGGCTGCGTCGGTCCGCGATAAAGGTATTGAAACAAGGGTTGCTCCCTCGTGAGCTTTTCTAGCAGCTTCGTCAGCGAGGTCGTGTCCGGAGATACCGCAATGACCAGGCAGCCACTGAAACACGACGTCGTGTCCTTTCGCGATCATGTGATGGTGCATTTCTCGTATCTCCGACACGAGTTGTTCACATGACCCGCGACGAAGAGATGCCAGAAGACATTGTAAGGCCGCCTTCGAATCGCAGAATATAGCCCACCGATTAGCCGGTTGGTTATTAATATAATCAACGGCACCTCGGAGGGCAACAAGCTCCGAACTAGTCGATGTTGTCAAGTGAGAAATCTTGTATTGGATGCTTAGTGAACGGGATGGTATAACCACTGCGCTGGTGGAGCTGGTCTGAGTGGAAGAGCCATCCGTATATATATGTACTCGATCAAAGTAGAAAGTGTGCAAACAATCCAGAGCTGCTTGCTTCAAGGCCAAGGTACGCAGGTCGGTCTTCTTTCTTATCCCTGGAATCGTAAGACGCACTTGAGGTTGTTTTAAGCACCACAAAGCTGAGGTTGAACGTGCAGAGGGTGTGAAACCCGATGGTAAGGAGGCACGGTGGATGCTGACCTTGTTGGAGAAGGACGCCTGTGGTCGTCGTTCTGGCAGGCACGCAAGAGAGCTTGACTGCATCCGTGAAACATGACGAACATGGACTCTAAGCGTTTCGGTGCTAATGTAAGTCGTGATCGGATGGTCTTGAGCCATTATAATGGTTCCAGCTGTCGAGGCGCTGCGCGGAAGGCCTAGGCAAACACGTAGTGCCTGCGCCTGCACGCTCTGAAGTTCTCGAAGATTTGACTTGCATGTTTTAGCAAGCACGGGGGAGCTATAGCGTAGGTATCCGATGAACAGTGCTCGATATAACTGTAGCATGGAGCCCACTGACGATCCCCATGTTTTGCCGGCGATGAACTTGAAGACGTGAACAATAGATGTGAGCTTCTTCTTTAGGTGGGCAACATGAGGGCTCCAAGTGAGGTCCCGGTCTACAATGACGCCCAAAAACCGGTGATTTCTCTTGTAGGAGATAGGCTGACCATTGATGCATACTGGATAAGGAGTCATCGTTTTTCGCGTAAAAGCGACTAATGCACATTTTTCTGTTGAGATGGTAAGGCCTTGTGTGTGAAGGTAGTCAGATGCCTGTGTTGCTGCTTTCTGTAGCCGTGCGCGAGCCTGCAGGCGCGTGACCGCTGATGTCCAAATGCAGATGTCGTCGGCGTAGATTGAAACACTCACTGTTTCCGGTAGGGATTCGGCCAGCCCAAGAAGCGCGAGGTTGAAAAGAATAGGGCTTAGAACACCGTCTTGGGGAACGCCTCGGCATGTGTAGTGGTCGGTAGTCGGACCATCTTCCGTTCGTACGAACAAGGACCTTTGTGTCAAGTAGTTACTGACCCATCGATATACTCGCCCTCCTAGTTCAATTGTCAGAAGTGCGTCTAGAATGGTTTGATGGGAAACGTTGTCGTAAGCGCCTTTCACGTCAAGAAAGAGCGCTACTGATAATCGCTTCCGAGATTTTTGTTGTTCCACAGATGATACTAGATCGATGACACTGTCAATCGATGAGCGACCGCGTCGGAATCCCGCCATAGAGTCAGGGTAAATTTTATGGTGTTCAAGGTACCATTCGAGACGCATGAGGATCATACGTTCCATGAGCTTCCCGATGCAGCTGGCAAGAGCTATAGGCCGATAGGATGCCAGTTCGAGCGGTGACTTTCCTGCTTTTAGAAGCGGTACCAGGCGGCTGCGTTTCCATTCCTGTGGGACGACACCACCTTGCCATGAACTATTAAAAAGGCTGAGGAGTTCTCTTCGTGCTTCTCTGCCTAGGTGGCGCAAAGCAGTATATGTTATGCCATCGGGTCCTGGTGAAGACGAACACCTACATAGCGCCATAGCAGCTTCTAACTCTTCCATAGAGAATGGAGCGTCCATGCTTGCATCTCGTGGGCTGGGGATGTTGCCTAGAGCCATGTCAGGGACTAAAACCGTGCCACCGGCGACGTTCGCACAAAATTCCTCTGCGACGTCTATCTCGCGGCGGTTTTGATAGAGAGCAAGGGCGTTGAATGGGTGTCGTTGCTGGGGACTTGAGCAAAGACCCCGTAAGGTACGCCACACACAGGACAATGGCTTGCGGGGGTCTAGTGAGTCGCAAAAACATTTCCATTTTTGATCCGCTAGCTTATCCATTCGGCGTTTGATCTTCTTTTGCATGCGCCGAGCTTCTCTGAGGTCAAGAATTGACTTCTTTCAGCTCGGCGACGTAGTGCACGAAGTCTTTCCAATTCAATGTCATTCTCTGTACGCTTTGATGGATGTGTGAAGCAGCGTGTACAATCTTGCATAGCGTCTGCAATTATGTCTTCTAATCTGCGTGCAATATGTGTCTTGCATGTGTCTTCTACGCGATCTTGAAAGACTGACCAGTCGATTTGGCGAGAGACTACCGGTAATGCGGCGTCTAGTCCATCGATTCTCACATAGGTCGGAATATGATCACTTCCATGGGTTTCAATATCAGTGAACCACTGCACGCTCAAAGTCAGGCAACGTGACACCAAAGTCAAGTCAAGGCAGCTACTGT
The DNA here is from genome assembly GCF_023375885.2 of Dermacentor andersoni. NCBI lineage: Eukaryota > Metazoa > Arthropoda > Arachnida > Ixodida > Ixodidae > Dermacentor > Dermacentor andersoni. The sequence continues at coordinate 145,093,253 of NC_092821.1, read as the reverse complement.
ATGTAGTTCCTCGCAGAAATGTCGGGCTTCCGTCATTTAGAAGACACAGGTTGTGGCCTGATGCAAAGGATACTAGTGACCTGCCCCTCGAATTTATCCTGGAGCTTCCCCATATATGGTGGTGAGCGTTGAAGTCCCCTGTTATTATCCAAGGACCGGGAGTATCAGCCATAATATCTTCCAGTCTTTTTCTATCAAACCTGACTTGTTGGGGAAAGGTAGACGCCAATAAGAGTAAAAGACAGCTTCTTCTTTTTCACAGTAACACAGACGTATTGGTTACCGTCGTGTGGCGCTACGTGTTGGGAAAAATACGTAAGGTCCTTGCGAATGTAAACCAGAACCTTACTACTACGGACACGTGTTTGAAAGAAAAGATTCATATCCCGATAGTCTTATGGAGGCTGATAAGTTCGGTTCACAGATGACCAGTATAGGAAAATGGTTTGCAAATACGAACTGTCGGAAATCCGAAATACGAGACCTCAGGCCTCTCGCATTCCATTGGAATATGGAGGCACTTCTCACATCATCCCGGAACGATCTTTGTTGTTGTCGATGAGCCATGGTTCTGCTGTAGAAGTTCTCAAGCACTGGACTTCTGAAGGCTCGCCAGAACCGGACTGATGGCATCCAGCAGTTGCAATGCACTTCGAGCTGTTGGTGTCTGTAGCTTGTCCAGTAGAACACGAATAGTACTCACCAGAGAGCTGATCATAACCAAGATCAACAAATTGTTGCGGCGTTCAGGCTTTCTTCATTTTCTGGGGGGCAATTCTACCAACGCTCCTCCTTATATATTCTACTGCTATCTCTTTTGTACTGCCGCACCTTCCAAGTTTCACTGTGCTGAAAGTTCTGTGCGCACAGCTAATGCCCGAATCGTCAGAACTGGAAACCGAAGTAAGACAAGTGCGATGTTGCACACGGCACGTACCGCAGTGGCAATCCTATGGCGAACATTTCGTTATCTAAACTAAGGTACTTCGTCTCACGAACCCGACCTTGTTGATGCCGTAGCCAATTTCAACGGAAATGGGCTTCGAGTTCCAATTTCCAAGCGATGTCGTAAGAACAGTTTAACATTACCAACCCGGCAGTCATCTTGAGATGAGTTCTACCGTAATTTTCGAGTTCCGGAACGCTCTGGGGCATGATCGTGAGTGCACCCTGTGGAAAGAAGTGTGACGACCAAGACTCACCGATGTACACACTTACTTATGAATTGGTTTTCCTGAAGGTAATCATATAAAGGGCTTACCCTCGCCAGCTTTACTGTGCCGTTGTATTTATACAGGAAAGGCTCTCACGGCGGGAACATAAACTGCACATTCGGACCACATGAAGTCGGTGGTAAAAGGTTTGCGACATTTCCGTCTGTCGTTAATCGAAAACTGCGGACGTTGTTGTAGCGCTCTGTCTTTTTCGGAAAACTAGCAAGACTTACAGCCTTCAAGATGAGATGTCTTGTCGATAACATCTCTAAAGGTCACGTAACTTGAAAGCAATGTTTACGGAGCGTTTGCTTGCTTGTCGGTGATGTCGCCACGTGGTCGCAGTTCAAAAGATATATGTACCCTTATTTGGCGGCATGCAATTAAACTCCCTAATTGGCATTTTAGAGGCCACATGTGGCTCAATAAATATACCGAATAATATAGTGTTAACGAAAACAAGTTACCATCTCGAGTGATTCCTAGTACATATTCGCATGCCAGATTCAAGATGACGGACCAAGATTTGTCGTCCTTTCCAAGAAGCATTCAATGTTTCATTTGTTATAGCGCAAGAGAGCGAGGACGAAACCACTTATGAGGGACTGCTCTATTCTGAAGAATAAAGTCGTGCTTGCTATAAGTGATGTCGACTCTAGTTGTACTTCCCCGCTTATACTTTCTCTCAAAAAAGGTTTTTGATCGTATTAAGGAAGCCAGCCTTAGAGAACGGCATGAACTGATATCTTATACTTTAAACGAGTTATACTTAAGGTTTGCTTAACCAGCGTCCACTGTAAGTTTCTTCGGTCAAAGCTCCCTAGTTTGCTGGCTGCGTGCCGAACAAAACCGCGAACGTCAGCTTCCATGTTGCGGCGCATTCAAGCGGATTTCTGGCATTCAATATTCCTCGCAAAACTAGTGCACATTTTGCGCGTTATTTACGGATTTTATAAGTCAAGGCTGCGTTCAACTTGCTTCGGCTGCAATTTCAGTCCGAGAAATTTCTGTGCCCGAAACGGAGACGCGCTATGTGCAAGCCAAGCCACACAAAAGTTGTAATATGCACGAGGATTGCTTAGAGACACGGTGTTCCACTAACGCACTTTGTTGTCGACTGAGTGGCGGACATGCATGCATGGATTTCCCTGCACGGCCCTGTTTTACGCATCGCGTAGTTTTGACGTGAGAGCGCTGGTGGTTCGGACCATGCGCTGTTATCATGCTGCCTTGGGTCACTGCTCGCTTTATATGGGAACAACGTTATCGGCTTCCTGGAACATTTTTTGGCAAACGAAAGGTATCGTAGTAGAACACGTTGTAGGGCAATAGTTGGCTCACAGCTTTCAAAAGATTAAGCCCAACAGAGACAGCTCAACAAGAAAGAACAATGACCCCAGGACAAGGCGCTACTTTCAACTGCTGCAGCAAGAAAATGTGACAATTGTCTATTAAAGGCTAATTATTCTTTATCCCCGGAAAGGCCATGGGTAGACGCGCATAATCTAGGAAAACCAAGTAGGTGAAGCTAAGCAAAAATGAAGTCACAGCCGTGCCAAACAATTCTTACGCATTAGTAGAGAATTCTCCGAATTTCGGTACCTTTTTTATGAGGTGAAATGCTACCGACCGATATGAGTGGGCTAGTACGACTTAAAAGAAGAACTAGCTTGAGGGTTTCGTGAACATTTATGAAGATTCTTCACTGCTGTATTAAATGCACAGAAAAGATTTTTGTCACATAGTTTCGCCATTTCGTCCTCAATTTGCCATATTCAGTAGAGAGCTACTGTGTACCTTTCATTTTAAATGTTCTCTATCAATCAGTTTTTATGTCATCACATTATTCTGTTATTTAAAATTCATTACGATGTACGCTGATATCATTAATGCACAACGAGGTACAGCTGTGCCGCTGACGTTTAACCTGATGTTCCCAAATTTTAGTCCACTTATAATTCTTAGGATACATCAGACACTTTCCGCGTTGTTTATGTTTGTTTCGATGTTTCTATGTTTGTTTCTAATCGTTCTCTCACCAACATGGGCAACTAGGTAGTTCATGGTCTAAAGGCAGAACACCGGGCTACTATGCTGAGGTAACCGCCTTCAAAACCATCTGCTAGAACAACTTGCGACACCTTTACGTTTACGGCTTTAAAACTTCACATTTTGTTAATCCTCGTATTTGGTCGTAGTATGGATCACAGTTGATACAGTACGCAATCACCGTGCTCCTGAATAATTTTGTTTATTGTTTCCCTGGCCCATGATGTGAAGACTGTCGAACTGTTTTAAAAATATTGTGAAAGTGTTTTATTGTTTTGTATGCACACTTTGAAAAGCTTTCTGGTATTTCTTTTTATGATCACAATTCTGTATCGTTGTCTCTGTTTCTGCGTGCATATTAGCAAAAACAGGTTGTTTCCTTGTTTATATCTACGACAATGCAGTTTATGTCGCACTACTACACCATTGTTGTGTATGCCGCTCGCGATATGTGTCACTTTGACCGTTATTGTTTGCACATTTGTAACCGCTGCATTTCCCTTTGTGCTTGCATACATTTAGCAAAAAAACGTGTTAACCTGATAACTGGGTACGAGGGATTGGCTATGTGCCCCTCTTTAATGACAAAAATAAATCAATGAATATATAGCCGATGCTGGACGGAATGAAACCCGTGTCATAAATATTCAGACATGCGCCATGCGGCAACCTCGTGGCGACTCCGCTAGAGGGAGCAGTCTGCCTAGAAAACAGAGTCACGGCTGCATACACACCTCATACATGAAGTCGTTTCGCGGTTGCCGTACAGTGTCTCGCTTCGTAGCTTCACTGCTAATCGCTACATTCATCATGAGGTAAGTTCTGCAGCAATTTTGTTAGGAGTTTAAGTGGGACGGGAGCTTTACTTTATTCTTACCGTTTCTTCGTGGAAATGTATGCTAAAGAACAACTTATTTCATCATACATACCCAAGCACCCAAGCGGAGAACTAGAATTGCGCAGGTATGCGTATAGAGACAGCCACACTGCTTTTGTGGTATAATTTAGTTTGCAGCGTGTTTTTTTTTTTTTTGAGAGAGAGTTTATTGTGGGATGCAGCAGGGGAACGTTTGCCTGTAAATTCGGCCGATTCAGTTTATCTTAGATATCTTAAGGCATGAAGTGTTACACTTCCGCCTATCATGAAGAAATCAACGTTAACATCAAACCGAGAACCCAGAGTGTGCACCAGCATAGATGTGTAGCCAGGTGTGTCACTGCGCACGTGCTCTACCTGGCCTGAAACTTCAAGGGCTGCGGGGAGCCAAACCTGGCTCCCACCGCCCCTTGCAGTTACTGCTTAAAAGGAATACATCGCAAAAAAAAAAAAACAATATACATGTGTCAACATTCGCCTGCGAGCTTCCACTACCCCGAAAATGTTCTTGTTACTCCATTGCGTCATCGTAATTTGCATGTCTCACACGGGTCATTGTTCTCTTCGTGAAATTAATATCAGTATATACAGATGGCGCCTCCTTTCTTTCATTTTGTTAGCGACCAATTATCCGGCCTTATGAATCCTTTAGGAGGCGGAAATTGAGTTACACTCTCGAGATTGCCAGAGGTGCGTGGGGGGGCGAAGAAGACGAGCAGTTGGTCTCAAAGGGACGGTCGTGCGACGAATGAGCACCAATTGGTTTAGGAGGTGCGCTGAAGCGCCATAATCAATCACGTTAGAAAGATAGAGAGACGAGGTTGATACAGACGGAGCGTGAAGCATCACGTTTCAGAGTAGCATGTTTTTATAAGACGAGCATTAGAGGTGCTCTAAATGAACAAGTGAGCACAATGCTATAGTCGTGAAGGTAAATCTGAGGCACGAGAAACTAAAATCAGTGAACGGGTAACTTTTTGTAGAGGCCACTAGGAAGCGTTGTTTGACTGCAGCGTGTGTAAGCCGTTGGTACTGGAAATAACAGGCGGGAAATACTCAGTGATTTTGCGAGCTCGGGTAACAATCTACGACAACCTGATCGCCTGCCACACAATCATTTGAAGAACGGTGTAGGAAAATAAGGACGAGTCAGCTTTTCACAAGCTGTGCTCAGAGCTCGTAAATTTTGCCTATAGTTATGGAGAATACTATCAGTCTAGCCTTTTCTCTGGTACAGGAACTACCGAAGTCGCCAGAGCAGCTTCGCTGTGATGGATGGTTCCATCAAGATAGTTTCCTCATAGAGACGGTAGCATAATATGACATTGAAGAAATTAGGCTTACATGGACCATCCAATTACATTATAAAGCAATGTCCCTTGCGTCAACACAGGGGCGCCAGCGGGAAAACGCTCTAAGAGCACACAAGTACTGCCGGATTAATAAGGCAACACGTTTTCTTTGTTTTTAACAGGGTTAGTTCCAAGCTATTACGGTGTCTTTGTATTATCATGCGCGGAAAGTTTGTAGAGTGACTTCCTCAAAAAAAAAAAAAAAAAAGAAATGAGAGATCATGTTCAACAACTAACGCTTTTACAATTACAAGATTGGGTGACTAAAACTGTTGCTGGCCGTAGCAAGATTATTTGATTTAATGAAAGGTGGAATTAAGCATTACTTTTTGAAGCTTATTAAAGGATAGGTAACGTTTTGACTAAAGACCAAGAAGCGGGGGATTCGAGTATAAGCGTCTCTTTTCCCTGCTCTATTCGGAGGACATTCTTTGGAAGATGAGCGACTCATACAGACCGTACTGGGCACGAAGGTTTGGTCGTAGGTTTGGTTGACAGCAAAATGCGTCAGCAAAAAAGCAAGCACAAGTCGTACGCGTCACGACCCCAGCACGCAGACGGCAGTGAGCTTGGAGCAGGACATCGTGACATGTCGGCATTCCCTCGGTATCATTCTGTGGTCGGCTAAGCTGATACTGCGCTTCACCAGATGTATAGCAGCATAACAGATCACCGAGATTGCTGGACCGAATGTCAAAACGTCTCGATGTTCTGGTTCTACGTGATCACCGTGACTGCGGCGTGATGTGATGACACACACCTCCTTGGAAACAAATGCGAAACTTGATCGTAGAAATCCCGCTACAGTCTCTTGAGTTTTCCCACTATGCGTTTCCATAGGTTTACGAGCACTAGGCCTTGGATTTACCGAAAACGAAATGAGAAGTCGAAAATGCAATGCCAATACCACTTTGCTGAATAGCTGCCTTTGCAATGACTGTCATATGTGCTTTATATTTAAACAGTGGATGTCATAACTGCGCAGCCGGTAAAAACGAGGACGTAAGTTAATTAAGTGACATGACCACGTGTCCTTTCTCGGGACCTTTACTTCGCGTCCTAGTTTTATTTTCTCGCTCTACAGCTAAAACATGTCATCATACAAGTTGGGCCACGCTACTGAGCTCCTAAAGTTAACTGCATTTCCGAACTTTTGCTATGTGGGAAAGCCTGAAGATTTTGGACATAAGGGCAGAATCTATAGAATAAGCGCTGCTAACAGACAGAAAGTATATGAAGCTTATGACCAGAGACGGTACGAGAGTCAATATAGAAGTGTTGTTTTTTTTTTTTAGGACACATCTAGAGCCGTCATTATGAATACGAAATACAAAAATTGAAGCACCACCGCACATCCGCCATTAGTATATATTAGCTGTGCTTCGTATCACAGAGAAGCCGAACTCATCAGCCAACCTAGCAACTAATCCTGCGAGAAAGTGCTCCGTTCTTTTAGATGCATCTATCTGCCTCGCGCAAGGCTGAATTAAGAATGAACAAAGCAACACGAGGACTATTTTCAATTAACGTTCCTCTTGTTTCTCCCGCCGATAATTGAGGTCACGGTTTCATTCGTTCACTGGAAAGTCTTGCCCCGAATAAATAATCAACCCCCTGGAAGCGCCGCGCGCCACCGAAGAGTACCTTCGCTGGCTTGCAAGCCTAAACCGATTAATTAGCGCGCATAATTAGTTCCGTGAGAAGTCTTGCTAATGAAGCTCCCCGACAATTGCATCCACTGAATCAATCCTATTGGCAGCGTTTCGGATAACATGTCTTTGTATCACTCTAGGCAAATGTCCTCTTCAGTGTCGATTGCAAAGCGTGTGGCGCTTGTTGTAAAGTAGCGTGACACACTGATTTTCGCGAAGTAATCGAATCAGCCGATGAACCACGAACGTGGAAAGAGGTTGAGCACGAATGCGTAGCTCTTGCAGATAGGCTCGCTAATGTTACTAAATTACGTAAGATGCAGGAAGCTTGTTAGGTCTGCTTCCGTAGCCTTCTGTACAGCGAATTCATTGCGAGGAACCAGCGTTTGAAGCGAGCCAATTTGAATAACAGTAAAATTGGACGCTGATACAGGTCTATCTTTATTTGAATCATGCCTAAATGAGTTACACGGATGCGAAGGAAAGAGGGCACCCGAATTCGTGCGAAAGAAAAGAAAAAAGAGAGTGCAGCTATCAAGCACGGCTATTGAGAAGATATGACGCACAGAATTTACGTCTTCTTTCGGTATATTTATTTTGTTTTCTCTTTCGTAGTCTCTCTTTCTTTTCTTTTTCTTTTTTTAATGCATTAGAATGTTTCTGGGCTTACCACATCTGGCAATGGGGTGTTATATGTAGTAGCCTGCAGCAAACAAACGTTACGGCGTTTTCGCGCGTTCTGCATAGCAGATTCGATTAGCGACACAGGCCTTGCTTCGTACATATCGGTGGCGACACCGACAGGCTACGCCGTAGTAGACCGGTATCGTAACAGATTAGTACTGCTACCATTTGCAGCCATCTAACTACCCAATCAGAACTGTACTTAACGTAGCTCGATCGTCGTACCAATATCACCAAAGAAGAACGGTATTCGGTCAGCTCGCAAATTACGACGCTTTGCTGGGTTGAATTTCAGACTCGCTCTTCAGCTCGGTTTGGGCACATGAACACATTGTTATGGGAATATCCCTCTAGAGGAGCGCCGATGAAGAATTCGCTTTTGATCTGGGGCGCGCAATCGACCATATGGTTAAGTGTGTACTCTCCTTGTAAATATATTGTAAATAGGTTACCCTGTTGTGTCTGCGTCTACACAACATTTTAGTGAAAGTGCTGGGGTGTAACATCTGTTCGCATGACTTCGGTAAAACTCAACGGCGTTCTAAGGTAAAGCCTCCTTTAAGAGCAGAGGCTTTTCTTTTTCTCATTATTTTGAGTTACTGCAAAAGAGAAACACACATGTAATTTATATTTCAAACAATAATTTTCAAGCGCAAGAAGGGGGTTGAATTCACTAAAAATGTAAATTTCGTACAAGCTCCACAAATAAGTAATTAAAGGGTAAACATGCACATAGGGGTGGGTGTACTAGTGTTCTTTTCATCCTGCCCTCACCGAAATTATGCTGCCGCGGACTTAGCCTGTATTTCCTTGGCGCGCATATCCTAATGAGACACCACGGCCGGTGGCCACGGGCAATGATTTGGGCCCGAAAAGAAGCTAATATTTCTACATAGAAAGCAGCCGACAGAATGACAGAATTGCGCGGGAGCCAAACAAAAGGGACGTTATGCGTTAGATAGCGAACACAACACGATACACCAATCTATGTTCTTATTTGGTTGTCCGTTGAGAAGACAGCACCATCCACCCGACGAAGAGCGTGTAGCGATAGAAGCTATCGAGTTACAGCCTGGTGAGCCTATGTAGCTTCGTGCATTGTAACAAAGCCGTTGCCCAAATGCGATACCGTGTACACTAAAATACGTACTGCACTCACATTAAGACCGCATCCTGCCGGTACACGAGTGCAGCCCTTGCACGAGTCTATACGGTATATATCGCGGTCCAAAAGAACAAAAGAGAAAGACATCGCCGGTGACTCTTGGCTTCGAAGCTTTCGTTCTCCCATCGCGGGAATCGTCTTCTGCGGCAGTGGAAGGAAAACGTGATCATCTGTCGACACGGTTGTTTAGGTTCGCAAAAGAAGAAGCAAAATCGACATACTTCTCGCTCACATTCCGCTCGGTGAATGTTCTGCTGTTTTCTCGGTGCGCCAGATGGCTCGGTGACGTTATGTAGAGGCAACTCCCACACATCGCATCGATATCGCAGAGGGGCAGACCGGCTGCAGTCGCCTTCCATCTTCTGCGGTGTTTCGTCGAAGCAGCGAAGGACTTAGGCAAATCAAGCAAAGGATCGAAAGCCCATAACTCACCCAGCGAGTGAGCAGGAATGCTGCTGGCGGCATGCTACTTTGGCATTTTTTTCAGTGAACTCGTCCAAAGACGCGAAGATCATTCGTGATCTATAGCCGATAAAAGAGCGCAACTAGAATGATAGTGCACGGAGAAGGGCATGGAAACTATCCGTGGGAAAACTTCAAAATCAAGCGATAGTTCACCGGTATACCTGCTGAGACACGTTGCTGGAGGCACGTTTTGATTATCTGTAATGGTTAATGCGATAAGGCATGCGGCCGCTTCTGTGAAATTTGGACATGTTGAAGCGCCCTCTGCGGATAATATTCAGCCGCACCGTATGGCGACACGACACGCGCTGATGTGTTCACTTTCTGGGCACGGCCGACTGGGTCGTCAGATATTGTGGTATTGCGGGATCATCACAGTGCTGTTTATTTTTAAATCCTAAGTTCACTGCACAGTGTCGTGGTATAGCCAAGGTATATCGCGCCGCGTTCGGCAGCAGAACGATGGGTGTGGTGCGCGTAACGTCAGTTCTGCATTCCGCCCTGCGAATATGCTGTGGCCAGAGTGTCGTGGTGCACGCCAGGTTTCACTGTCATCCAGTTTTCGAAAATAGCGCGTATTAGTCGGATAATGATGTCTCTTTAGCAAGAAAGAAGTGAACAGCTCGGCAGGTATTTGCGGCGACAGAGTTCGATTAACACGGCGAGCAACGCAAATTCCTGGTGGGACAGGTTCTGCATACACCGCTGCATGGTTATTCAGAACAAGACGCACACCAATTCGCCGCTGTGTAATTCCTGCTCGCAAATGGGAGACATCGAATACTTTCTTTGGCCGTGGCCTAACTTCCGCGACGAAGGCGACGCTATTCTTGAGAATGTAAAAAGGAAAGGCCTCCCGCATGCGTTTCTGGGATACATTGTGTTTCGGAAGTACCTGCTATGGGTTGCAAGGAAGTTTCGTGCCTTCTTATTGCATTTCGAAGTGACCATGAGCTGTTCGATGTGTTACAAAAACACCGGAGACAGGGAAAGAAAAGCTCAGGCGCAGCAATTGCCATCCTCGTGATCTTTAGGCTAGACCCGTCTGTAGCTGCAGCACAACAGCCCCTCATAGCGATTACAACGAAATGCGCAAAACTCACGAACCACTACGGACGAACACTACTGTGTTGGCTGCTCCTTCGACCCTCCGAAACGTATGCACAGTCTACGAGAGCATACGTGCAGAGCGCGAAAGCATTCGTGGACAAAAAACAATTTGCAGTTTGGTCCGAAATACAAGCATCGAAAGCGATAGCAAGGTCTCTCGTTGCACTCGAGCTCCTAGTTCATTGCGTTCTAACAATGCGCGGAGGTGTTATGGCAAGACCAAGTACCCACAACGGCTGCTATGCTGCGCCGCAGAAACAGCGCCCTTGCATGTACCAGGCGACTCACGACGGATGTGTTCGACGAAGAAGCACTGGCAGGGTGTCGCACCTCAGTGGTGCACAAAATGAGACCGACGGAAAACGGGCCGGCGTTTGTTTATTTTCCCAATGAGGACATTTAGCTTGCCGTCTCCTGTCCACTCCGCTCACACCAGTGATGATAGTGATCTAAAGAAGGGAAATGACGCTCGTGCGTGCAACGTGGCGCGGTATGCCCTCAGTTGCTCGGGGACGCTGATGTCGGTGCGCGCAACGCCCATGCTGGCAGTGGAGCGCTGTCCTGGCTCCGGTCGTCCTAGGAGAAGGAGCAGGACGCGAGATGTGTCGTCTGCTTGAGCATCGGTGGATCCTCAGCCAATCGCACTGGCCGTCTTGAGAGGTTCCCTCCAAGCGGGCAATGGCGCTGACAGTAGCGCAACAGCGCCGCGGCGCCAACTCCACTAGTTCGCCTGGTGTGTTTGTATAATTCCAACCAGAATAAAACGGGTACGTACAGCAAGCGTCGTCATCTGAGTTTGAAAAGTGAATGTAGATGCGGGAAGGTAAATAAAAGTAAAGTTAATAAAAGTACACATGATTTCTATAAATAGATGGCAACGCTACGTAGGCTAGAGAGAGTTATCTCGCTGTTCGCATCCGCGATGAAATAATAAAAAAGGTGCGGCACAAATGAAAGGAAGGTATCGACACGTGTCTTGATGATGAACGTTCGACGAAAATTTGTCTCATACTTTCTTACTCGCACACTATGACGCATGCATGACGTGAAAGGCGACGAAGTGCACAGTGAGACTTCTATGCCCGGACTACTTGCGGGGTGCCCCCAGCCTTTCCTGCTATGTATGAAATGGAATATAGAACCGGTATGGAGCATAGCATGCATTCAGATTGTAGCAAGCAGGAGATATAAATATGTACGCCTGTGCCTGTGCGCGAGTGTTCGTGCGTGTTTGGGATCACATATCCATGCAGAAATGGGCGCCGAAAAGGTCCAAAGCACAGTAGCTGCTATCGACTACTTCACTTGCGGACGCTCTATACATTTAGTGTTTCGCGACTACGGTTTGCTCTTGTGTAGTATAGAGCCGTCGCTACTAGAAGTACTTATAAATAGTGTGCCGCTGGGCACACTATTGCTGAACTTTAACACCGCTAATAACAAAATAGCAGTCCCCAGTTTTTGCATCAATAAACCTTTATTCATCAAGGTCTACGCAGGGATGATCCCCGTTCGGCATGGCAGAAGAGCCACAGGCAAAGTCGAGTAAAGCCTCCGAATCACTCCAACGTCATAATAAAATGAAAGTGACAAACACGTCACTTGGTCCTTGAATCAAGATGCCGTGCTCCGCGGCACGTTGGAGCAGCGGCTCTGTCGCCCGAGTTGTCAGCGTGCATGTATCCGCGCTGCTGAGCTGCCAGAGCAACTCCATCGCACTCTCTCCTAGGCAAAGTCAATGAGAATTAGGTCTGCAGGCCCGTTCGTGGAATGAAGGTCCGCACGAGCTTCGTCGTACAGAATATGTCGCTGGACCATGCGCAGGCCGTTGACGAAGGCGGTAGGAAGGCGATGTCTTGGCTGACGCTGGTGTTAGAGCTGTAGTCGCCGACCACTGCAAGTCACTTCGGTATTTGCCCGGCTCTTCGCAACTGTGTGGCGTTCCATGCTTGAGTCGTTGGTACCGCTTCCACTACCGAAGGTCTTGTTGGTGGCGTCTGCCTCGGCCCATGGTGGTGATCTCGGGCTTGTTGGTCATCGCGGTGCGTTCACAGTGATGCCTTATTGTTTCTGTAGGCGTTGAGCTGTGTTCCTAATATAAGCCTTCAAGCACATATTTCCTCTAAAACACTCGAGGAAACCTAAGCACTTCTTATTAGTTGTAAATGCGAAAGCATTAATGTCCATTTGAACGCCGCTGAGCGGTCCTTCCAGTTATGGACTCTTCGCGCGCTAGCGTGAGCGTCGAGACGCATGGCGCGTTTTGATTCGATCTTGACGGAGGTGCACTTAGAATGCAGGCGAGAGCTTGCGCGGTCAAGGAACGCGTGGCTAACGCACGCTTCCGGGAGAGAGAGAGAGAGAGAGAATGACGTAGCGCCGCGGCGATGCCCTCTCCCCTTACGCAGTACCGCTGCAGCAGGTGTGCCATATCGTCCGCTCTGCTCCGTCGAGGCCCGAGACAGCAAGTTCGAGCCTTGCGTCACGAGCGCGCTCATGACGTGGCGTCGCAGCCTGTGGAAAGTTAGGTCACGTGTTTTCGCTGCACAGACGCCGCTGGCGTTTTCCCCTAACGGGCCATTTGACGCTTTCGTGATCAATTAAGCGAAATTTCCGGAGCGTTGTTCCGCGGAGTTTTGCGCGTCTGCGGCGGTTGCTCTCTCGCCTAGAAAAGTGGACCTATGCTAGAGACAGTGCGATAGCAGAGTGGGCGCCAGCCTCGGAGATGTAGTGAAGTAAAGCGGGCCGATCCCGCCGGCAGTGTAAGCTGCAGTTGTGTGGATCACGTGGGACTCGTGGTTCGGGTCTATGCCTCTTGTCGTCTTGCCTTGGGTTGGAAAGGAACCGCTTCGCGGCAGGAAAGCACTGTCTATAAGATGAGCAGTTTCATAGAATTCAGCTAACCACTTCGTGAAAGATTTCTTTCACATGGGTTCCAACGTCTGCGTTGGGTACGCAATATTTGTTTTATTCTTGAAAAAAACATTCTGGAGTTCCATCCATGGCTGTCGGCCCAAGGGGCCGACATGAAAGCGACTAGAGGTTTGGAGTCCTAATACTTATCGCGCTAACAAATGAATGAATGAAGGTATATATGTAATAGTCATGGAGTGGCTCGAGGCCTTATGCGAAGAAAGCAGGAAGGGAGGTGCATAATAGATGCTTAAATTAAGCTAAATTGGGGGGTGTTAGGGAACTTGCCAAATTACTTCTGCAAGAGGCTTTTCATAGCCGGAAAATGAATGAATGAGTAAAACCTTTACTTTAAGGAAGGGGACGGCTCTAGACCGCTGTTCGGGATTTCCTGGGAATGTGGGTTCCCGGATTGTTGGCTGGGGCACATCTTCATCTCAGTCTTTGATCTTCCGCTTTATGCAGACTCAGGTGCATGTTCAGTACCGCCGCTCTCGCATGGGCTGGTCGACCCCTTCTACACTACTCGAAAAAAGGCACTTTGTCTGCCATATGTCGCAATGGCTTTGTGTGTTGCAGATTTAGTTTGTATTCCAATTCCTAGTGTTCTAATGTCTCCGTGTATTAAACGTTGCATGTTGGATCTCCCTTGTGAAAAAGCTGCACAGTTACAAATGAGGTGTTCGAAGTCTGCTCTGCATGACTCCTGGCAATGTATGCATAGGGTATAAGTGTTGGCAACCGTAGTTGTCTGGTTTGGTGCTATTTCTCAAGTATGTTGGGTGTGTATGCAGCGTTGGCCATAAACTTATTCAAAAGAACCTCTTCCGTGTGACTAAGCCTGCCCTTGTCCTCAAACACATGTACTGGTGTAGCTTCTAATAGTCTCCGTCTACTGTCTTCCTTTATTTTAGTGCGAATGTAATCCATCAGTGCCCTATTAGGAGAGCCTTCGGCCTATATCTTTAGTTATGGATTTGGGTCCGCGGGGTTCGGCGAGGAAATGGAGTGTGGGGAGCTGTACGTGTAATCAAGCCCACCCGCTTGCACGGCAACTGCGTGAGCGACTGCGTTTCCCCCATCCGTGCCGGTGTGCCCCGGTGTCCATAGGATTTCAACATTAGTCCCATTGTCCTGTATTCTCTTAGCTTTTTTCTGGTGTCGTTGGTCGCAGCATCATCTGTCGTAGGCACGGTTAATTCGGTCACCGCTTCGTACGAGTCAGCAAGGATCCGGTAATTATTTCGCACATTCTGCTCTACAATGTCTCCCATGTCAATGGAGATGTTATTGACCGCTCCCTATATAGCTTAGAGTTCAGTGTGCAAGGTTGCAAAAAATTAAACTGAAATCTATGCGTTTGGGCTCTTTTGCAATCTCTTTCACTACTAACTCTGGCTTCCCTATTCCTAAAGCTCACTACTGTTTCGCAAGACGCGCTAATCGTTAATTCGAACTGGTTCTTCACAGCACATAGGGAGCCTCGTAATGCTTGATAGTCCCCTAAATGCAAGTACATGCTACATGTAACTGCTTTTATTACAGCATGTAGCAAAAGTAAACTAGAGGGCATACGCAGAAGACGAAGCTGAATAAAGATTGCAACTTCTGATTGTTGTCTTTAATTTCTTGCAGATCTATATTAGCAGGAATATCATGGTGACTTGAGCGTCAGTGGGGGCTGTACAGAATATGCAGGACGATTTACACTGGAAGTAGCCGTCTATGTTAAAACTTTCAACTCCGAATCTGTTCTGTTTACATCAAGTATAATGTATTACATGTGCTGTACCTTATATTGTACTTTTCGTTCATACCACAGTTGTAAGCGTGCCTACGGGTGAATAAATTTCCTTGTCAACTCCGAGAGAAACTACGATAAATAGGACCATAAGTACCCATGGATGCCCCAAACGAGATGCGACCATACCTTGGGAAGGCCAATTCCAAATTAGACGAACCTTTCACATATGCAGAAGTCTTTGAGGCTGCTCAAATACCCACCAAAAACTCGGCTCCTGGCTCTGATGTCATCACGAACGCGATGCATCGGAACCTGGACGCTAGTCTTGACTTTATCATGATCGTGATCATAAATTATCATAATCCCAAAACCTAAAAAGACACTCTCAATAGGAGCTCTGAGGCCCATTTCCTTCACGTCATGCCTGGTCAAACTGTACGAACGATTAGCAGAAATAAGGCTGCAGCAGTGCCTTGAAGAAATAAGATAATTTCCAAGCACCATGATAGGGTTCCGTACGGGCCTATCCTATCACGACACATTCTTACTGATCAGAGAAGAAGTTGTATCTAACATCTCCCGCGGAGAAGAAAGGCTAATGCTCGCACTAGACCTTAAGGGAGCATTTGATAGCGTTTCTAACAAAACAATATTGAAGGAACTTGAATTGGCGGGATGTGGAGAACGTACGTACAACTACGGGCGGGCCTTTCTCGCCGACCGCACCGCCACAATTGACATCGGCCAAATCGCTTCCCAAAAGTTCACGTTGGCCAGTAGAGGAACACCCCAAGGGGCAATAATCTCCCCTCTGCTGTTCACCATAGCGATGTGTCGTTTGGCGCGACAGCTAGACCAATTCCATGATTTGCGTTACACACTGTACGCAGACGAGATAACGCTGTGGGCAGCAAGGGGCTCTCTGGGACACAAAGAACACGTACTACAACAAGCAGCCGAGCCAGTAAACAAATTCTCGAGGCGTAGTGGCCTCTCATGCGCTCCCAAAAAATCACAGGTGATTCGGGTCCCCTCGAGGGGCTACATATCCAACGGACCTGTCAACATCGTTGTGGAAGGACACATTGTCCAAGAAGTTGCGACAATGCGGATATCAGGTTTCTGGCTACAAATATTTCGAAAGTGATCCACACCATCCAAACACTCCAAATAGCAACAAATTACATTGAACAAATGATCCGCCACGTAACTAATTGCAAAACGGGCATGCAAGAACATGACACGCTAAGACTCGTTTAAGCACTAGTGATAAGCCCAGTCACTTACGGCCTGCCCTACCACTTCTTAGTCATAGGAGAAGAGGCAGGTCGATTTCATTATAAGATCAGCATACAAAGTGGGCCTCGGAATATTCGAGAGGAGGAGGGAAAGAAAGATATAAGTAGAAGGCAGGGAGGTGGATTATTCAAGTACCTGCTAGCCTTAGGAGTACACAACACATTCGAAGAGCTAAAACAAACCATACTAATCTCTCAGAGGGAACGCCTGAGCTACATTGACGCAGGACAGGCCCTACTGACGAAGGCCCGTATTCCACCACACCCACAATTTATCAGCGAACACTTATTACCACTGCCGGCCCCAACACGAGCTCAAATTACAGTGGCCCCCATACCCAAGAACATGCACCCGGAATACAAGAAAGCGAGGCGAAAAGCTCGCACACAGAATATTAGCACAATGTATGAAAATAATCCCACGTACAACACAATACGCACTGCCCCAGCCGCGTATCTGAACGTATACTAGAACGCCAGCGGAGCACAAAAGAACATCAAGTAGCGCGCAGTGGCAATCGTCGGCATGAAAGCCCAGCAACAATTTACGGCAACCGTCAGGGCAGGTACTCCGGCGGCTGCCGAAACTTTCGCCGTGGCAATGGCCCTCCCTCACGCGGAACGCACGCAAAAGGCGTCACCACAATAACAGACTCACAAAAAGCATGTCGCCTGCTTCTCAGGGGCCACGTGACCAAAACAAGTCGCTCAATTATATCGACGAGATTCGCCTATCATCACCGGATCGTATGGTGCCCAGGTCACACAGGCCCTGAGCGGAACGAACTGGCCGATTCGCTATCCCGAGGAATTATTAACCGGGCTTATTCGACTGGGACGGTCCCGGGAAGCCCCTGTAATAACCCCAATTCAACGAATGCCCGAGAGATTCTCGCTCATTAGTGCGCAACCAGAAAAACATACCCTCCGCTTCACCCGCAACTCAGTGGAGAGGAAGCCGCCCGCTGGCGCAAAATTGAGACCTGGGTATTCCCCCACCTTACATTACAAAATGCCATGTTTCCAATTCGCTACTGGCCCGACTGCCCATGGTGCGGCGGCATGCTCACACTAGAACGCATTACATGGTATTGTGAATCACACGCATTTGATAAAACACACCACAAAATGGAGCAATGGTAGGCACCGCTAACCAGCTCAGACCTGGCGGGACAGCAGTCCTTCATAAGACAGGTCAAGCGGGCGGCCGAGGCCACTGGGGCTTTGGACTAAAGAGGCTCCGACCATTCCACGTAAATCATTTTAGGCAATAAAAGTTTTTCTCACTCTCTTGGGTGCCTTTTGAGCTAACAGCTGCGAGACTGCGGCTCCAAGAAACTTCCGGTCACGGCCTTTCTCAGTCTTCTGTGCCGGAGCACAGAACACGTTTTTAAGTTGTTTTAATGTTTGGAAAGTCTGTCTTCAAGTTTTCAGATAAAAGACATGTGCATTACGCCTCCAGACTAATACGTAAAACGTTTCGGGCAGCTTACGGCAACCTTGAATTGTAAAATTGTCGTTCTGGAAAGAGTAAACGTGTTGAAAACGTGTTGAAAAGACCGAGACTAACCGACGGCGCCCAAGGCAATGGCCGCCCGCTGTGGTTCAGCGCCAAAGACCGGATGACCAAGTATAATGAATTGACCAAGGCCTTTCGGCTGGCCCGCAGACTCCTCCCGCCGCTCTGCAAAGGGCTGAGCAGGTCGCAGGCCGTGCTGTTCAGGGCACTGCAAACGAGAACGCTTCCAAGCCCGGCGCTATTGCATAGGGTGTATCCAGAATCGCACCCCCATGACAAGTGCAGATCATGCTGCAGGGAGACGGCCACATTCGAGCACATGCTATGGGATTGCTCTAAACATCCAAGCGAAGCTAACTCAGGACGTATACCGCCGCAGCTCGAGGAAGCAACGTGGCGCGACGACCAAGAAAAACAACTCCAGGCCGCCCCGCAGGTCATCGAGGCGCTGGCTAGGCAGGAACCTGGTGACCCGGCAACGGCGAGCGGGGATCCTCGCAGAGCACCCGCCAAGATGACGACGTAGGCCGCGTCCGAAGCGCGCCTACGCGCTCTACTGCAGGCTCAATAAACGTTTGCCCATTCAATCCAATTACATTGGGGAGACAGAAATTACATTAATGTGCTTATCAGAGACAAATATTCCTAAACTGAAGCAATACTCGAGAGGAAACACACAAAGAGTGTCGGGGTAGACCTTTCGCTATGCGCAGTAAAACACGATATTGTGCTTGCTGGAAGCTAAGTTCTGCAGCCGTCTGTCTTTATCGAGGTCATGAAATTGACCCTAGGTGTCAAGACAGCATTAGAGATCTGAGTCGCTAACGTAAAGGGACACAAAATGAAGAAAAAAGCAAATTCGAGTAATTGCCCAACACTAGCGGAACCTGTTCGCTCTAGCTGAGACCCTGGATGTGTGCTAAAGAGCTTCAGGGGCCGCTTCGCGCGGCTAGCTCCATGATAGTTAAAAAAAGCTGCCGAAGCACAGTTGCCTCGCTTTCCTCTTTTCTTTCCACCTTGCTTCTTTTTTTCTTTACAAGGTAAGCGCCCGCAGCATCGTTGTGCAAATTCACAAAGCAGAACTCATGCTAGAGATGAACGCTTCACTGCTTCGGCTCGTGCGCAGTAACGACACGTGCGTTTTTACACAGAGAAAAGTATTTGAGAAACAGCTCGTGAAAGCGGACGAAGATGGCGTGTGGTAACGAACGACGCTAGCTTTAACGGCCGCCGCACGCTGTAATATAGATTCACCATCGTTTCTATATAAGGTTCACGCTAACGAGACAGTAAAGTGATGAAATTCTGGAGTTCTACGCGCAACAAACAAGATTTGCTTATGAGGCGTGTGATATTGAGAGGCTACGGATTGATTTTGACCGCGTGACCCATTATGTGCACCCAATGTACGGCCCACAAACATATTTTCTTGTGCATGGCCGAGATTGACCTTGTGCCCGCGACCCGAGAGTGAGTGAGGCATAAAGGAGAACTGCCTCGAGGTCCACTTTTTGTGTATCGCAGGCAGTGCTCGTCATTATCGAAGATACATTCATCTTAGATACTATCTTAGATACTCTTTGGGTATCTTGTATCTGTACCATGATACCCGTGGCAAGACGTGTATGAGTATCCGTATTTTTGATACATAAAAGAATGTATCGTGTGTCTGGAGTTCAAGATACAGGCTGTCGCAACATGACCGCGCGAAACCATAAACGTTGGCTAAACTCCGCATCTCAAGCTGATATTGCTGCCTCTAGGCCACCTAAATAAACTAAAGGCAGCGACATTCATTTATCTTTCCGCCAGAGCTCTACAGTGAGGGCAGACGATGAGGTCTGCGCGTCCCCATTGGTGGAGCAGAGTCACGTGGTGGCACCCACGCCGTCGCCACAAAAACAAGCGCACAAACATCTGCGCGTAGTCAACGTTTTGTTTTCTTGATTTTTTTTTCTCTTTAGTTGCGTCGGGACCATGACACTTGCACGTGTAGCCTCCGTACTGTGCGGCGAACGCCAGTGCGTGCGGCATCGTTCACGCAAATTGTCCTACCAATTGTCATAATTGTCATATTGTTGTTAGCGGAGTTTCTCTGGGCTGGTGTATTTACGGAAGTCTGAAGAATGCAAGAATGGGTTCGCCTTTCGTCGATAGTGTCTTTCACGCAGTGTGCCGGAACGAAACGAGAAGATAAACGAAAAAAAGAGATATATCTTTGTCCTGAACGAAAATGTAACCGAAATTTTATTTATTATTTGTTTCGGATTGAAATCGAAATATCTTTTTTTTTATGTTGATTTGCGGTTCAATAAGAAAGTCGGCAATCCGAAACAAACTACGTCAATTAAGAATAGTGCGAGCGAACGATATCCGGTCGAGCGCTACGCTAATCTAAGCCTGTCACTGGGAGCACTAGCGAATCGCCACCGTAGCAAAACGCAGGGCTTGCGCGCAGGATACGTTATCGTTTCGTTTTCAACGGGTACAACACTTTGTTATCGAAGTGTTATCGTTCGTTTATGTGCGTGCAAGTGTGTTTTGTCGGAACAGTGGTCTCGCATTTCGGTGAGTGTACTCGATGGCGTGCTCATTCTAAGATCTTACTCGGGGCCTTGAATCAAAGCGCTGAGCATGATCTCAGAACTCATAATTCACTTATAGAGAAAAAATTAATACTTTGCATGCAAAGAAAAAAAAAAAAACATTATGAACCATTACGGATCTTTCTCTTCTTCTGTCCGGAGCAGAACCGGAACGGAACCTTTTTCAGTGGAACTAAACTAAAACCAGAATGGAAAACATTTTGTTCCGGCAGCCTACAAGGTAATTTTAGCCATTGTTTCGCAATGCAAATATTATACTTCGAGCAAGAAAAAATGGAAATGGAATGGAAAACTTTATTGGTTCTTTAAGATATTAGCGAGTTGAGGACGAAGTCTTCATTCTTGAAAACTTTGGGTCCTCTTCAGCCTTGGGTGGGTCCCTAGTCCAGGGCACCACTGAGTCAGGCCACTTCGCTTGCGTGTGCTATGAGGGCCCTTTGGACCCCTAGCTCGCCGCTGGTGAGCCGGCTCTCCCATTGCTCCGCACTTGGTGTTGTATGTTTGTGGAATGTCTTGTTTCTCTCGCATTCCCATGTGATGTGATATAGTGTTGGCCTTGCTCCGCACCACGGGCATACGGCGCAATAATGTGTGGGGAACATCCTGCTTAGTATGTAAAGATTTGGAAAGGAACCCGTCCGCAGTCTACGCCATCCTGCGGCTTCCTCCTTCGTCAACGCTTTGTGTGGTGGGGGGTATTGGAATCTTCGCCCCCTATATAGGTTTAGCAGCTCTGAATAACTGTCCCCGCAAGTAATCTGAGGCTCTCCCGGGGGGACTGAGGTGCCCGCTCGGATGGTGAAGCCTCGAGCTAAGCTGTCCGCCCCTTCATTGCCCTGAAACCCTGCGTGGCTTGGTATCCAGATTATGTTGTGTGTAGGTTGTCCTTCACAGAGCGGTGCTCTACTAAGGATCTTGAGTGCCGTGCTGCTTATTCTACCACTGATATAGTTTCGGCACGCCTCTTGTGAGTCTGTTAGGATGTTGAGGGATTTTCCTATCCTGTATCCTTCCTCTGCTGCCAGTGCAACAGCTATTTCCTCTGCTTCGGTTATGTCTGATACCGCTGCCGTGAGACTCGTGATTAGTTTGCTTTTATTATTAGCTACTACCGCTACTGCGTGTTTCGTGTGTTCTTTTGGATAGAGGGAAGCATCTGTGTAGACTGTGTTGTCTCTCTGCCCCATCGTTCTTTCGTAGAATTCTGCCCTAGCCTGTCGCCTGCTGGTATGAAGATTTGGGTCCATATTGCGGGGGACAGGTTGTATACGTAGTTTCTTCCTTAGCAGGTCCGGTATTATTGCCCTACTACATTGCGGTTTTTCTATTTCCCAACCCAACTTTGTCAGGAGCGCCCTTCCTGTTGTTGTGTTACTGAGCCTTCGCGCTTGTGCCTTGAGCTGGCATTCTTTTAGTTCTTCAAACCTGTTGCTGATTCCCAGTTGCATCAGCTTGTCATTGGATTTGTTTCTTGGGAGATGAAGGGCTGTATTGTATGCCTTCCGAAGGATTGCTTCGGCTTGTTCTCTTTCGGCTTTGATGGTTACATGGTACGGCAGGGAGTATGTGACCCGGCTGACCACCTGGCTGTTGACCAGCCTGAGGGTATCTTCCTCTTTCATGCCGTATCTCTTGTGCGCAACTCTGCTGATCATGCGGCCCACTTGTCCAGCTGCTCTACTCAGCAGGCAGAGGGTGTGGCTGCACCTCCGGCTGCCCTGCAGCCACATGCCGAGGATCCTGATCATTTTCTGTTCCAGAATGTTTTGGCCTTCGATTTTTACTTCGAGTGGGGCATCTGTTGGGTGCCTTCCCACTCTGAGGAGCTCAGACTTCTCCGTGGAGCATCTGAGGCCTCTTTGCTGCGTATATTCCTCGATGCAAGCGGCGGCTTTCTGTAGCGCTTCTTGCTTGTTCCCTAGTGATCCTTCGGTGGCCCAGATGGTTATGTCATCTGCATATATGGCATGACTGATGCCCTGGACTTCATTGAGCTTCTTCGCAAGGTTGACCATGGCGATGTTAAAAAGTATCGGCGAAATTACCGAGCCCTGCGGAGTGCCCTTGCATGGCGTTTGAAAGGTGTCGCTCCGCAGGTCTCCGAGGCCTACTGTCGCTGTTGTATCTGTGAGGAAGCTTCTGACATAGGCGTGTACTTTCTTCCCGCAGTTGGTAGTGTTGAGTCCTTCCATAATGGCGGCGTGGGATACGTTATCAAAGGCCCCTTTGATATCAATGGCCATGACGACGTTCTCCCCGTTTTTCGGCATTGGTTCGAGTACCTCTTCTTTTAGTTGTAGCAGAATGTCTTGGGTGGATAGGTTTGCCCGGAAGCCGAACATGGTGTTGGGGTACCACCCTCCGTCTTCTAGGTGCGTTTGGATTCGTCGGGTCACAATTTTCTCAAACAGCTTGCCGAGGCACGATGTGAGCGAGATTGGTGTGAGGTTTTCAATTTGTAGTTTCTTGCCGGGCTTGGGAATCATGACCACCACGGCGTGTTTCCACTCCGCTGGGACTGTTCCGTCTTCCCATAATTTGTTGAGGTAGATGGTGAGTTGGTCTACTGCTTCTTCACTTAGGTTTCGTATTAGCGAGTTGCGAATCTTGTCCGCCCCTGCCGCCATGTTCTTCGTGGTTGCTCGTATGGCTTCGACAACTTCTTCCCTTGTGATGGGCCGGTCTGTTGTGGGGTTCTCCTCTCCTTGGTAGTCGCCTTGATAGCATTCCACCGAGTCTTTCCCATAGCATTTTTCTCGTACTGCTTGGAGTAGCTGGTCTTCGGTCCCTTCATATTGGTGAATTAGTCTCTGAATAGATTTGCTGCTTTCTGTTTTGCTTTTGCTTGGGTCCATTAGTGTTCTGAGGATCTGCCACGTTCTAGCTGTGCCGAGGGTGCCATTCAGGGGGGTACTAAACTGTTGCCACCCCTGTCTCGCTAGCTGCTTTGCATATTCCTCCGCTTGCTGTGTTATTTCAGCAATTTTCTTCTTTAGTTTCCGATTTAGTTTTTGGCGCTTCCAGCGCTTGGTTAGGCCCCGTCGTGCCTCCCATAGTCTGAGGAGTCGCTTGTCCACTTCCGGCGCTTGTTCTGTTCGATCTACCTCTTTGGTGTAGAGGTCCCTGATTTGCTGGAGTTGTTGGCTCCATTCTTCTACTGAAGTTATATCCCCTTTTAGCTGTTTGCAGTGGATTCGGAAGGCGTCCCAGTCTGTTAGGGTTGCCTTACCAATTTTCCTCTTGATGCTTTCTGCTTCCGTGCTGATCCTAATGATGTAGTGATCGCTTCCCAGATTTTCTTGCAAGTTTTCCCATGTCGCTTGCTTGGCGCCCCTCACAAAAGTTAGGTCGGGACATGTGTCCACACTGACGCTATTCCCCTGTCTAGTAGGTTGGCCCTCATCTGTGAGTAGTTCGCAGCCTATGTTTTCTGCTGCTGTACAGATGCTGCGTCCCTTTTTGTCTTCAATTCTGCTGCCCCATTGCGGGCTTTTTGCGTTAAAATCCCCGGCTATTATCAGGGTGTTCTGTCCCGCTAGCTTTTTTGCTTCTGTAAAGAGTTTAATGAAGTCTCCCCTATTTTTAGGTAGGCTGTATATATTACCTATGAAGGTACTTTTAGCTTTCCGCTTCCTCTGGGGGATTATCTCGGTTACTATGTGTTCGAGCTGTGTATTCTCGAATTCTTTTTGTGCAATGGTGGTGATTTTGTTGCTAATTAGAGTAGCTGTTCGTCCGTTCTCCTGGCAAGTATATCCTCTCAGGGCTGGAATACAGTTTGTCTCTTGTAAAAGTATTAGATCTGGTGGGGTTCCTCTAGTGCTAATGAACTGCTGTAGGAGCCCTTGTTTGCGCTTGTAGCTCCTGCAGTTCCATTGCCATATCTCTAGTTGGTTTTGTCCTGCCATGTTGATGTATTGGAGTTCGCGTTCGTTCCCTGGGATTCTGATCCGAACCTGCGCTCATTGTAGAGCCGGTCTCTGGCGTCGTTTACAGTTTTCTGTGTGTTTTGATTCTTTACATAATTTCGAAAGCTCTGATCTTGCATGGCTATCTTTTGATTTAGCTGCTGCATTTGCTGTTGCATTTGCTGTGTCATTGTTTTCAAATCGTCTATTGGGGAGGTTCCCCCTTCGTTAGTCTGTAAGCTTCCTACGCTCTGCTGCGGGGGTGAGGATGGCGTGAGAGGCGGAAAACCTGCTTTTCGCGTCTCTTGTATTTCTGCTATTAGTACAGTTATTTGTTTTTTGAGTTGCCTGTTTTCCTCACGGGTCTGTTCCTGTTCCCTCTTAAGATTATTAATTTCGGCAGTAAGCCTTTTTTCGTTTTCTGTTTGTGTGTTTGTGTTGTTACTGTTGTGCGGAGCAAAAAGCGTCTTGGGAGGGCCGGCTCCCCAGCTCACCTTAACTCCGCCGCTCTTCTTCTGTAGTTGCTTCGGCTTCGCCCAGGTCTGCTGACCACCCAGGGGTGGGTAGGACTCGTCCCGCTCCCGGCTCCGGTCCTGGTCTCGGCTGCCACTGCGGCCCCGGCTGCGGCTCCTCGACTCGCTTCGGTAGTCACCTCGCTTCTCCTGGTCTTCGTTCCGGAACCAGCGTGGGCGCCGCGCTCCACCTCTGCTTCGGCTGCGGCCGCGTCGTTGCTGACCCTGGGGTCCGCATCGTAGTTCGCTTGCTGTCTTTAAACGTTGCTTGCAGTCCTTTGTGCCGGCTGCGTGGGGCTCCCCACACAGCAGGCACTTGGGTGTGCATTGATGGTGTTCCTCTGGATCCTTTTGGCCACACTGCCTGCAGGTCTTGATCCCGGGAGTCAGGCAGACGTCCGACTGGTGTCCCTGCTGCAGATGTAGCAGATCTGTCTCGTTGGTCTGTAGGGATAGCACCACATTTCTCCCCCATAGTACAGAACTTGCTTGGGGAGCGTGGGGCCATCGAAGGTGATGACGGCAGTGCTCGACCGGCCTAGCATTCTTGCCGCCAAAATCTTCACACCCTGTGTTCGGGTTCGTAGGTTTGTCTCGAGTACTTTGGCAGGGGTTCCCGGGTCCACCCCGTGGATTACCCCGCGCAGCGTTCCTTCCGGCGCCGCCGCGTGTGCGTTGATGTCGTAGCTGTGCTCTCCAAACTTCAGCTGCGTAATGCGTCTAATTTGTTGAGCAGCGCTTTCGTTGTCAGTGCTTATAATAATGATGTTGGAACCTGTGCGGAGTCGGATAATAAGGTCTTCTGCCTTGCATCCATGTCCGGTGGCTGCAACCACCGCCCGCGCCACTTGGTGAGTCTGCAGGTTCTTCACTGCTAGTCCCTTGGGCCTCAGGACTATATTTAAGTCGCCCTTGGGCAGCGGAGGCAGTCTCCTCCTCGGCGCTCCTCCCCCCTCTCTTTGATTCGGTGCGGCTGGCGTGCCACCTGTGCTCTTCGCCGAGCCTAGGGAATTTCCGTTCCCTAGCCCTGTTCCCGCCAAACATTCTGCTTGGCTGCCGCGTTGGCGTTTCTTTTGCCGCTTGGAAATGGCTATCTGCCAGTCCGCGTCCTCGTCGAGATTTTGACTTACTTGTGACGTTGTGGTCGCTGGGGTGCTGCTTATCAGGCCTTGAGTGGCTGCCGCTGGTCCGTGGTCACGGGTCTCCCCGGCCGCGTCTTGGTAGTCTTCGTCCATGATTTCGTGGTGTTCGGCCATGAGATTCGTAGGATCTCGTAGCGGTGTTTGTCCTAAGCTGGGGTTGAGTACTCGGGCTATCGCGCCAGGCTTCTCTGCCGTTGGCCAAGGCCGGGAGGGCCGCAGAGCCCCGCTGCCGTGTTAGGTCTAATAGGCCTAGCTCTGGTCGGCCACTTGGGAAAACTTCAAGTCCGAAAAAAAATCCAAAAATACTGGACCCACCGGCTTGAAAGTGGATTCCGCGTGGTCCGCTTTGCTGTCGGCGTCGATTCCAACCAAAATTCGGTGGTCCCGTCGATTTGGATGGGTCAAGAAGCCCAAAAACTGCGGAGCGTAGGTGAAGTGCGTCCGCACAGACCCACTTCGTCGTCGTCCCTCCGCAAGAAAGAAAAAAAGTTTGAGACAGTAATATACATTTCAATCAAAGGAATCAAGGTTGATCGGAGTTGTGCAATTTCCAATACCCCATTTTTGTGAATACGCGTTTGCTGCTGCATTATATATATTTCTATAATAACAAAGTGAATGTATCGAAGTATCTTAAGATACAAATGAGAAGTGTCATATCGGATACAATAATTGCGGTAGTATCTCGTATCTGTATCTCAATTACTTGTTGCCGGAGTATCCTGTATCGTATCATGATGCAACTGCAAAGTATCTTTGCCCAGCCCTGATCACAGATGTAGAAGTATAAAAAGTTGAATTTCATATTAAATAAAACGGTGAGATGACAAAAAAAGATAATTTTCTTTGATGACATGACGACAAGTTGTTTATAATGTGGTGAGAGAGGTAATGCAAAGGTAAGAAGTAGGAGAAATTTAAAGGAGGCTTGCGAAACAGTATTAGGGCGAATAGAATGGGTGTAGGAGTGGACAAGATGGGAAAGGTAAGTTTCAGATCACCAGAAGCGACCCAGGCCACGGGTCACATTTAGTTTATTGTTACATATATATATATATATATATATATATATATATATATATATATATATATATATATACTGCAGGGCACAGGCTTCTCCCATACATCTCCAACTACCCCGGTCATGTACTAATTGTGGCCATGTTGTCCCTTAATCTTAATCTTAAACTCCTCCACACACCTAACTTTCTGCTACCCCCCTGCTACGCTTCCCTTCCCTTGGAATCCAGTCCGTAACCCTTAATGACTATCCGTTGTCTTCCCTCCTCATTACATGTGCTGCGCATGCCCATATATATATATATATATATATATATATATAAACTGGCCACCCTGTATACGCAATGCCTCATGACCTCGAGCGTACCGGAATCTTGGAAGAACGCTCACATAATCCTAATCTATAAGAAAGGGGACGCCAAGGACTTGAAAACTTATAGATCGATCAGCTTACTGTCCGTTGCCTACAACATGTTTACTAAGGTAATCACAAATAGAATCAGGAACACCTTAGACTTCTGCCAATCAAAAGACCAGGCAGCATTCGGTAAAGGCTACTCAAGAATAGACCATATCCACACTATCAATCAGGTGATAGAGAAATGTGCAGAATATAACCAACCCTTATATATAGCCTTCATTGATTACGAGAAAGCGTTTGATTCTGTTGAAACCTCAGCAGTCATGGAGGCATTACGGAATCAGCGTGTAGACGAGCCGTATGTAAAAATACTGAAAGATATCTATAGTGGCTCCAGAGCAACCGTAGTCCTCCATAAAGAAAGCAACAAAATCCCAATAAAGAAAGGCGTCAGGCAGGGAGATCCGATCTCCCCAATGCTAATCACAGCGTGTTTACAGGAGATATTCAGATCCTGGATTGGGAAGAATTCGGGATAAGAGTTAATGGAGAATACCTTAGTAACTTGCGATTGGCTGATGATATTGCCTTGCTTAGTAACTCTGGGGACCAATTGCAATACATGCTCACTGACCTGGAGAGGCAAAGCAGAAGGGTGGATCTAAAAATTAATCTGCAGAAAACTAAAGTAATGTTTAACAGTCTCGCAAGAGAGCAGCAGTTTACGATAGGTAGCGAGGCACTGGATGTGGTAAGGGAATACATCTACTTAGGGCAGGTAGTGACCGCGGATCCGGATCATGAGGCTGAAATAATCAGAAGAATAAGAATGGGCTTGGATGCGTCTGGCAGGCATTCTCAGATCATGAACAGCAGGTCGCCATTATCCCTCAAGAGAAAAGTGTATAACAGCTGTGTCTTACCAGTACTCACGTACGGGGCAGAAACCTGGAGGCTTACGAAAAGGGTTCTACTTAAGTTGAGGACGACGCAACGAGCTATGGAAAGAAGAATGATAGGTGTAACGTTAAGTGATAAGAAAAGAGCAGATTGGGTGAGGGAACAAACTCGAGTTAATGACATCTTAGTTGAAATCAAGAAAAAGAAATGGGCATGGGCAGGACATGTGATGAGGAGGGAAGATAACTGATTGTCATTAAGGGTTACGGACTGGATTCCAAGGGACAGGAAGCGTAGCAGGGGGCGGCAGAAAGTTAGGGGGGTGGATGAGATTAAGAAGTTTGCAGGGGCGACATGGCCACAATTAATGCATGATCGGGGTTGGTGGAGAAGTATGGGGGAGGCCTTTGCCCTGCAGTGGGCGTAACCAGGCTGATGGCGATGATGATGATGACGACGACGATGATGATATCCCCTTTTTAATAAACATTCAGCTGGCAGTCAGCGGTTGTGCTCAATGTGGCGCTGTTTTGTAATAGGTTCCCAATTAGACCGGCCGTACACGTTGCTTCGAGGAATTGGACCTTAGAAAGAGCATTCAAAGAAATGATAAAATTTGTAATCACCGATATTGATTGCGTTTCTTCTTGACTGACAATCATTCTTTTTTTCTTCCTTGCCTTGCCTTGAGGGCGTGGAGCTGGGGTGTGAGGGGGGAGGTGTTCTGCTGCATTTTGTGAATACAGATTGGGTTGCCGCAGGCCAGAAAGTTTGGGAACGCCTGGTCTAGTGGTTAGAACATTGGGCTGCTGTGATGAGGAGCCCTGGTTCAAAAGCTACCATCGGATCAACTTAGGTCAGTGGGTGATGCCACAGGGTATGAAACTTGGGGGACTGGGTATGTGCCATTAGGCATGTGCAACTCTTTAAATTACGAAAGAAAAGGGAGAGAAGCATATAGAGTTTCTCCGGTGCAGGGCGTAATTGAACCTGCGTCATATATTTTCAGGCGATATTGTCTTAATATATATTCGCACAAGAGCCACGCATGGTAGATGGCGCCTCATGTCCGTAGGGAAGCGTGAGGGAGAAACCATGCATCATACATGCCTCGTACATAAAGCGTGCGGGCGGCAGCAATAGTTGTGCCGCTACACATTGCTTTCGAAGCTACTCGCATTAACGCGGAAATTCATCGCGATGTGAATTCGGCTGGAATGTTCCATATTTAGGCGGTTGTGGCTAAATATGGCAGGTCTTATAAATTTTAAGTCCGTCTTAACGAATTACGCAGTTACCTATAGGTCCTGAGAAGATACCGTTAAAATCCTTGGTGTCATAGCGAACTCCTGAGATATGCTCCAGGTGGCGTTGTCATCCGTCTTTCGTTTTTGCTTCTTTTTCTTTAGGCTTACCAAACGTCTGCTCAAAGGAAGCGTTTGTTTTATTTGTAATGTCAAAAAGATTTACTAATTTAGCTGGAATAATTTTTGGTTTTAGTGTCTCTCTAAAAACAAACTCGTATAAGATGTCTTCGTAAGGTAGGCGTTACCGTGTTGGCGTCACAAACAGCGAGCAAGGGGCGTGGTCAATAGAGATGTGCATTCTAAAATAGAAATTGCGAGGGCGCACGCAGAGCCATGAAATACGTTCCGCCAACACTTTTTATGCGTTGCATATTGCAATCACTCAGTTCAGCCCTTGGGCGCGGCCGGGCAGCCACCATTGGGGGTATGAGCCAGCATAGTGGCTCATACCCCTACAACAGAGTTTTATGCGTTGCATATTGCAATCACTCAGTTCAGCCCTTGGGCGCGGCCGGGCAGCCACCATTGACCTTTAGCGCAACCACGTGACGTGACGTCATGACAGCCGGAGGAAAAGCTGGGCCCCAACACAATATGCAACGCATTCTTGGCTTAACCAAGCTAAGCCTGGCCATTTTTGGTTGCAGTGTAATCAAAGGAATGCTTTATTTTACTGACCATCCCGTGATTTCAGTTCATGACGTCATCGTGAGAAAACCGGTCAATGAATAAATGAATCACAGAACTTTTTTTTAGCCACAGGCAATACATTGTTACTGCGAAAATATAGAGCCAGACCAAAGGAAGAGAAGCTGCATCTGTGCACCTTTTCTTCAGCAACTCTAACGATCCGTACAGCAACGCAGTGACGCGACGATTTACTATACAGTTCCGTAAATATAACCATAGTTGAAATGCAAACATATCAGAAAATATAAGAAAAAATCATACGATACCCTTATGCATATGGGTAGTCACGAAAGCAATTAAACAGTATACGTATCTTAATTTACAATTCCACGCACAAGCAGCTCCAGAAACAATTAAGCAAACAGGTCAAATAATTTTTTGTTACTAATGGATAGAACGTCAGTATCCATCCGGTAGATCTTTGGTAGCAACGCTTCGAGAAGCTGCTTTCAACAAAACCTGCAGGACTCTCATATCCCAGGGAAACGAAGAATGAACTCCTGTCCTTGCAGTACACTAAGGCAATTATACTAGACAATGCGCTATTGCCTTGCGCGCCCACGAAGCACGGGATTGCAATCCACAGAACACAAAGGATAAAAATTTCGCTAAGATCAGTGAAAAACAAAAGTTTGCTGGAGTTGTCTTATAATCCTTTGCATATAATTTTACACTCCAATATATTCATGTACGTGGCTCATTGAGGAAGGTTACGCTTGGTTTTGGAAGGCTGAGCATTTATATTTGCTCGGGAATATGCGTGTGAGCTATGGAGTGATATCCTATGGAGGCACGGATCATAATTTGCTTCAGTAAATGATGTTGGAAAAATCGGCTTCGTAGGGAATTCTTCCTCTCTAGATGGTACTGCAATCTCTGGCCCAAGGCTTGTCACACACTTCCTCCTCTTCTTTTTCCATCGTGGCAAATCGAACTACTCGCGACAGACCGTTGCTGTGAGTCACGTATTTTTAGGGACATTCACATCGAGCAAGCGGCCTAGTGCGCGTAGACGCATAGCGTTGGGCAAGGTTTTTACGGTTCCCGTACAAAAGGTAATAAAGAAGACAATTCCCTGCTACGGAATGACGATCACGGGTACCCAGATATTTCCTAATGATTGCAGCTGTAGATACAGTTTGCATCGTTTGTCGCCAGTTAGGCGACACGAGCGTTGGAGCCGGTGACACATGCTCTGTTAAGTCAGGCAACGTCACATCGCCTTGAAAGCTTCAGAGATGCAGTTAATCTACGATTAATGTACTAAGACCTTGCTGTACAATGCAGCAATAGGCGAAGTGAGGGAACCAGAACATAACGCCAGAAGCACGGCTCTTTCATTTTCATCCGCTGATCGCCCTCCACTTGATGGCCCTGAATTGAAGCTTCACCGCAGAAGAATAAGTAACGCACAAACACGCAGTCGGTTGTTTTTACAGACTCGCTAGCAAGATACGTAGGGCTACCCTGCAGGATGTTGGAAAGAAACTAACTTGTGTCATCATCATCAACCTAGTTTTGCATCCACTGCAAGAAGACCTCTCCCAGTGATCTGCAGTTACTCCTGTTCTCTTGGTTGATTGAAGTAATGAACATGGTGGCACCATCTACCCTCTTGTTTCAAAGCCAACGCTTACAAGATTGGTCAGTCCGTCCTTCCTTTCGTCCTACAAAATGAAGCGTCTACGTAGGCATTGTTTCGTTCTCGTGGAGTCGAGAAAGAAAGAGAAGCTGCCTTCCTACGCGTTCTTTGGAAACCCCGTTGTTATTCTCCTGAGACGCACTCAAATGCCGCGTAATCTCATTGTAGCATTCTTCGAGCCGCATAGAGAATTCGCAACAATAGAGCAACGGGATTCTGGGGCAAGCTATCACCGTCCTTTCTCTCTGTGTCTCCTCTGTTGTTGTGTGCAAAGAACAGCGGTTATTTGCGCACGGCTTCCTTTGTCGCCGGACGAAATGGGTGCCGTCTACCTTCTCAATAACACACAGCTCAGCGAGAAAACCGGCAGTCAAATACAGAGGCGATAAAAAGGACGGCATTGTTGGCCTCGCTCTTACGATGATGCTCGAAGACAAGCAGTGTCCATCTCTGAAGCGTTTAAACTCATGGAGACTTAGCGCACTGAGGATGCGTCCATCGACCGTAACAAATGTGGCGGCTTTGCGATACAAGAGATTTCAAGGGGCTTCATTGTTTCCCGCAGTATTGAGGCATCGGCACCGCAAAGAAACCCTGCCATAGAGAGCACCTTTCAAGAGATTCTATGAGACGTGGTGCGCGGTCTACTTCGAGAAAATAATTCGTTATTGTACCAATGCAATAATCCCCAGTGCATTTTTCCTCGTTATCCTCCCATTGTTCCGCCACCAGCCTTCTCGGACGGTTTTGCGCCGCTATTACCGTGTACGCATTGAACCGGCGGCAATTGTTCCGGAGAAACTTCGCTCTAGTGTCATCTCTGTTAGAAACTGTGGTGTAGGTAGGCGCACTTATTTTACGGGCAAATATTCAATCACATTAAATCACTGTTTGTATGCGTCTCAGCGGCTATCTGGCGAGGAAAAAAAAATCTCCTGCGATTTAGGGGCAATTCTAAGAGAAATGCGTTAATATTATGTCGTACCTCTTTGATGTCCTTGATCCATGATTTAAACTGCGTTACCCACATTGCGAAGCGTTGTTCAGGAGCTCACTCGACACAAATCCTGCCTCCTGAGTGAGGAGGCAGGATTTGTTAGGAAATTACTTCCTAGTAAATTGCCCGGTTTCAATTCGTTACTTGCTTTATGCACCGTAAGATATTCTGCTAAAAATATTAATATTAAAACTTTGCTATTTTTTATTCTATGCATTTAGATTAGAATATACTTCATGCGCTGTTCCACATAATATCAATGGGTCTATCAATGTACCCATTGAAGTTATGCGGAACTGCGATTCCGCGCTTTTTGGATGTCGTAAGCAATTTCGCCGTTCCCAGTGTAATGTGAAAAGTGCGCTAAACTGGTGTTGACCGCATCCGGATCTGTTTTGCGCTAGAAGGCCAGCGCAGGATCTCGCGAACACACGTTCTCACGCATCAATCTGTCGTTCTTACATTTTCTTTCCTGTTGGACCGATTACATTTTCTACTCCTTACAACAAACACCATTTCTCCGTGTTCAACCAAACTATAACACTATAAAAACCAGCGCCCTTCCTCTAATTCATGCTGCCGTGTTATTTCATCGGCTATCCATCGCATTTCACAACTTCAGAAAAGTGTGGCAATGAAATGTGAAAAAAGTTGAAAACTTAGGGTTTACGGTGTCGGGAGAAGCGAGCTATGTAACAGTGTAGAAAGTCTGCTACATCAAGGCTTGCTAATAGTGGCTGATAACCAATATAAACGCAGGCGACCGGTTAGTGAAACAGTGCTGATTCTTGCCGTCGCACAGAAACGCGGAAGTTTGATTGACGCACGTTATTTTTCTTGACCAACACTAAACAGCCCGCAGAGCGTGCATGTGAGAGGTAAGGTATATACCGAGACAAGCGTTGACGTATGGCCTTATTGGTGTAAGACGTATACTTAAGATTGTTTTAATCGCGTTGACGACGAGAACAAGTGAGTGGACACAAGCAAGCGCTCGTGTATGTGTACTCATTTGTGGTCGTGGTCAAGGCGCTTGAAACGATATTAAGTACATGCCAGGACTTACAAGCAATAACGTGCTGCACCCAAGATCCACACGCAGGTGCATTACTTTGACACCACCTATCAGCAGATCATTTCATGCACGCCAAAATCGTTTCTGTCACAGGCCAGTGCCAAACAGCCATCCAGTTTTGTGCTCGTGGCCTTCTAATGCAGGGTGTTTATAACTGACTGCTGTAATCGTGTAATTTGATTCCACATCATCATAATCATTATCGCGTTTAGGGAACGCTTCATCTGTTGTCTCCTCTAAAGCTGATAGCCAATATCTCTATTTTTTCTTGCCGACCTCCATTGCCGATAGCTGTAACGAGTTTGCATACTGGCGGAAATTCGCGGCCCGATGTATTCAGTTAGGTGCGCCCTATGCTTCTTAGCGCCCAGGACTGATGTCCAGAACTGAACGTGTCGTGGGGCCAGAAATTTTCAGAAATTGGAACATGCAAAAGATATATAAAATATTGATTGTGAACGGCTAGTAAAACACTGCAGGGCTTGCACCAACTGTATACCACGGTTCCGAGGTGCGAGGATTTTGGGTAGAGGCAAGCAGAAAATGGCACGTGAAACCTTGGAAGCTTTTTACATTAGAAAAGCTGGTCCGAACTGTGTCAGGGACACATCTGTCTTTCTGTACGAGACCGAGCAGAAATTTCCTTCACGCTTACTCAGATAACGTGTTTTGTACCCGAACCTACATACCTTGCACACGTGCGCAAACACTCGGGGTCGGTGTAGGCTATATATACGTAGGATGCTTTTGCGCTCATCAAACAGATGAAGTAAGGGCCCGTGTCGTCTCCTTTCTTGTGCGTGTGGTTTTGGAGCAAAACTCGTTTATTATGCTGAGTGAGCCTGGAGTTCCTGTTATTTTGCAAACCTATAGTGGAGGCACACAGACAAGAGTCATTAAGCCAGTAACGCCAAGGCTATGGATGTCAGAACGAAAGCCTTGAAGTGGGGCGTGTTATCCACACACAAAAAATCGATGGATCTCCTGCATTCCTGTTAATCGGTGCTACGAGGAGGTTAACTGTTTATGTTTATTGTAATGGCTTTACTTCACGTCATCATCTCAACGTCTCAGTAGCTTGTGGCGCACCCACTTTGATTTAGTCATGCGTGGCGGTATATATACATCGGGTGAAGCGGAGGCACCTCGCCATGATCGACCGGTGAAACCTGATCTGACGGGCTCTGGCGTTAACCCGGTGCTTGAGCTTAGCTCCGGCTTTGCCATCCTCTTCTCGGCTGCAGGCAATGGTTGTACCATTGCGCGTACTGCCTGCTCAGTTCTATTTCCGGCCAAAACGAGAAAGAAAGCGGCAAACCGCGAACGGGAAAGTGCGCACAACGAAAACAGAACGCGAGAAAACAGGAAAAAGGCAAGCACTGAAAGCGTGGATAGATGCGAAAGCTATACACACTGTCTTATATACATAGCAAGCATATTTAGGTATTCACAGGATCGTAGACCGTAGAGTCGTTTACGAGGGGGAAATCAGATTAAAAGAGACGCCAGCTTACTTGTTGCTTTGCAAAACATTGATACCCTTTTTTTTCCGTGTCGTTGGCGTCGTTCACCAGGTCCCACTCTCCAGCGTAAAAGCCTTCACTGAAAACTCTGGCAAGGGCGTGAATGACCGTTACTTGAGCACAATACGTGAACGGGAACAAGTACTTCGCAGCTGTTAGCCGATTCTAACAAGTCCGGCAACAAGTGCTTTTTTGCAATCGAACTAACATTATCATACGGCACTATAATAAGGAAAGCACTTGAGCTTGTACAATGTTGTCCGTGTACAAAGGTTGTATAATAATTGCATATTTCATCCCTCTACTTTTTCATTTGATTGTGACAGGCAGCTGCTAGCTGATTTATACCGACTCTCTAAACGGCACGTGCGTGTAATGTTTCTTTCGTATGTTGCTCTTAATAAGCTTCAGTGGACGAATAATACTTGTCTGGTCTGGTTCTCTTCGTGTTATCGCCGTTTTCCGGATTGATTTAAGGTGAGCATCCGTGGTAAGCAACCCAACTTTCTATTTTATTTAGTTGGCTTTGTAGATCGCTACCTCGCTGGGCTCCTAAATTTAAAAATCGCTTGACATTGCCGGACAAGCCTTTCTCGCTTGAACACTAGTTTCTTCTGGGTTGTCTCGCCTTTTTTTTCTTTCTCCCGGGTAATTTATTCTGCTTCCAGGTTACGATGTATACTGGAACCTCGAACCGCGTTCATGTGTCACGACTATATCCTTGTTGCAACTTTTTTTTTATGCATGCGCTTAAAAGAACGACATATGTCTACCCTTATCACAAAAACTGTCAACTGTTTACGCATCGGAGTGCATCAGGGAATTTGGTTTTAAGGAACATTAGCCGGCAAGACTTTATTCGGAATTTTCATTAACTTGTCTTTAGCTACACGTATCGAGCCTTCCGATCATGAAAGCATGAAGACTCTGTCCTTTCTGAGTGCACTCTTAACGGCTGACGAGAAACTCGAGGGAAAAGGAATTTTCATATAGCGGGAACTACTAAAATAGCAGGGACATAAAAAATCGCCTGAGAAGGTCAAACTGCGTGAGGGAACGAAGCAAATTGCGTTGTTTACTCAGAAACGATAATGATAAACTGAAGAGTAGCAGATTTTGCCTACATTCTTGAACGTAAGCCTTGAACTTCGTATAATTACTGAAACACAGGCACACAGTAAATAATTTAGGAATAATAGGTGATAATATATTCTTTTTTAATATACATACACTTGTAAGCTTGGGAAATGTACATGGAAACGAAAAAAACAAGTACTTCACCCACCTGGTATAAGTATAGGCTGGGATACTTAAGAGCCGACTGCATAGCCTTTATTGTTCGTATATCGACATAAATAATTACGACGCAATTTAGATGCTTGCGGTATCCATTGCCTCCACGTCATGGCTGTCGAACAATATCTCAGAATGCAGTAGTACTGGGTTCAAGTCGCACCTCTGCCAGTGGAGCGGAAATTTCAGTGCTTTGATTTTCTTTGCATTGGTGAATTGCATAGCGAAAAGCGATGGAGGTGTGCGCGGCGAGAGCGAGGTCAGTAAACTCAGCTAGAACCCTCACACCCTACGAGAGGTTCATTTCAGCTTCGTTACAACACCAACAAAAGGAATTTGTGCTCGCAGAAGCTGAATTAGACTACAATCTATTATTCAAAATTCTAGTTTAGCAGAGCTAAGGATAGTGTTTTTCACTGGAATATACAGTCGCGTGCACTATAGGCTGCAACTGGGTTCGCGTGTTCAAAAGGGCCTCAAGACTGCAAGGCGTCGTCGACGTGGGAATAATCGGAAAACTAAAAACCGTTACACTTGCTGGTATTCGTTACACGAATTTCTTTCATGCCGGCGCCGCAGTGCAGTGATGGGGCTCTGTTCGTTACGGGCAGCTTTTCGCAGCTCATATCACATGCGACTGTGCATAAAGTCTTTCTTTGTGTGCCCGAAAACAAACTTGGCGTCGTAATCGCCTCATTCGTGCTCATAGCGCACCTGTGTGAGCAAGCGCTGTGAGCTGCAGGCCAACTAGTAGCACAGATTGAACTTCGAGTACATATCTTGCACGCTCCGAGAATGTGCGTCGTAAAGTCACTTCAGCGTGCATATCGACGCCTAATTTGCTACAGAGCCACTAGGCCTAAATACCACGAGCCACCCCCTTTTCATGGCTCTCCTGTATCATATGTCCGAGAAAGACCATTTGTTGCAGGAGCCGGCGCGTTCAGCTACTCTTAATGTCCTTAGGAATTTTGTCAATTTTGAGCGATGTGTGTGCAGCAACACTCGCGATACGGGAACACACATCATTACGAGTGGCCACAAATAAATTTGTTTTGTATTTAGCTTCTTCCGCAGCATCGTGGTCTCTAATATTGGATGCTAGAGTCGAATTGAAGGATGGATGTATTCAACCCGACAGAAATACTCATATAGAATAACTCAATAAACCAGAGAGGGCCGATACACTTAAAACTGATATTTATCTCTTGGCTCGCAAAAAATGGGCTTTCACTTGTTTCGGTTTTGACCTCGTGTCCAGCAAGGGCAATTCAGGCTCTTCGCTTGTAAAGTGATCATAAAATGCGAACTTGAGAGTAGTTATTGCCAGACGCACTGTCCGCTGGCGGAGGGGGGGAGGAGGGGGGAGGAGGGGGGGGGGGGAGTTTCCGCGCGCTGTAAGTGCCGTCTTTTATGCCCTGAAACGCGCTGCCTGCTGCATAGGATGTCGTTTTGTAACGGACAGAAAATGATTGTGATTGTACTGATTGCGTGTTTAAGTGAATGAAGTTTGTTGTAATGCTGTCAGAGGTAGGAGGAATGATACGGTAGCCTTGAAAGAAGCCACTTATTGTAGCTGTTCATTTACAGAGGAACCATAAAAATGAGGCGAGTCCTAGAAGATACTGTTTGGTTTCGTGCCTGTGGATATCGCTCGAACAACTACGGGGGACTGGTCATGAATCGGACGGCAGTAGGTAAAAAGAGAATACTTAAATAGAATTCCGTAATTTAAGAATGAGCTAATAAATGAGTGCGAGAATGGTTGTTGCTTTGTTCTTCCAGTAGAAAAGGCGAATCAGAAGGTTTATTTTTCCTTCCGCGCGCACTGTTCAAGTGATATGCAATGAAATCAACAGGGACGTGCAAATGTTCGAAACTTTCGAATAGCCATTCGAATATTGTCCTGTTCCATTTCGTTCTCAAACGAAACAGTCACTATGAGAAAATCGGAATATATTTCGACGAGTTTTTGAATACTTCACGTTGTTGGCTGGGCGTTGTAAAGCATAAGATTGAAACAAAAATGCGGTAACTATCATGCAATCCACAGTGGACAAATGTACTATAGGACACACTGCGTCGCTCAGCGAGCCACACTTTTGTGACAGTGCCCCTACCAACTGCAATGAAATTTTTTCTTGGACATTGCAATCAGCAATGGGTATCGCTTGCTATTATTTGTAGTTGCAGCACCTGAGTCCTTTCACCGGAGCTAATCTACATACATTTTATTGAAACGTGCTTGATCCCATAATGACACCATTGTTGCGGCCGTCCGATGCAGAAAAAAAAAAGTGATTTTTCTTTCATCTTTTTTGGCTCTGCCACCACGACAGACATCTCTGGTTTGGTCACGTATGTGTTCACCAATAGTACTTGAGCCACACAGCTACCTTGCTAAACTTTATGCAATAATACCATGACCGCGTACATTGGAGTCGTTTTCCAAGAGATCGCTGGCCCCACATAGCGTAGCAGTGCTTGACCGTAACTCTTTCTTCAGCACCCCACTCCCGATCACCAAAGAACTTCCGATGCCCTTGGGTGTTGCGTTATAATATCAGACTCCTGCCACCCACGCTCCCACAATTCGTCGACGTTACGATGCCCTGCCTCATGTCCTGTCGACCGCTGCTCACTATAGCTGAGTGACGCGCAGAGACGCCGACAGGAAGTTCAGATGCCGATAAGCTTTTTGTCCTCTCGTCGTCTCGTACATTCGCGACGCAAATAAATAGGCTGGCGCGTTAGGTGTGATGTCATTTCAACTGATAAGTTGGGAGCGTGGCGGAATTTTACGTGAACACGTGATCAATGCGTTGTTCGGAGATATCACTTGGGTGTCGATTGCCGTTGCAATCAAACACCTTACATAGGCTTTGCATGAATTTAATACACAGACTGATAGGTATCGCAGAGTGAATATTAGATAGCCGTGGCTCCCTTTGCGTACGTGTCAGCCGACCGAAAATTAGATATGGAACTACGAACTTAGGTGTGAGGCATCGACTCCAATTAAACTGGGACTTGGGCCAGTTGGTAAAGCTTTACTTTCATATGAAGCCACGCGCGAAAACGAGAACGCATAGGACGAGCGACACACAGCACAAGCGCTGACTCGCAAGTGAAGGGTTTATTTATTCGTTCACACAAATGTAAACAAGCACGCAAATACACGTAACTCGAGTTACCACAGCCTTCTAAATCAGCTGCAGCCTTATAAATCAGCTGTAGTTAGGAAAATATCCGCTGCAGAGGCGTGAATTCTTCGTCAGGCAAACCGAGTGGTGTTCGGCTAACACAATTTTTCTTTTTCTTTGGCTATATGATACGCTTTTATCACTTCCCGGGGAGTCTGATATTTATGCCTATAGATAGTATCCCAGTGCTCGCAAAAGGCGGGGAGCAACGAGACGATCAGCCCTGCAAGGCTACATTAGTGGGAGCTACATTCTTTACCGAAGCACTATATGCTCTATTAGTCCTACATTGATGCAGTGTCCCGTTTGCGCCTCGTACGTTTCTCGGCATTATGAAGAAATCTTATACATTACGCCACTATCACAAGGCCCGCACGCGCAAACGATTGTGCCTTGGGGATATCGGTGCAGTGTATAAAATTTATCCATTCACGCAACACCTTGTTCGCCAGCTGTTGTTGCGTGAGGGTAGCGGGCATCGTCGCGACACCGCTTCACCATCGCTCTCGCTCTCAGAACGAAGGGAAAGGGAACTCCTGCTGGGCGATGGCGCGCCAGCTGTTGCGTGAGGGGAGAGGGTATGCGGCGTTGGCACCGCATGCCCTCTTTCTTTTGCTGGCTCGGGCGGTGCGTGCCACTGTGGTCATTACTCGCAGCGCAAAACTCGAAGGACCGCTCAGCGCCGTTCAAGTGAACATTAATGACTTCGCATTCATACCTCATGAGAAGTGCTTTGGTGCCCTCAGACATCTTTTTTCATTTGAAACGTATATATCAACGATTATAAAATAAATGTCGCGTTGCGTACATATCATTCCTATTGATACACAACACATTGGCGTGGTGTTTTTAGGCAGTAATCCGTAACTTTTTTTTCCCACGTTGCGTTTCCCTCGCTCCACGTTGCAGGTCGGCTAGGAGTTTGTACGGCTGCCGTCG
Source organism: Dermacentor andersoni (assembly GCF_023375885.2). NCBI lineage: Eukaryota > Metazoa > Arthropoda > Arachnida > Ixodida > Ixodidae > Dermacentor > Dermacentor andersoni. The sequence continues at coordinate 145,052,093 of NC_092821.1, read as the reverse complement.
TACGGAAGCCGTGTTGTTTGACGCAGCGTGGGTGGCGTCCGTTGTTGAGAACAGCCAGCCACGAACGTACTTGAGCTCAGCAGTGACACAGACCGCCTGCGGCTGCGTCATGGCGCCTTCCATTGGCTGAATAGGAGCGCGGGCAAAAAGCAGAGAGGGGCAGGACAGGTAGCGCTGCGGGAGTTAGGCTGTTTGCTGCCCCCATTGAAACATTCTAATGCCCTCAGTGAGTGATAGGGCGAAGGTCTATCAAGCGATCAGGCTCTTTTCTTCCGTTGGGTCAGTGTGACATGATCTTGGCTTTTCAGCCGCCATTTCTCTGCGGCATACTGCACCGAAACGATGGAAACACAAGCAAAGTGGACAGGATATATGAGTCGTCCGCGTCACTGGACTTCCCTTCCCCGCGGCATAACCTCGAACTGCTCTCGAGGGCGCCAAACTGTTCCTGCTCTGTCATTGGATTGCGACGCTTCAGTTCTCCTTTTCGCCCGTTAGAACGGGGCTACAGTTGAGAGTGCACGCTGGGAACGATTTTTAGTGCCCCTAGTTCACCCAATGTAATGCTCCATAATGAGGGGGGTCGTAAGCCAGCATACAAATGCGTAGAACATCCGAGGGATGCAAGAACTGGCTGATGTAGCTTAGCTGGCTTCGATGTTCCAGTTGCTAGGGTTGCCATTAATCTGTGAATGTTCTTTTTTTCTTATGTACGCGTGTGTGTCTGCGCTGAATAGCTTGCACTCTTAGATAGAATTAATAATGGGTCGCAGATCGGAAGCTTCGAAACAGGCCTCGCACAATTCCAGGCAACCGCGTGCGTCATACCAATAAACTGATTATGGCTTTGGTAAGCGCTACTTAGGATTCATTATTTTTACCGTTACTTTAGCTTCCTGTGCATCCCCATGTTCAGCGAAAGGCCGAGTCAGACAAATCCAGCAATACTATATGTTTCTGTATTGTAAGTCATCGCATAAACTGCGTCCATGAAGATGAGAGGTTTTGAAGTAAAGGAGATGTACTTGTATAAGTGAACTTAACGTTTTGCATTAGCCATAGTTGCATTTTACGTTCTCTAATGTTTTCGTGTTGAAGCAGCTACAGGCGTCAACTGATCCTTTATATGATTTGTGTTTCAGGCGGTTTAAGTGTTAGTGAATTCTTATTGCTCCTTTTTTACGTCTGAAATTTACCTTTGTGAGGATTGGTTATGCTTAATTCATCGCAGCAAGTGTTCTTGTAACCTTTGTGATCATTTGTAAAACGCAAAAAAAATTATGTATACTTAAATAATTGCTTCGCTTAGAAGGAGCACCCAGCGTCTTAATTTCCGCCATTATCCCGTTAATCAATCATGACAACAAGAAAACGGTTGCCCATTTCAATCGCTCGACTTTGCTAGGAGTGCGTGCTTGCCAAATGTTCACAGTTGCAAAAAGGTTAAAACGAAATTTGTCAAAGTCAAACGGCTTCGATTCTGTGACGAGCATGAACTCTCCTTGAAAGCTTTCTCTACGAGGAAGACGTGGTGCTGCTTTAACGCGGCTGCGAATATGCTCACTCTGTGATACTGCTTACATCTTGTTGCTATCAAGAGAAATATTTTGGCCAGGAAATCTGTTGGTTGTGTTCTTCAACACGCTTCTACTAAGTTACGACGAAGAGAGGGTTTTTAGAGCAAAGTCTTTTGCAACACCTGAGGTGTTGCCGCGAAACGACCAACGATGGCGAGAGACGGAGAGGGTAGCCTGAAAGATCACGATTTCTAAAAAATCAGAGTGCGCCAGCCACTGTACAAACACGCCTTTGAAGGTTATGTGGAGATGGCGCGCATGATTTGATGTATGTATGTATGTATGTATGTATGTATGTATGCATGCATGTATGCATGTATATATGTGTGTGTGTGTGTGTGTGTATGTATGTATGTATGTGTGTGTGCGTGTGTGTATGTATGTATGTATGTATGTATGTATGTATGTATGTATGTATGTATGTATGTATGTATGTATGTATGTATGTATGTATGTATGTATGTATGTATGTATGTATGTATGTATGTATGTATGTATGTATGTATGTATGTATGTATGTATGTATGTATGTATGTATGTATGTATGTATGTATGTATGTATGTATGTATGTATGTATGTATGTATGTATGTATGTATGTATGTATGTATGTATGTATGTATGTATGTATGTATGTATGTATGTATGTATGTATGTATGTATGTATGTATGTATGTATGTATGTATGTATGTATGTATGTATGTATGTATGTATGTATGTATGTATGTATGTATGTATGTATGTATGTATGTATGTATGTATGTATGTATGTATGTATGTATGTATGTATGTATGTATGTATGTATGTATGGCCAGCTCGTAATATATGCCCTTGTTCTCTGAATGAAAGCTCACTGCTGCAATGAAACTATTTCTTGGAAAACGCGCGGCCATTTCCCAACGACTGCTCGTAACTATACGGACAGTCGGATGTACAAAAATGCCAGGAAAATCGTGTTTGCGTTGACGCAGAGAGGTATAGCGGAAAAAAAGAGAGTAAAAGGAAAGGCTCGAGATGCGAGCATTTACCTGCGCCGAATATAGCACCGATGGTATGCCTGGAAACCGTAGCGATGTCCTGAGGAGAGGCTCTGTCGCACGAAGACGTTATGAAGCGGTGCCTTTAAATGCTGCGAGTGACGTATATGGCACTTACCGATGGCCTGTGTGGGTGCGGAGAAAACAAAGAGACAGTACGGTTATTTTCTGGGCAATGTGGCGTCCAATAACTATTACTTTACTGTCATAACAACCACTCGGGGTAGAACTTGTTGCTGAGCGAGTTGGTTTGGGATCTAAAGAATACATTACAGAATACATAATACAGAATACAGAAAATTATGTATTACAGAATATTATGTATTCCATAATACAGAAAAAGCACACTAGACAGTACGTGAAATGTGTGACGGCCGTTATATACGAAATACCGCTAAAATGTGGGAAATCCTACGTTGGACAAACGGGGAGATGTGTTAATGATCGGGCCCACGAGCATGAATTGTCTGTAATCAATAAAGGTAATGCGCATTTACCTGCGCATTGCACAGTTTGCCTGGAAGGCAGATGCCAGCCACTGCTGCGTGAGATAAAGATACTTGGCAAGAGTGGTGATACGTTAGCAAGAGAACTTTTGGAGGCATATCACATTAAAGAGAGAGGCACGAGTTGTATTAGTGACACGTCTGTTTTTCTGTTTGAAAACGAGTTGCAACTGTTAAAAACGTCACTGGAATCGCTCTAGGCAACACTGATGTACGCATGCGCATTTGCTCATTCTCCCTGCCCTGCTGTAAGAATAATATCAGTTGAAGTTCAGCGCTCAATCTGTCATTTCGTACTCTTGCTTCCCAAGTCCTTATTTTCCTTTTTTGGCGCAACAATGTATTCTTTACACTCGGGGTAAAAAAAATAATGAACTAGATCTTCACTATTATTAAGCTAAAGCAATTTCGGAGTGGTGATAAACACGTGGCAACGGGCCATATTTAAAATAAATTGAAAAGTAAACGAAAGCTCCTGAAAATGCGACTACTTGCCACCGGTGGCGGCTGAATCCACAAACTCCGCATTAGGTGGTGGGATCGTCTACCAACAACTACGTTAGTAGTTGCTCCTCCAAGAATATTTAACATATTTGTGCACTTTAGATATTGCCAATGTTTTCACTCCTCAAAGCTCAGCTCAATATCAATATGTGCATCGTATATGAAAAAATTGGCAGTTTCGCTTGAAGGGCGCAGTGTTGACATTGAAGGCAAGGTTTAATGTTGCGCCTGAAATCCTCGAACGGTGTTTTAAACTATGCGCGGTCGCCACAGGTAGGCGCGACGCACCGTCTAAAAAAAGTTTACACCGTTTGGGCTTATCTTGTTCCCAAACAATAATCATCAACTGCCTTGCTTGCGTTATACTGAGTTATACTAAGTTATACTAAGTTATACTAAGGTATACACAGTACGCAGTTACGCGTACCGTAAAGGTCGTTGTAGACCACGATTACAAGCAGTACTAAACGGTTGCATGTTGAGGCATATTGCTCAGTTTTATTGGTGGATGCATTTGGCGACATGGCCACGTCGGTACCTATCATCGTCAGCTCTTCCACAGCACCTATTTGTCAGATGAATGGAGAGAAATAACATGAAAATGTAAGAACTAACACAGGAACACACGGACACACACACACATGCGCCCGCACATACAGAGAGAGAGAGAGAGAGACGCACTCTGAATCAATGGTCAACGTAGTGGATGCGACAGTACACCAGGTACAATTTTCAAGATGCAAGATTCGAGGCTCATTTATTTCTCCAAGAGAAAGAGGCCTGGGAAAAAAAGCCGCCTTGGAGCAGCTTGACGGGATTCGGGGCCCATTTACAACATGGCAGCAGTGGAGGGAAAAAATACAATTTCACATACATCATTAATCAAGGAACCGTACACAATGCAGAATTACAAATAAACTTAATGTAAGACAAAAGTAAAATTCAGATATACAATGGTCTGAGAAGCAAAAAGGAAGCATATAACAACGTTATAGCAGAAACAGAAGGTTTAAAACATAATTGCAATTCAACACTACCATATAGTAAATGAAGTTCCAACACAATACATAGCAGTATTTCTTCTTTTTATATCATGGCAAAAATATAACAAGAAAACCCTAATTTGGGTTTGAGCCCACCACATGCTCAAAGAATTGCTGAACTATTGTTTTTTTGTTTAGGTTCATATTTTCCGTGTACCTTTTGTTTGTGTTAAGGGTGTTCGGAACCAGGAAATGCAACAATTGGGAGCCATACGTTGTGCGAAGTCGGGGTAGATGCCATTTCTCTTTGCATCTGGTGCTTGTATGAGTGTGCGTTTGTGTCACAGATGAGAGTTGGATTACGAACTTAGCCCGAGGTAAGCTCAAGTTATTCAAGGCGCCAAATATGGTAAATGACACTAGATGATGGATGGGAGACATTCTATGTTTTATAAACAATGATCCGGTATGAACGAGGTAATCCGAGCCAGAAACTATTTGAATTTATATGCACAGCTAGAGAACTGGAAGAAATCAATCTCAACGATGGAACATACAAAAGAAAGCTTACTCAGCAGCAGTTCACGTCTAAGGAATGCTAAGTATTCACGGATTGCTAGCGAATGGTTCTTCTCAAACATATAACTGTTGCGCAGCGAACGAATAATGATTATGCGACATTTGTGAATCGGCGCGAAGTGCGTGGTGTTGCAGTGCACGATTTTTGCTGCCATACTGATTGACCAACGTTGCCGTCGAAGGGATTCAAAATATAGGGGCACACATCGAGTGGCACATAGACAAGTTTGCGTCAAATAGCTTCATTGAAGAGGGCCACATACACTGCGGCACATATCCATCGGAACAGACCACATATTAGACGCCACTCCCTTCGGAATCAACCAAGATTTTTTTTTTATACTACTATCTCCGGGATCGCTTCAAGAAAACGATCAGATACCCGTTACAGAAAAGTGACGTGAACTCGTCAAGAATTATTCTCAGTAAAAATAATCAATCGCGAAATGACGATGATGTTCAGACGCCCAATAAAGAAGCAAATGAATAACCAAGAAGTCGTACAAATTCGAAGATACGTTTAAATGTACAAAATGATGAGCAAGGGCTTCCTCAACATTTCTCAGAAAAGAACAAAACTGCTCGCCGGATTTAAAATATTGGTTTACACTAGGGCTAGACATTGTGATCGTAGTTTGTAAACGTTATTCATTGGAACGTGTGTCAATATGATTCCACATGTCGATATGATTGCTGCAGTTTCTAACCCAGAAGCAGCGACGTGGGAAACGCTATAAAAGTTGTAAACCGCATCCGAATGCGTTTCAGTAGTTTTGCAGATAGGTACGGCCGAAACCAGACAAATATCTCGCGCCTGGACCAGGACGAGTCTTCTCTGAATGATAAGCGCATGCTTGAGACTTGTGCAGGAAGTGACAGGCGCGTTTTCCAAGAGCACGCGAGCGTTCAGTAAAAAGTGGGAGTATCGCGCAAGCCACCGTCTTTGTCCAGGAACACGGGTTGGTTATATAGGTAGCCAAACTTCAAAGGCTCTCGAGTTCTCAATACCCGGCTTGCACAAAACCTTTCACGTCGTCTGTCCTTCGTGCAGTTAAAGTAGCCTGTCAACAATTCGAATGCGAAAATCCTATCATGTTTTCGACGGCTAAAACATGTAATGGGTTAGGTTATAGGCGATTGATCCAAAGTGCAGTAGTTTGAGAAAAAGGTTGCGGACGCGCGGGCGTATTTATTTTACAAATCGCGTTTTCAGCGCAGGACGAAGATGTTTGGGCTCCGATAATAAAACAACTGCTCAAGGGCGGGTTTCGTAAACCGCTTTGGAGAAGGAATGCTTTCAGATCTGAGTTTCCCCTACAGTCTGGATAAACACAGGGGACGGTTCGAACAAACAAACAAAAATACTGTACTTGATCCATTGGGAGGTCTCCTGAAATGACAGTTTTCCAACCAGGCCGTTATCTTGAAAGAAACGGTTCTAAGAAACCAATATGTGCCTGAGTGCCAGTTTCCCTTTAATTTGTTTGAACGCCTGAGCATATTGGGCCCTTTATTTGGTCAAAGTCGACGGGAAAAAAATGCTTTCAATCGATTATTTGCATTCCGTACGGATGGAACACGGCTGTTTGGGTGTTTGTTTAGGGCTTGTTTGCAGGTATTAGGTGGCAACAGTAAAATACAGACTCGGAAACAAAGACTGCCACAAAAACGAGGTCGCATATTAAAGCGTGAAAATGGCGTGGAGGTCTGAAAGAAGCGCGACAAAAGCTTGCGGAGGTTATGCGCGAGTTATAGTGCGTATGACGTAGACGCGCTGTCTACAACATCATGTGGCAAGCATGTTTGAGGTTGGCGCCTAACATTTATGCAAGACCAAGCTCGTGAGTTTGTCTGTTGCACATTCACATAACCAAACGTTCTGTTCTTAATTGTAGATCTGATGCATACCTGGTACTCAGGACAATCTGTATCTGCATCTGCTTCCATTAGAGTTCTTGTTTTGTTTCTTGCGAGTTTAAATATTATATTAAGATAGGTGCCGGGTAAATAAAAATAAAGATATTTATTCACGAACTCCAAATAGGCTAAAGCCGAAAGACGTTGCACGCACACGCGTACACACACACACACACACACACGCAAAGAAGTCGCATGCTCGTTTATTCGGCGCTCTGAAAGCTCATCTCTATGACCGCTGCAGAAGCGAACGGAAAGGTACGGTTCAAGTTGAGTTTCGCTTGCTTACAAAAATAAGTGAGCTGGCTCTTTTAGTGCTACCTAGTTTTACAACCCAACAGTATCAACAGTTGGAAACTTGTGGCAGCTTGAGAAAAAAGCTAATTGCTAGGCGTTCAGAAGGATGTACAACTGGGTCAATTGGTACACTTGCACATTAAAAAAATCAGTGCAAGAAGACACTGCAAATAGGAGCGAAGAACAAAAGCGCAGGCTTCTCCTGTTGTTGTTCTTCCTTTCCTGCCAGTTTTCTGTTAAAAGCATTTCTCTAAAGAATTAACATTTCGCAACTCATTCGAAACATTAATCTGGACTGCGTGCTAGTGTTCGAACATTAATAAGATTGCCTATAAGCTCATGCCATCTTCAATTCTCTGTACGCGCCTTGTGGGATAAGTAAGGCAGGAGAACAATGACCACGTCACCCCGACAAGGAGTGCACAGGGTAATTTTTGGCGCCAAGGTTTGCGAGCTAAACGCTAATTAGTGTAGAACCACCTTCTGGGCGGAAGAATGTTTCCTACTGCAGTTGCGATTTAAAAAAAAAGGCTTAGGCGCACTCACGACTAGCTGTGATTAGATTCAAAAGCAGAGGAAAAGAACGTGAATTTTTATAGTTCGAGTTTGATTGCTTAGTTGCGTTTTCCATTAGCTTTCGGACGATGCACGAGGCACATACAGCACAACAAAGACATCATAGAGAAGTAAGGGCTGTTCTCATTTTGCTGTAAGATAAAAAAAAGGTTGTTGCAAATGTAAAAAGAAGAAAAAACTGCAGAAGGTTCTGATTTTACAATATTCACCTCCTGTTTTAGCCCGTGAACTAAAAGAAATTTGAGGGCTTAAGCTTTTGTGTGTTTCTTGAACAATTATATTTTCTTCTTTTTTGGTCTTCATCGGTCATCAGCGGTAACATATCGCCCGTTCATCATATTTCCATGTGCGCATGCACTATATCTTTTCGTTTAGATGACCTTGGTGTGACCATGGTATCAAATGGCTTAGAAATGGGCTAGCTCGTATTCCATAACTAATAAAATTGAAGTGCAAAGGAGAAAAACAGTAAATTAGCCTTGCTTGGTAAGATCCTTTAACGCTCACTCACACTAGGCCGACCCGACACCGATTTCGCTCTGCCGACTGTCGGCGACAGCGTTTTTTCCTTCATGTCGGCGCCTCTACCACACCGCACCGACGCCGACAATCTGCCGACGGTCGGTGAAGAGGTCGGCGTCGGTACAGTCGGCAGACCGAAATCGGTGTCGGGTCGGCCTAGTGTGAGTGAGCCTTTGAAGTTCATGCTCATTGCGAAGTTTGAAGATTTTCCTGCTTTATTATTAGCTTACCTCGAGGCTCCACTCTGCGACGTTGTCGGTCTTCTTAAGCGTCATTTGGGGAGATTCCTTGCTTGCGCAGCCAATTTTCACGTCGCAGCCAATCTCGGTCAATATTTATGGCTGCGGCGTGTCGGGCTCAGCTGCAGTATTATCTGCAACTCGCGGTATTCATTTCATGTCATGTCAAACTATTAGAAACGCAACTAGATGTCGCTTTTCGTCGTCTGTAAGCAGACGACAGTTTAGATTAGATTATCGTCAATTTACTAATGCTGATAGCCAGAATGTGATAAAATCCACTTCGATACAGTTCCGCACGCACCTTTATATTCCCTATGAACATTCGAAGTAATAATTTTCCTGTAAATTTTAAAATTGTTCAACTCTACATCCGGTATTATTATAATTCCGGCACCGAATGGAAGTGCGGCACTCGCATGATGCTACCCTGAAAGCAATGTTTTTTGTACGGACGAAATTGCGCGGGAAGAAAAGGAGTATATAGGGTGTTAAGTTTACGCACTGCATCACCGTGATATAGCACGATGTAATGTCTAAAGCGTAGCAAAAAAATGCGTTGAGTTCTGTCGAAAAATTCTCTGTGTGAAGAACGCAGACTTTCACAGAGTAACTCAAAGTATACTGATTGTGGACACTTCGCTTAAAAGTTTCCTCCAAAACATACTATTCAGTGTCCTGGGTTCCACAATCAGTAAGGAATTGGGCATTTAAGAATGAAATTCGTATGTAAACTGCATGTAGACTTCCTCTGAGCAATGCTGCGTTTATAAGAAGGCAAGGTGGCCTTCTTCTAATTACCTATTATTGTCTATTACAACCCGATAAGTACATAAATTATTATTAATATGGTTACAGAAAAGGCGACATTTCATCGTCTTTTTCTTTGTGATAAGCTAAAGGATAAGAGTCTAAAGCAATAAGCATGGAAGATGCATTAGAAGGTGCATATCAACTGCTTCTTTGCATAGGGCATTTTTTTCTAAAATTAACTACACTGTTCAGCACTTTGCGCAAGGTTCCCTAAATTCAATTGGATTCTGGCAGGTTTACTTTGCTATCGCTTTTATCGAAGGTTGAATTATCTCCTCTGTGAGAAGTTCCTGTACGTTGAGTTTGTACCCTCGAACAGCGCAGTCTGGAATTGATCCTTCCGTAAGATCTGCATTTTTAATTACATACGTTTGTCGTAGACATTCCCTTTGCAGGGTTCGCCATCCAGGCCTCGGGGAAGCGTATAGAGGAGACGGGTAGAAATTGGAGAAGAAAAGACCATTCGTGGAAAAGCTTAAATAAGATGTCGACTTCAGCACAGGCTCCAAGTGTCGTATTGCCTAGAAAAATAAAAAGAAGTCACGTTGATAAAGATGTGATTTCTGCAGAAACCAGATTCCCTAAATAGGGTTGTCGAAAGGTCTTCGCAACACGGAAAAATCCATAGGGATTTCAGAAAGGTCAACGCAGCATGGGGTCTGCGTGAAAAACTGAGGTTGCACAGGCTGACTTTCTTCGCATGTTCCCTTTTTCTAATCCCCATGATCCTTTCCTTCCGCCAAAAATGCAGACTAGTGAATGGCACAGTTAATCTGGGTAACCTGTTCGCCATTTTTTCCTCTCTCATGACGCGCATAGAGGTTATGAGCCTTGAGCGTTACAATAAAGAGAAAAACGCCAACTAATTTGTTACTGGTTATAGCTCTCAGAAAAAATAAAACAGGTCAATGGAATATCATTGTCGTTACGGGCTTGCCATCTATGCTGTTCACCTACTCTCCAACACTGAGTGTTGATTCTCATTGGAAATATTTGTACCCTTCCTTTTCTTCTTTTCTTCTATATAATGCCAGGGATTACTACTGAAGTCAATATGTTCTTTGTTTCTTTTTTGTTTCCGTAAGCTACCCCCAAAGTATATTTTACCTTGAGCTGGAGGTTTTGCCGCCGTAAGGTAGGGCAGCAACAAACGATTTTTCAAATGATACAAATTTGTTTTTTCGGAGTGTCGATTAAATCACTCAAAAAGGCAAAATGAGAAGACATCTCTCTTGCAATGAAAGCGTGACACATTTTTGATATCTGCTGACATCAAAAATGATGATATCTGCTGAGGGCGCAAAATTTGCGCTCTTCGTCTACTCTGTTTTTTTTTTTTTCAAGATTTATTAGGATGTGCACAAAGAAGTGCCAGATTTGTGCATGTACTAAACTGGTCATAAACTTCTTAGTTCGCGAGGCTGAAATCTGCAGTAAGGAGTCGTTGGACTTTTTCGCCTAAACGTAATCTTGTAATTACTCGTCCAATTACTACCTCAAGCTATTTTAAAAGGTATGCCGCAGTTGTGAAAGCAATGCCAAAAAATTGCGCAATTACCTGATCTCGCCTATTTCAAAGAAATTTGAAAGCGGCCTTCCGGACACAACGACTCATCCAAAGTAATGTCGGTAACGCCGTGTACTTGTCCCGCAAATAGTTGAGAGAGTGAAAGTATTCCCGAAAACTATCACATGAGATTATTGCATCCATATAACCTGGAACCTTAACAACTTCGCATACATTGATTCCACAACCACGTGGGATTTTGATATTATTTGCTTATATGGACTTCAGTATATAGGGCCCGTGCGAAGAGCAGGCATACCAGAATTCCTCATTGCACGGAAGTGCTTTTATTACTGCTTTAAGGCCACATATGTACAAAAATAAGACCTGTTCCTACAAGAAGAAAATAATGGCAGTACTGTTTTTTCTTTAGCAGATACAATCACTCTCCACTCGCTAGACTTAAGTAGACACCATAGCCCCTTCAACAATGCGTGCCGGTTTCATAATATGTTTTTAGCGACGACAGCTACAACAACAGTAAAATTGAAATAGCAATGTTGGTATGGATGCGTTTCCCATGCGATCTTTATAGTTATGTCTGTATTGACAGAAAGACCAAAGTGCATCAACCATTAAGAGTAATCAGTGCTACGCCAGAATATTTTTCTAATATCCAGTACCAGCTGTGAAAGGTGTGCCCGCACGCAGGGTCATATATATCAGGCCCTCAATAGCAGCTAGGACACATCTGAAATGGAGTACCCCAGCAGCGCTTGCTATTAGGTTTTCATTTTTGTACACTGCATACCAAACTCAAGCCCTAGGAGGAGTGTATTCATATAAAGCGATATGATTCATATAACGCCATAGCGTTAAGGTTCCCCGTGTTACAGAAATGCCGGCGTCGGCGTCCTGCGTCCGGGGACGAGCGTCGCTTCGGCGAGAAGAATTTCGAACCATATTCCGAACTACGCATACCCAACCACTCTTCTAACACCAAAGTTGCTCACAACTTGTCTTTCATTCTTTACAAAGTTATTCCTCAGTATTTTGAGAATGGCAGCCCAAAAACAAATGTAGAGGAAAAAATAAAATAAAAAAACACCGAGAGCGCATATATTTTATGTTAGCTCTCCTCAGACTGAAATCTTAAAAGTGCGAAACAGTAACAGGAGATCGACCCAAGCAAGAGGCCGCGTTTCTACGAAAAAAAATGGCCAGGCTTAGCTTGGTTAAGCCAAGAATGCGTTGCATATTTGGGAGTTGGGAGGAGCGGGAGTCAGGTGGTGGCTGCGGCCACGCGCGACCGCGCGAGTTGGGGCCCAGCTTTTCCTCCGGCTGTCGTGACGTCACGTCACGTGGTTGCGCTAAAGGTCAATGGTGGCTGCCCGGCCGCGCCCAAGGGCTGAACTGAGTGATTGCAATATGCAACGCATAAAAGCTTGCCTTCGTGCATAGCGTTCGCCGCCAACGTTTCCCGGTAAAGGTTACGCATGCATAAGCTGCAGTTGCCGGGAAACGTTAGAAGCAATCAGGAGCCTTCGAACGCTATCGCATCCACCCTTAACGGCGAATCTTAGGCGTCCTCCAATTTTTTATTCTTTCTGGGGTTCTCTACTTCCTTTCTCTGTGACAAAGTACTTTGGAATTCGAACTAGGCGCCTGGACATACTTGAGCACTATGACACTGGCCCTGTCTGAGTAAGCAATGTTTATATAATTCGAACACATAGTTATAGAACCTCCATTCGCAGCTGGTTGAGCAAAGGCTTATGTTAATTAGTTTTTGTTGGTGTTCGAAGGGGTTGAGCATTTTACTGTTTAAATATATTGCATGCTCATTGTCTGTTTTGGTTCACCATGTTTATTTTGTGTAAAACAGAGGCATTTCTTTATTTCCGTTGTTAAGTATATAGAACAATGTCTAACGACCTACCTGCCCGACGTGATTAGGCAGTCACACTTGAGAGGACTTTTAAGTTTGAATTCACTATGAATAATATTTTTAATTCAGTTTTGTGTATATCAATTGTTATGCCGCCAGTCAATGGCAGTTGCTGTTTTTAAAAAGGCTTCATACTTCAAAGGGTCAATGACTCGCCTGCGACGTTCAAGTAGATTTTGCGACCAAAACTTCTGCAAATTATATCACCAGGGAAATGGCGCCGCGCCACCTACGAGATTTCAGCGATTTAACTTTTTTTCTGTGCCTTTGCAGTGCTACTACTATACGTGAATGGCACTTGACAATTATCAATACTGTGAACTGTGAGAAATCTGTGAACTGTGAGAAATCACGTGGCGTTGTCGCTGTGACCATCGCTGTTGACACCGATGTTATCGATGATTTCGACGTCGTTTTCCGCCAACAACACCATCCTCTATTTCGGGTACGTGCCATGCTTGACGAATTTCATCATCGTTGTCGAGTGCGTTCTTTGTACCGCCTATACGTTGTTTCGCGAGCATGACAAAGAAGAATTTCACAAAACCGCTATCTTGTCAGCACAATTTCTATGTGACGCACGCAATGTACTCCTAGTGCACTGCAGTATTGTTCGTTTCTGGCCTCCAAAATACGCGCACAGGTGCACTGCTCTCAAGTATGCGTCAGTGCGCAAAACCTGGCATTCATTGTCCAGCACTGTTTGTTGTGTGATGGCTCCGTGATTTGCAAACTCGCCTGCCAAATGCACATCGCTTCACTGGAATGGCCACGCGTCCCAGTGTACGCGGCTGCGGAGAGGCTTAATTTATTGACACGCTTTGGAAATCGTGAAGCTAGGAATTGACCGCTGTCCTCACGACGAAAAAATAAAATGTGAGCTTGTGCATTGCCATAGACGACACACAGCGAGGTCAGAGAGGCACAACAGCGGTCGTCGTTAGCGCGACAGAACGTAAGGACCTGACGGGCGGACAAGTTAAACCCTGTTTCGAGCCTTTAACCCTTGTCCCAGTAATGAAGACGTGGGTAAGAAAACATAAATCTGAAATAGCTTTTCTGTGCGTGCATCCACAATCCACCTGCTTGAGGTTCAGCAGCTCTATCTATTTGGACTGGTTAGTTACGAGACAAAAGCGTATGCTTATCTTAAATGACATTTTGCGTCTCATTTGCAAGTCTGACTCGCAGAAACTCGAGCAGCGTAGTGCGCGACCTTTAATACCGCGCGGTGATGTGGAGGTCTGCCAGCAAGAGCTCCGCGAGCCATTCGAGGCTATAGGGCACGCGACCCTGCGCCGTAGAACGGCCTGTGGGCTCCAGTATAGGCCGTGAGGGCGGCTGAATTCCAAATATCTGCAGAGTCTCTAGCTCGTGCTAACAACAAGCGCTCACTCGGCTAGAGTTCAACTTTCCAACCTTTCCCCAAGAGGGCGCGACTGTTGATCCCAGCCCTCCCTTGCCACTTCCAGTAGCAATCCGCAGTGTGTGTCGCCAAAGATTGGAGAAGCGGGCGCAGACACATCAATCTTGCGCCATCAGGACGTAGATGCGAGAAGGGCGCTTCGCCGTCATCTCTCTTGAGACGCCTGGTACTCAGTCTTCCCAGATCGCTTCCACTACACGTGGATAACTTTTCTCTGGCCCGTAGCTTTCCGCTCGAGCGCAGGTTGATTTGCCACTTTTTTTCTCGCACGTGACACCAATCTGGCTTGCGCATAAGAAGTCGCGCCGAACGACAATAGCGAGAAAAATGGCAGCGTCTGTGACATCATCGCCGCTTCGAACAGTCGTGTAACCTGGCACTCTACCAAGACAAAAAGGTTGAACGGAAGTGCGGGACATTGCCAAGCGAATAAATAAGAACCTCTTGGCCGTGCCGGCTGCGTATCACTCCTCCAGAGAAGACGACAAAGCAACTATGTTCTGGATACGACGACCTTATGGAAGACTACGCAATTGGCCTCTTCCATCTATCGTTCTCACGAGACGCTAGCGTTAAATTATTCGTCACAGAAGACCACCTCGTGTCATCTATGGTACGCGCTCTTCCGTGACGATATGTTTAAACACCTGTAGTTTCGCAAGACATGGATAACTGCACCATTTTCCAGCACCAGTTCATTGACTGTGTTGACATTTTAACTTGTAGCCGAGGCACTCGCAAATAGTCACAGAGGCAATTCGGTACTTATTGCTTGCAAGGATGCGTGTGAATCCCTGTGCCACTGTAAACACAAGTCAACCCGACCAGCCCCTGAACTTGGGTTTGAGCCGCTCCCTAATATTATCTGTCCTGGTCTGCACAGCAGTGCTCCATAAGGAGGGCACGTAACTTCCTTTCATGATGGACGCTGGCAAATTTCAGGATCTTAGTATTGTGGGGAGATGGCAAGATTAAACAGCAGGCGAATTTTGGAATGCCTTTTATATCAAAGAAAATAGGTAATCTACGTACGAGCCAGTCTTTTGTGCTGCGTATAACACGAAACCTTTTATGGCACTTAAAAAAAAAGAAAGAAAACATGAAAACTCTCCTCTGTATGCCATTTTAAGGCTATGATATCTGTGCATTGGCACTACCGTTCATGCGTACTTTCTTACTTCTAGAATAAAATAGGGGTTAGAAGGACTTCTGCAGTTGGTTTTCGAGTGTTCTGATTCGCGGTATGTTTCTTCGCATTCTGTAAATTATATCCTTAAATCCACCTAGATGCGCCAGTTCTGTGCTCTTCCGAAACTTCTCTCTCGCTCGGCGGGCTCTTTCTATTACGATTCGAATTTTGCCGCCTTCGTTCTCATTTTTTCCCCTCTTCGCATTGCTCGTCTTGTAAAACAACCTGCACTGGCGTTCAGGCCAAATATCTTACTGACAGCTCAACACTATAGAGAGCCAGCTACTTACTCGAGTTTTATGTCAAAGCTTTGAAGAGTTTCGAATTTACATCCATTCCCTGGTGTAGTCATTTCCTCACGCCCGTTTCCTCGCACTCCAAAAGGTATAGCCTACAGTAGAACAGCAAAAACTCGTTCTTGAAACATGCGCTTTCAACGGGCCTCAGAACTCACGAAACCATGTGTGTTGCCGAGAAACTGCGACAACCTATGCCTAAAATCATGGCACCTAAACACAGCTTGCACATCCCCCTGCGAAGAACGTCGAACACACTGCTCAGTGCTTCCATTTTGAATGTGCTTGCTTAATGCGTAATCACACCGATGTGGTTATAAATGGCATCTAAGTGTAACCTTGCCGTGATCGTTTTTTTAGGCTATAATGGGCTCTAGATGAAAATGAGGCTGTAAGAGCCTCATTTCTTTCTTTAGTTCTGAAAGTTTTGACGATCAATTCTCAGAACTCGAGAACTAGACGATTATACTTCCGCTCAGGCTGTTCACTTACTTTAGTCACTTTAGAAGTTTTCTATAATTACGCCGACTTCAACATCTTCTGTGTACGTTGGGGTAGGTTGCCTAAGAGGAAAGATAATCATACAAGTCCTTCCCAGAAGGCACATTTTGCTAATGAACGTGCTTCTTACGCTTTTGAGCAATTCAAGTGTTTCCCACGTACACCTTCTTTCCGGTTGTAAAATGTGCCTCCGCGATCTGCCGCTGTGTTCAGTGGTGGTAACGGACTTTCATACTTTAAGCGCAGTTCTTGAGCAAGCTAATAGAAAGCTAATGCGTTCCACGTGCTATACAAATGATCGAAATAAAGGTAGTTTTGCGCCCAGTCACTCTCTAATGATTATGCAAAACTAGTGGCCATCAGCATTGAAGTTTTCGTTTTTGTTTGCGCAGCTCTGTGTTCTGTGCTCTCGAATTCCTAGCTCTCAAATCATCAAACATTATGGTAATTTTTAAAGTTCCCAGTATCGCTCATTTCCTACCTGAAAGAGAAATATACCGTATTGCAAACTGAGTTCTACCTTGAAGCATGACATTGGTTTTTAACTCACACAAGAAAGTATTGCATAAGAAAATTGGCGAGTCGCTGTGGTTATTTGTTTCGAATTTGTAACATTCCGCCATTGTGGTTTTGTCCGCTGCTAAACGACAGTAATTTCTGGAGAGCAAAAGACAATATTATTTAATTGGCTGTATTTGCTGTAATTTCTAGAAACATATATGGCTGATAGGCACTCCTCCGCTTGGCTAATTTCTAATAAAATTATATTTATTTGAGCATGTGCAAAATTAGTTCTTTAGAAATGCGGTGCCGGGGGCGTATGATAATATTCAGAAAGCACTCTTTTCACCTTAAGATGAAAGAAAAAGAAAAGGCAGCAATAAAGAATGGTTTAGCAAGATTTTCAGCATACGCTGCGCATTAAGCTGTGATTTCTTATTACTTGTTTTTTCTTGGAGAAACTTCTTGATGTTCTTTATAGAAATAAAGCAGTTTATTAGGGCAGGGATTGATCAGACACTTGAACTAGATGACATCCTAACTATATCAAGATGCAGAAATTTCGCGCTGATTTGTCACGCCTTGAAAAAAAAATTACCTCCCGGGTACTGCTAGCAGAAGACCCGATTGGCGAACACAATCGTTACCTTTATTTATTTATTCATTCCTTATTTTTTATTTATTTGTTTATTTTATTGGTTCAGACATATTCTTAAAGGCCCTCAGATCGAGGTATTACTTAGGAGGGGGAGGGGGGGAAGGGCAGAACTTACAAAACTTCTCACTGTGATATACAATCATACATTTAGTAGTCTTATATTATCTTGAACGAAACACATCTGTCTAACAAATTTTTAAAATAATTTACAAGATGTCAAAAGATTTTGCAAATAAACAATAAACAATCACACCTTTAGGTAACATTTCGCACTAGAGAGAACCTACACAGAATTATTAACGACCGCGAAGATTTATAAAGAGCATGTTATTTTATTGCGGATCGTGAATCAATCATTTAAAGATCGTTCTTCAAGAATACAGGCCTTCCCGTGTTGATCAAAGTTATGACAACTTCCTCCGGTGTTTCTTCCTCCGCATTTGATTCCTATATTTCTCTGCCAAGAAAACTTCTAAAGACATACGTCGTCCCAGAACTTACATTAAACCTCAAAAAGGTTTATGTATTACACGGGCTTTCTTTTTACGAAATCACTCATTGCTTAAAAACCACATTAGTGCTTTTCACTCCTGCAATAAAATAAGAAATATTCGTCTACGTGCAATGTTTGTAGACCACATGCTTCAGTTGATACCTCTTTTATTATTATTTTTTTTTGCTGCGCAATTTCTTCAAAGAGTTTTACACTTGGTCACCGAGTTTTGAAATTCTTGACGCTCTCCGCGTGTGTGCGGCTTTTTACTAGGTCATAAAAACAGCCAGAGATCCCGCACACACATTAGCACGCAGTTCGCGTCGGGCACCCACGTGACTAGGCTCAAGGAACGCGGAGAGGGCCGACGCAACAGTTAAACAAAGCCCGTAAAATTTCGGTCTTTGAGCACACTGAAATCTTTAAAACGCAACTGGCCATAAAAATTATTCTGCAAACAAAGATCCATATAATACAATGCGCTATATTAATAGCCGTAGTTTTTGTGAACTTTTGAGTACTTCGATATCAGTGATTCCGTGAGCTGCTGCTTGATAAGCACACGGATGCACAAAAATTGGCAGTTTAACCCGAAGAGCGCAGCACTGATTGCGATAGCAAGGGGGTAGCTTTGTGCTTTGACTCCTCGGACGGCGTTATAACTCCACGCGGGTCCGACTAACACAGACACAATGTACGTAGGTGCGTGAAAGTTTAGGGCACACTTAAAAGGTTTAACGTGCTGCGTAGGGCCTGCAATGGCGATTAACAGGCACCTCTACGCTGCCCTTACAGAGCCGCGTCAGTTTAATGTTAGAGCACTGATAGTTCTTGCACCTTATATATTTATTAGTATTAGAAGATTTAAGATAAAGGCCATGCACTGGGAATGTTGCGTTTCTTGATATTTGTTTGGGGGCCGCTATTCTCGAAATTTCGTGGAATAATTTAGCCAGAAGCGTAAGACCTAGTTTGAGCAACCTACTAGTTGAATGGTGTATGGCATTCATATACGGCAGAAACGGCACGTATAAAGACGTAGCATACATATTGTTGCTAAATATATGTGGAATCCCCCCCCCCCCCCCATGCACATGGCAACGCCGACGCAGATGGCGCCGACAACGGCACAAATACGTCTGGAGTATCCGCATAATGGAAATCGTGAAAAAAAAAGAACGAAGGACTGCTTACGACAACATTTCCGAATTCCTGCATCAGCTTTCCAGATATTTTTAATCAGAACTGTGTCGTTTTGAAGCTGTTGCTTTGTTTCTTGGATAAGACAGCCTGCAGTGTGTAATAAAATAGAACAATGTAAAGTTTTTGGTTTTAAGGACAAAATAAAGCATTTCGCTGTTTACCAGGGCTCAATCTCGTCTTCCTTCATGACGTCCCCATTTTCCTCTCTTCCTTCTCTCTTGTTCTTGCAAGTCCCATCTCTCATTACGGTAATACAACTTCGTATATGTCGGTTGTTTTGTTTATTTATTTATTTATTTACTTATTTACAGTACCCTCAGGGCCCAGAAAGGCGTTACAGAGGGGGTGGATACAACAATAATAATAAAAAATACATGCTCAAACAATTATTAGTATTAAAGTGATAAATTGAAGACATAATCAGTTATTGCAGTCTTGAAAGATGATGCCTCCTCGATGCAGGCGATGGAGGGGGGAAGGCGGTTCCACTCGGCACTGGTTTTCGGCAGAAATGAGTCAGAGAAAACATTTGTGCGACAGAAAGGAATGAACACTTGCATCAAGCTTGTTCAGTTGTCTGCACATTCAAAAGCAATTTCAAAATTTCAGGGAGATTTTAATACTCCTATTCGCATGGCTGCTTCTGGCACAGGGTACAGACCATTGCAAGGATCTTGTGATTCCTTTGTAAAACGAAGTATGTTGGATTCCTACTTAGGAACTATATGTGTTTGCAGACAAACTTCGCCCGTCGTTTACAATGCACCTTGCCCTCACGTTAACTTTTCTTGACAGGGAGGTGAGGGAAAGGCAGTTTCAAAAACGGAAGTGAAATTGAAGTCCCAAATCTCCTTGAAACAAGAACTGGTTGCGATTTTGTAAGTTTTTAAAAGTCCACCTCAATGGTACCTAAACATAAATCCTAACATTAGTAAATTCTTGTGTTTTACATGACAAAACAACAATTTTATTGTGAAGCGCGCCGAAGCCTCAGACTCCTGGTTCAGTTTTACGACCTGGACTTCCTTAACGGGTGCTAAATTCACGATACGTAGGAATTTCTACACTTCGCCCCAATCAAAACGTGGCAACCGCAGCCGGGATTTGATCCCGCGACCTCATGGTTCGCAGCACAACGCCAAAGCCACTGCGACACTAAGGTGGGTAACGCAACTATCCATGATACGACCTTTGATAATGTAAAGCTTAATTGAAAAGAATAAGAAAAATCGTAGCAGTGACGTGTCACTTCGTGAACTCGGGTTACGCGCAAACGTATTGGTGCTATTCCCTTTTTGTGCATTGCGCGTAGACTGTAAGCGTGGCAGCGTTTCCCTTAGCGTTTCCAAGAAGTATCTTTTATTTGGTATGTTTTATGCCCATTTTTCGATTTTATGAAGAGTAAGGTGCCATTAAAAAAGATGGTAAGGCACTGTAAGGAAATAAACAGTCTTTGTTATTTCAAGCAATTTGGTAATGTACTTTTCACGATATTCATTTCCCCCTTCTTCTCCTTATTCCTCTTCTGGAGTCTCCTGGGCACACCAAGCCCCTGCCTATTGCCGGATTTGCTCGGCTTATGCCCTGCGCTTGACGACGACTTTGGGATCGGTACACTCGCGTTTGGACTGCCGCCGCTTGCGTAGCTGCTCTGTCCTTCTCGCTGGGCCTTTCGATCACGAGACGAACCCGGTACGTCAGTAGCTCGCACAGTACCCGTAGCAACTGCCAGGGGAGGTCAACCCAGCGCGCCTCCGCCTACCCTCCTCCACCACGACGCTTCGCCTCCTTTCTCCTTCGCCGCTTCGCTCAACGCTACCTAGAGTTTGCTCTACACTCTGTTTCATGCATCAGGTCCAAAGCTGGGGAGGATAGGGATACCTTTTGCAGTGGTTGCGTTTGCTTTACACTCTGTTTCATGCATCGGGTGCAAAGCTGTGGAGGATAGGGATACTTTTTGCAGTGGTGGCGTTCGCACGTAGAAACAGTTTGGTGTCTTTTAACCAATTTATGTGAAAAAGTTCTTTGCAGAAGGTGAGTTCTGAATGTAAACAAGAATTTACCCATAGAAGCAGACAAATCATGCTCTCATTCGGCTGCTAACACGTTGTTTTATACCAATTTATTTTTCTTTGTTTTTTATTTGCATCCCGTCGCGGCAGCCTCGCGTGCATGCTCGCGCGAGAAAACGCAGCTGGAACCCAGCGAAGCATAGACGGAAAGCGCGTAGTGGTAAAATTTGGAGAGCGCACTACTTGCGTAGTTTCCACAGAGTTGCATTTGATGTACGAAATGGAGTATAGGTGGCGTTGCTCTGCCGCGCGCATAGCTGCTCCTCCGTACTTTTCCAACGCCTCCTATATAGCAGGCCTGTGCACTTGACTTGATGACGTCGTACTACTTGTACCAAAATTTCTATTGCCAAGCCCTGTGGGACGTAAGCGGTGACGTCAAGATAACCGCTGCTTGCTCGGGAGCGCCTCCACCAGATTCCATGGTAGCTTGGCAACGTAGCATGATGTCATGAACGGAAGTGCACAGGTCTTGTGCTATGTATAGGAGGCGTTGACTTTGCCCGATGCGCGCTTTTCTTTTCCATCTCCAGACGACTTCCTCCTCCGGTGCTCGGTTTTCTCGCGGCGACACACACATCCTCGCCGATATTACAGACGGGGTATATGCGCTTGCACGTAGTAAAATAACTATTGGGGCGATTTGTTTCGCGCTACCTAGCTTTCAGTTGCTTGCATTCGTGCACTAAGTGCAGATGCGCCGTAAAAGGAGGTGTGATTCGACTTCGTAGCTTTGGCTGCTCTGCGAATGAAACTTGTCGCCTTGCATAAATATTGAGACGGCAAGAAGTGTACCCCATCAAGCACACTATTCCTTTAATAAAGCAAACCGATTTCTTCAAGCGTTCGACGACTACTTACTATCGTCGTCGATGTTCGAATTATTGGCAGCAATGCAAAGAGTAAGCTTTAATGAGACGGTAATTTATAAATGTAGGAACGTGTTACTTGCCTTTGACCCACTATGTAAAGGACAGCTTCCACGATGGCCCCTGTTTCTGTGAACGCTGTATATGACGGCTGAGCTGGCTTTCCGGCAGGGCAGTGCCAGTTACAACACCGAAGACAAGCAACCTTTAGAGGAACCTTGCGGCCAAATCTACATACAAACACTTTGCACGTTAAAAGGTTCGGGTAAACACGCAATGTGATACGCTAACTTGTCCAGCAATCCACTTGCCGTTTCATCGTTTTCCCACACATTGTCGCCTCATCCAAGTGACGCGTAATAACATTCATGATGTTGTTTCGAACAGCTTTGCGCCAGAATCGCAGCTGCACCTAACCTGTCTTTGGCTTATTAGATATATGCAATCACGTTGAACTCAATAGCCGCGTTTACATGAATGCGACAACTGGCGCATCGCATCGCATCGCATCAACTTTCTGGCGCATCGCATCCATGTGAACGGACCTAATGCGCTAGGAAACCGCGTCACATTAATGCGCCAGACCGACGTGGATTGAGACGAGTGAGTTGACTTTCGCAATGCATGTAAACGCGATCGCATCGCATTAGGAATTCTGGGAAATTGAATGTGCTGCCGACCTGCTGCGCCCGCCGAGCTGCAGCGCGGCGTGGCGCCGAACGCGTCTGAAAGCGCTGCTTTAGCTTTTACGTTAGACAAGGTAAATATACCTGGTAGCGAAGCTTCCATAGGAGCCCATACGTTCAAAACATGGCGGTCCATCGGCGGTCCATGGGGCTTAGCGCCATTAGTATGTGGTGGGAACACTTCCGGCGGAAAAAAAAATGATGTGACGCCATGTCCGTTAAAAGCAGAAGTGAGGTCATTTTGTTTTCGAAGGCGCGAAATTTGTTTTGTTGTTCTTCCTTTGGATGTATGTATTCAAATGCCCCGCCATTCGACTTGATGGGCGTTTCGAGCTTTCAGCGTGGAAAGCGATGCAGGAAAAGGCCAGCCGTACGGTTGTCGAAATCGCATCCCTGCACAGAACATACTTTCTTTGGAGGCCGACGAAAGCTCTAGGTGTAGAGTGCTGATCCTATTGTTGGATGCCAAGCCCGTCGGCCAGCGCAGTCGCACGAAAACAACTACGCAATTATCTGGCGGTCGTAACTCACTACTTTTGACTGAAAATATTAAGAAGCAATGAAGCTACCCGCGTCACCAAATTCAGACAAACTTCGACAAGCAAGAAAGCGCCAACTGTGAGGGGGGCGTATTTCAACAGGTGATACGAGTGCGCCTTTCTGCCCATTTCAAGACGTGCATTGCATTGCGAGTGATAGTGGCGTCAACGCCCCATGTAGCGATGGGCGCAGGAAAGAAATGCATTTATTAATAATAATAAAATTAAACTTGCATTTTCTTAACTCGTCAGGAATATATAAAATTGACTAGGAATTTTATTTTCGTTGAATCAATTTAACTGTGTCTCGTTTGAATTAATAAACGCGTTTTTCTTTCCCAATGTTTGTTCCCTCCAAACCTAGTCGCGCTTCAATCACTGCTCCCATAACCCCCCATGCTGATGTCGGTGACAATCTGTACTGAACCACTTTTCGCCCGAAGCTTCGCGACCTATTTGAATCGACCTTGCGTTAGACGCTCGCCGCGCGGCGGCGCGGCGCCGGAAGCGTCTGATGCGCTGCTCTGCCTTTCGATGTGCGACACCGCGCGCGCCACCATCGCACCAAGGGTAATGCGCTACATGTAAACGCCGGCGCATCGCATTACTCGTGATGTGCTAGGAAAGGTGATGCGCTACTGGCGCATTCTGTCGCATTCATGCAAACGCGGCTAATGTCACGAGATGGCCCCACCAGCTGTGTTGATCACGTCCACGCCTCAGGTCTTCCACAAATTGTAGCGTGAGCTGTGCTGACGAGCTAAAGCTTTCTATTCCAGAAGGAAAAGTTACGGGTTCTTTTCCCGCGAGTTGCCCTTAATCGCGTAATCTTTTCAAGCACTATCGGTAGCTCTACATACCAGACTAAAGATGTCACTCCCTTGTGAATGTATTGACGGTCGAAACAACCTTCCTGCCCAAATTTTCTTTGTCGCAATTTTAGAGAATAGGTGTATACTCGTTAGCAAAACACCCTTAGCATACCCCTATAGGACGTTTGCGTGACTTTAAGGTGCTAAAAGGATGTCATGTGTGAAAGATATTCGTTACGCAGTCTGCAAAAAAAAAAAACGAAACAAGGTGTCATCCATCCGACAGTAGCACGAAGCCACAAGGGCGGCGTTCCTGCTAAAACTACTTCTGGCACCACGCTCGTCGGCCACCAATCAATTATCCTGTGTTAAGGGGCTTCATTGACCTATTGCATGCTATCTTACATCTTGTTGTTTGTGAAGCTATCAGTGGCACTCGCATTTATTTATTTATTTATTTATTTATTTATTTATTTATTTATTTATTTATTATTTATTTATTTATACCAACATCTCGCCCACAAGGGCATTGCAGTTAGTAGGCAAGGTGGGTAGGGGGCGAAGTTACAGTGTGAATTCAACGAAGCATGCACCTTATTCGGCACAATTAGCACGTACTCGCACTTTACTCCTAGAGCTGCCATTTTGTCCTACTATTCCTTCAATTTGATTGCCTGACTTTTAATAACTAGAAAAAACTTAACATTACCTTAATATACCGCTATGTATACGTTCAAATTTCTGAGCACGCAGAATGACATCACTTGATAAGATCTTATTTCGGTGGATTGCGTTTTTGTATTCATTTGTTGTTGGTTGAAAGTTATGAATGTTTCAAGGAAAATGCTGCGAACCATTGCAAAAAAGAAAGAGTTATCCTAAGCTATTCAAAAAGTATTCCAGTAGTGTTCGTTCTTCTTTTCGTATCATAACTTTGAGATCTGGGTTGGGGTCTGTTTGAGAATTGTCTATTCGCACAACCCTAAAGACCAGCCAAACAAGGAATCTCTGAGGTTGAAGGCAGCCTTTCGGTAAGGGGAGTATGGCTTCACTTTGAGGAAGTCTAGTGGTTTTGCGGAAACGCTGGCGCCAACTTGATACTTTCCTTGTTCGACTAGTGCTGGTGGCTTCAACTTTCTCTCTACGGGACTCTCCAATACAGAAAGCAGCAATTATTGAGCACTTTGCGTTCATCCGGTGATTAATAACAGGTAGACGTGGTATTCGATGTGCGTGTTCTTGGACGTTGCACAAGCCTCAAAGACCAGTTTCTTAGAATTGCCCGTACTTTTTTTTTTAATTGTCTGTTTTCATATTCAATGTTTTGTTAGCCTCAAACACGCGGCACTGCTTCGCAGACGGGTCAAAAATCAGAATTTAAGGAAGGAAAAAATTCTTTGATCGTCTTTAGCTAGAGAATGCTGGTTTGCGCAGAAGATTATGTAATACCGATTAACTATAATAACAACCTAAAGCACCTCGAATTTTTTTTTTTTTTTGGTCAGTCTTATTTCCAGTCTTTCTTTTTTGTTTCTGTGAGTGCTCTTCAAAGAAAGTTCTAACCTCCAATAGCAGATTTCCATAAGAGTTGAAATGCTGCACTGAATTGAACCTCCGTCTCCATGGTTAAAAGTGATGCATTGATGGAATTGCTGAAACTGAGAACCGAATCCTTCCACCAACTCCATAAATCAGCATAGACCAGACTATATCACTGATCTTTAGCCAATCAAGCGCGTAGATTGTAAAATTACAGTGAATGTGCCTCTCCTGAACTGCTCAAACATAGTGCCAGTGTAATATCTGCGCCTCTGTGAAGCCCAAGCTGTTGCAAAGGCGCCATGCAGTAGAGCTTTTTTTTTTTGGCGCCAAAATTTCGAAATTTTTTTACAACACAGGCACCCACTTGCCGACTCAGGTTTCCTATAGAAGATATCCAGCTGCTCATCATTTCTTGCAAATCCCGCTAAGCGCTTGTACATGCGCTTGCTTTATCTGTGAAGGACCATTTCTGCCGTAAAACTGCACCTCAGGATTCCACAAAAGCATAACGACGCACTCCCGAAAAACAAGGTTTCCACAATGTTACTACAACGTATATACCGTATAGACTCGTGTAAGAGCCGCACCCGTGTAAGGGCCACACCGTCAATTTGGTAGCCCAAAATTTGGAAAAAAAAGTTCCATTTAAGAAGCAGTGCGTTCGGTGGCCCGATGTTTCGGGCGCGTATCAGCGAATTTTCGTCCGCCGCGCACTTCCACGTGCGCCTACTAGATGGCGAGAGCAGCACGTTGACCTATGATGCAAAGGTACATCCGGGGATCCGAGGTGTCCAGTTGTCACCGATGCCATTTTGACCAAATATTTTGGTCCCGTGTAATGGCCGCACCTTTTGTCAAAATCGTGATAAAAAGTGTGGCCCTTTCACGAGTCTATACGTTATTCTCCATCTTTAAAATATGTAGGTTAGTAGGAAGGGCCTCAAGATTTTCTTTAAAGATAGCGCAGCGAAGATAATATTGCCTCTGTTTTCTAGCCAACGCAGCGAACACAAATCGGCGAACTTCTGCGTAAGGTGTTAGACAGATGTTCCAAAAATGGACAGATTGATGGAATTCCTACCATGCTACATGACTTGAGCATTTACCGGTTTCAGTTGCACCATTACACCATGTGCCTTAACTTTTCCCAAAAATATTTATTCAGGGTTTACTACATATATACGCACGTGCGCCCCCCGAATACTAACGCCCTGATGTAAAGAAA
Organism: Dermacentor andersoni; assembly: GCF_023375885.2. Taxonomy (NCBI): domain Eukaryota; kingdom Metazoa; phylum Arthropoda; class Arachnida; order Ixodida; family Ixodidae; genus Dermacentor; species Dermacentor andersoni. The sequence goes on along the minus strand of NC_092821.1, from coordinate 145,025,075 downwards.
GAAACTGTGCTAATCTCGCCACGTCTTTTACTTGAAATATATAAGTCCTCTAATTTGAAGCACAACTTAGAACTTCTTATCAGGCTGGCAAAATGGATAAATAATAAATTTGTGCTTGTAGAGCTGTCTAAACATACGAAGTTCTCAGTTACTCGACCATCCTTCATCCTCACCAACTACAGTGAAAAATTGAGCCGAATTGTATAGCTGGTACTGAAACCCCGGCCACTCCATGTTTTTTTTTTTTTCGAACCAGACAGTTAGAACGCCCCCAACTCCGCCGCCGGCTTCTTCCTTTCAGTTTACCCCTCTCCCCGGCCTTTTTTGACAGCCGGAAGAACACAGGGAAAGCAATGGACGTCCCACCCTCCCGAACGTGGCTCCGTAGCCAATGTCCTTCAACTACGCTTCCCTCAAAAGCTCTGCTTTCTTTCCTAGACTCTCAATGCGTAGCGGCTGCTTCCTTCGTCTTGTGCACGTCTGTCTGAAAACGAGTTCGAGAAGAGATATGGCCTGGTGGCCACCCGGGCCACAACTTTCCCGGGGCGGTTGCGATGGTTCTCCGGGGGTGAGTCTTCTGCTTCGCCTAGATGCAATGCCTTCCGTCCATCTCTTCTCGCAATGCGGGAGGAAACCGGTCGCCGAGAATGCAGGGGTCGTCGACGAGCCATCGTTTTCCACTAGTGTTTCTCATTCGCTGTCAACTTCCACCCTTCCTTGCCAGACACTACGGTCAGTGATCGCTTCCGCGTCAAAATGTAGGTGAGACTGCGCTCAGTAATATTGCTCTGGTTTATTTAGGAAGACGAGATTCATTCCTCTGTACTGTATACTGAGAATTAGCACCAATGTGCCGCATATCTCTCGGTCTTTTTTGACAGTTTCCTTTTTTCTGCAGTAGTTGGAGCCGAAGAATTTATCTAGGGCTTTTTTTTTTCATCTTAGTGGAGCCGTTGTATTTTTTTACTTTATCATGTCACAAGGAGGAGCCACGGCCTACATTAGCGGGGCGTGCTTTTGTTAAGTCTCGGGCAACTCGTGGCCAGCGAGCTTGCGTGCCAAAGAGCAGTAGCGATATCGCAGCCATGAAAGTGTGAAAAGTGGAAGTGCAAGTGGAAGTAGAAGCAAGTGCAAGAAAGTAGAAGAGCAAGTGCAAGCCGTGGCCGCCCGCTGCATTGCAGTAGTCGCACCTCGATTGTGCAAGACCTGAGACCCTGAGTAAACTGTCGGCGTGGGGCTAGTTTGGCTAATTGCGTATTAACGCTTGACGTTTCTTGCCCACTGTACAGATGAAAGACATTTCGCACGACTGCTCCCGGAATTGCGCTGCCGCCTCCTTTCTTTTTGTGTGTTTCCTCCACGCGATCGTCTCCTCCGAGATCTTGATGCACTGATTCCATGGACGACCTCGACGGCACTGAAGGTGTGAAAAATTGGCGCCATTGCTGACGCTTTAAAAAAATGCCAAGTCTTTGACCCACTTGCTAAAGAGGCGGCGATGACTGTGGTTTCTTTCATTTTTTTTTTTTTGATACATACAACGACGGAGTTCACGGTGGGTCGAGTTCTGCATGGATGTGGTGTCATCTGCATCGTAAGATGCGGACGTGAACGCAAACACCAAGGGCCGTCCTTGGCGCAGAAAGAACTGCGTCAGAAGGATGAGGTTCTGCTTGGTGTGTGTAATGACCCACGAGGGCTTAAGGCTGATGTGCTTCACGAATAAGAAGAAGAAAGAAAACGGCGCCAGGGGCAACGGCAAAATGAGGATGCTAAAACTACTCTCCCTAATTGCCGTACGCGACGCGTCTAACCCAAACCAACGAAGCCCCCCCTCCCCACCCACCCCCCGTCTCTGAAGGTCATGTTGTACTGTGTTCTCGGCGTAATTAGATGACGAAACAAGGTTAAGTACACCTAATATACAAGAATAATGAGCGTGGAAAAAAAAAGGTAGTCAGCGAAGTGTCTGCTCCGACGTCAACGTGAGCCAAGCGGAAAGAACTAAAGAAAATCTCCCTAAGCATGTGGCTAAGTACTGGTAGGCAATTACGCCAGATGGAGCTGCAAGACTGGATGAAGAAATGCGCGTCCGCATATCTACTGCGCTAGTATGCCCTCGCTGTGCTGCCACAGCCATAATTGCATCGGATGGTCAGCAGACCAATGACCAATGACCAGAAATGAACATTCGAGCAAGGTGTATGTCGATATTGCAATCGGTTGCTGGTGAAAAAGGGTCGCTATAACGGGAAGCTATCCCAATCGCATAATTACAAAAAAAAATGTGTGCGACTTGCTTCTCACAATGGGCAGCGACAATAATTTGAGCACTTGCTCCTCGAGTGCTTCGGTATATTTGATTTGTTTCTTATGAATACTACAATCCATATTCGGGATATCAGTAGGTGGGGAATTAGTAAGATACCTGATCATCACGTAAAATCGGCGTAGAAATACATACAAGGAAAAAAGAATGAAAATAATGTGAAATTACATGATATACAAAGACATAAACATTGCACATGTAATAATTTTTTTTTCTTTAGTCATATCTTTGATCTATGGCTAAAGTTAGCAGGGACACCCTGTATCTATAGCTACTGCTAAGGACATGCTAGTTACCAGCTGTGTTTTCTACGAAATTTCCCAATGGAACAACAAACTCGACACCTAAATATGTTAACTGTAACAAATACGCTCCTTCAGGCTGATATTGGCTTTAATAATGCAATAAGCTTCCCAAACGCTTTAAAACTGGCCGTGCTGTTCGTTTCCGCGTTTGTTTCGCCATCGATGATATATATAAAAGATAAGTCTTGCGAGGTATTATTACATTTACATATGTGACACAAATTGGGCTCTCAATGCGTGCTCACCTTCCCCCCCCCCCCCGCCCCCCATAAAGAAAAGCGCTGGATCAGCAATGAAGACTTCAGAGCGAGCGACAATGGCGCGGATATGTTTCAAAAAACGTTGACGATAATCTTCGACTGTTTCTGCAAAATTTTATTACGCAGCAAAAACGAAGTAAATGGAATTATCGCACTAAAAAAGATGGCAAATCTACTTAATGGCTGCTTGCTCCTTGTGTGTCGCGTTAAAGCGAAACAAAAAATGCGCTGTTGCATATAACATTGACTGATATGAGCACTTCCAATTTCCTTATTTCGACTTAGAGAGCATGGAAAGGTTATTATATGTGGACCTTAATGGGAACTGGATTAGCAGTGGAGCGTAGAGCAATAAAACGCCTCGATACTAAACGTCTCGTTTGTAAAACGTACTCAAGGACCTCGTGAAGCTTGCGCAGCTGGAACACAGATGATGTTTCATAAATTTCGCTCAGCTGGTTCTGTGGGTCTGCGTCGACCAGGCAGGCCCTCAGAATCAACTGCTCAGCATAGTAAAAGCAGAGATTCGTCAATGGTGAGCCTGAGATATGCGCTTCAATGTACTGTGCATTCTTTCGAAATTACCGGGGAGATAGCTGGACATCCGGAGTAATATGGGGTATCATTAGAATGCCTGAACATCGTTATAATGCTGAAACCAACATCATTAGAATGTCTGAACCTGCGAAGCATGCTTCGCTGCGAGTGCTTGGCCCAGTAGCAACGCTGTTCCAACCTGGTTGTGTTGAACGTTGAAACTGAAAGCTTAGCACTGTTTCCCTGCACATTCTGTGTAGAGCCTCCGTCTCTTACTTTCATATTGCACTGAAGATTTTCGTGTCTCAGGATACTCTCGCACTGCTTTGAATTTCATTATTTCCCGGTCTCTCTAGCAGCATTTAGATGTTCTCCGAACACTTTCTAATATTCTCATTACTTACCGAACCAGTACAACCAAGCATCGTGCGAAGCGAAGGCCTCGGCAGTAAACAAGGGACTGAATTCACAAAGCTTTTGGTTGAGAATTGTTGCTTGGCGATCGCCGACCACATTTGTTAATATGATCGCGTTTTTTAGTTATATTAAGGCATCTACTCGCGCACGAAGTGCTCTAGCATATGAGCTTTTTTTTTTTTTGTAAGGACGCACTCAAGGTATTGGAAAGCTTTGTGGAGTACTGCAATCTGTAAATGGCTTCGCGGCGACTACCACCATGAAGCTGTACGCTATTACGCCGAATTTCTCCACTTTAGACTAACTTTAGACTAGCTCCACTTTGGCAGCGTGATTTCATTGCTGTACGAAAACTCTTTACTCCCATTTGTGGAGTGTTTATTTTTCTTTTTTATATCTTTTCGAAGACTGCGATACCAACAAAATTGTGATTCGAACAGGTAAATACATCGTAGCTTTCCTCCGTAAATGCGCCAAATTTTGTTAAGGTCTCCTAAGCTTCTGCCTAATTTGAGCATTTCTGTATTTCTAACATTTTGATGAAGATATCGAATTTGCCCACAACTGAAGCTTTCTTTTAAAACCGATAAATATTAAAATAGCCAGGAGAATACGCAGCGTGCATGATACGAAATGATGAATGAACATAAGATCTCTATTAAAATATTCTTTCCTTCTTTTTTTTCTGGAGCAATAACATCACTGGACAGCATTGCTGTTCAACACGTACATTTTACACCTTTTCCATGCGTTAAATGCTAATAAAGAAGAGCAGGTGAAACACTAGCGATGATAGTATCATAATCGCACTGAATTCTTTGTCTTATAGTAAGTGGAACAAACACAATAAACATACCTCCGCATCTACAACCAGTTAAGAATAGCCGTTGTTTATTTGGAAAGTACATTGGTCTAAGTCTACAAAAAAAAAAAAAGAGCTCAACAAAGGACGATCTGTGTTCTAGTATCGCTTGGTTTGAGAAGTACGCTGCTGCTTCTTCCCGATCATCGCAAAGAAGGAAACCATGTCCGAACGAGAAGTGGTTATACGGAGACAGCAGCTATGTCCAGGCGCAGGACAAGCAGCGAACAAAACCACGAAGAAAAGCCGCATGAAAGCAGGCGGTTGATCGATGGCAATGCCGTCCTCGGCGAGGCCTCACCACCAATACCGAGAGGAAAGGAAATCTCGTTAGTCCTGGAATGCGAAGGGTCAGCGGTGCCACCGAAGCAATACGAAGTCGACACCGCCACCTACAAGAAAAATTGCAGCCGATCCGCGGTAGCTCGCTTGGACTCATCGTGTCGCGTTTATTGCCCTCACTATATAGAGACAGGCTATCTGTCATCGCGATGTTCTTTGTTCTTGGGATGAAACCTCTCGTGTGAACGCTGGTTGACCTACGCCGCAACGTGTAAGCCGCCCGGATAAAGTAATAGACTACCAGATAGACTGCCAGAAAATATGGCCGGAATACACCGAAACTCGCTCTACAAAGAAACATGCCCCAAATGGACTGAGCCAATCATCAACGCAAAGTGAACATGCCGTGATTTATAAAGGCGTCCCAGGCAAAGTCTGCTGACTCATTCTTTCTTGACAGCGAGTGTAGGCCGAATCCTGTGAATCCAAAAAAAAAGATGAAATACATTGAACGATTCTTTTGGCAGCATTTCCCAGTTCTTTCTACGTTATTTTGCATGATGAAGGAGAATACGTTGCTGATTCTCCGGTGTGCATTGATTAAACTTTGCAAGGGCATGATAAATCGTAGACATGGCTTCTGCAGTTATAATGCGCCCCTAGACAGAACGTTCAGTGTAACGGCTCCTCTTAGCTGTTTGGGTAGGAACATTTATTAACTCCAGAATAGTGTTTTCCCAGAGCTCGCTGGTCGCACATAATAAGAAAGATTTCCTGCAGAAAGCACCGACAAGCTTGAGAGAAGGGACGATGACACACAGTGGTTTGTCGTCGTTCTTTCTATCCTTGTCACAGCTTTCGGCTGGAAAGATTACTTTCTAATAACTTTAGCCAAGTTTAAGCCAGACATGTCAGTTTATGAATTCGTGTGCAGGAAATGGAGGAAGGGTTCTATTGGTAAAGGGAAGGGTAGCAAAACGCCGTTTCGACATGCATGCAGAATAACTTTCCTATAACTTCACATCTACGGGGACGGTAGAGTATCCGTCTCCAGTGCAAGAGGACCGTGATTCAAATCCCGGTGCCGCGCTATTCTCCACCGGAAAATACAAAAAAAAAAAAAAAAAACGTGTGTTGAGAAAATTGCACAAACAGGCCTGGAGTGTGGCCTGATCCCGGTGACCAGAACCGGTAACGCACTCTCTCACCAGAGCAGGATTGGCCACCCTGGTGCAGTACTTGGCCACAACCTGCTATATGAATACAACAATCGAACCCCGGCCCTCAGTCCCCAGCAGCCGCGAAGCAACTGACCACGGCGGCGGTCAGATCTGTGACGCTGCAGAGGGTGCTAAGAATACCTGGCTCCGGACAGGCCGCCATTGGAATCTGAACCTGGCAACATTTAACGTTAGAACGCTATCTAGTGAGGCGAGTCTAGCAGTGTTATTGGAGGAATTAGAGGGTAGTAAATGGGATATAATAGGGCTCAGTGAGGTTAGGAGGACAAAAGAAGCATATACAGTGCTAAAAAGCGGGCATGTACTGTGTTACCGGGGCTTAGCGGAGAGACGAGAACTAGGAGTCGGATTCCTGATTAATAAGGAAATAGCTGGTAACATACAGGAATTCTATAGCATTAACGAGAGGGTGGCATGTCTTGTTGTGAAACTTAATAAGAGGTACAAAATGAAGGTTGTACAGGTCTACGCTCCTACATCTAGTCATGATGACCAGGAAGTCGAAAGCTTTTATGAAGACGTAGAATCGGCGATGAGTAAAGTCAAAACAAAATACACTATACTGATGGGCGACTTCAATGCCAGGGTAGGCAAGAAGCAGGCTGGAGACAAGTCAGTGGGGGAATATGGCATAGGCTCTAGGAATAGCAGAGGAGAATTATTAGTAGAGTTTGCAGAACAGAATAATATGCGGATAATGAATACCTTTTTCCGCAAGCGGGTTAGCCGAAAGTGGACGTGGAGGAGCCCGAATGGTGAGACTAGAAATGAAATCGACTTCATACTCTGCGCGAACCCTGGCATCATTCAAGATGTAGACGTGCTCGGCAAGGTACGCTGCAGTGACCACAGGATGGTAAGAACTCGAATTAGCCTAGACTTGAGGAGGGAACGAAAGAAACTGGTACACAAGAAGCCAATCAATGAGTTAGCGGTAAGAGGGAAACTAGAGGAATTCCGGATCAAACTACAGAACAGGTATTCGGCTTTAACTCAGGAAGAGGACCTTAGTGTTGAAGCAATGAACGACAACCTCATGGGCATCATTAAGGAGTGCGCAATAGAAGTCGGTGGTAACGCCGTTAGACAGGAAACCAGTAAGCTATCGCAGGAGACGAAAGATCTGATCAAGAAACGCCAATGTATGAAAGCCTCTAATCCTACAGCTAGAATAGAACTGGCAGAACTTTCTAAGTTAATCAACAAGCGTAAGACAGCGGACATCAGGTACTATAATATGGATATAATTGAACAGGCTCTCAGGAACGGAGGAAGCCTAAAAACAGTGAAGAAGAAACTAGGAATAGGCAAGAATCAGATGTGTGCGTTAAGAGACAAAGCCGGCAATATCGTTACTAATATGGATGAGATAGTTCAAGTGGCTGAGGAGTTCTATAGAGATTTATACAGTACCAGTGGCACCCACGACGATAGTGGAAGAGAGAATAGCCTAGAGGAATTCGAAATCTCACAGGTAACGCCAGAAGAAGTAAAGAAAGCCTTAGGAGCTATGCAAAGGGGGAAGGCAGCTGGGGAGGATCAGGTAACAGCAGATTTGTTGAAGGATGGTGGTCAGATTGTTCTAGAGAAACTGGCCACCCTGTATACGCAATGCCTCATAACCTCGAGCGTACCGGAATCTTGGAAGAACGCAAACATAATCCTAATCCATAAGAAAGGGGACGCCAAAGACTTGAAAAATTATAGACCGATCAGCTTACTGTCCGTTGCCTACAAAGTATTTACTAAGGTAATCGCAAATAGAATCAGGAACACCTTAGACTTCTGTCAACCAAAGGACAAGGCAGGATTCCGTAAAGGCTACTCAACAATAGACCATATTCACACTATCAATCAAGTGATAGAGAAATGTGCAGAATATAACCAACCCTTATATATTGCTTTCATTGATTACGAGAAAGCGTTTGATTCAGTCGAAACCTCAGCAGTCATGGAGGCATTACGGAATCAGGGTGTAGATGAGCCATATGTAAAAATACTGGAAGATATCTATAGCGGCTCCACAGCCACCGTAGTCCTCCACAAAGAAAGCAACAAAATCCCTATAAAGAAAGGCGTCAGACAGGGAGATACGATATCTCCAATGCTATTCACAGCATGTTTACAGGAGGTATTCAGAGGCCTGCAGTGGGAAGAATTGGGGATAAAAGTTGATGGAGAATACCTTAGCAACTTGCGATTCGCTGATGATTTTGCCTTGCTTAGTAACTCAGGAGACCAATTGCAATGCATGCTCACTGACCTGGAGAGGCAAAGCAGAAGGGTGGGTTTGAAAATTAATCTGCAGAAAACTAAAGTACTGTTTAACAGTCTCGGAAGAGAACAGCAGTTTACGATAGGTAGCGAAACACTGGAAGTGGTAAGGGAATACATCTACTTAGGGCAGGTAGTGACCACGGATCCGGATCATGAGACTGAAATAACCAGAAGAATAAGAATGGGTTGGGGTGCGTTTGGCAGGCATTCTCAAATCATGAACAGTAGGTTGCCACTATCCCTCAAAAGGAAAGTGTACAACAGCTGTGTGCTACCAGTACTCACATATGGGGCAGAAACCTGGAGGCTTACGAAAAGGGTTCTGCTGAAATTGAGGACGACGCAACGAGCTATGGAAAGAAGAATGATGGGTGTAACGCTAAGGGATAAGAAAAGAGCAGATTGGGTGAGGCAACAAACGCGGGTAAACGACATCTTAGTTGAAATCAAGAAAAAGAAATGGGCATGGGCCGGACATGTAATGAGGAGGGAAGATAACCGATGGTCACTAAGAGCTACGGACTGGATTCCAAGGGAAGGGAAGCGTAGCAGGGGGCGGCAGAAAGTTAGGTGGGCAGATGACATTAAGACGTTTGCAGGGACAACATGGCCACAATTAGTACATGACCGGGGTAGTTGGAGAAGTATGGGAGAGGCCTTTGCCCTGCAGTGGGCGTAACTAGGCTGATGATGATGATGATGAACTTCACATCTACACTGCCACCTAGCGTACACAGTCTTGGCTCCTAAATAAATGCCAGGGTGTTTGAAAGCGACAAGGAGGCGTCACGAATCCACAGTGGCAACAGCACCAAACGGCAGCATACATTTCACAACATTTTCTCTTTGAACGGCCCGAGAAAGGTATCGTCAGTGTGGTCACCTGTGTCCTCGCCTGTGTAGCCCGATTCATTCAGAGTTAAAAAAAATGACAACGGGTATTTATCACGATGAAAATGGCCGGCTACTCTATAAGACGTAAACACAGCTGCGGGCTTCTCGACTGAACCTGCAGCTATCCCGACTCTTTCATAGTTTTTTTTAACACTAACCCCAACGAAAGTGAAATTCCGGTGCAACGAGTTTGCTTGTAGGTGTCTAAAAGAATGGCTGGCGGAAGGATAGGCACAAGACGTCGTCGCGGCACAGGTCTTCCACTTAGCCGTGTCTGATTGCACCAACCATTTTGGTCCTTGCGCTTCTGTCCGGCCCCTGGTCACGCAATGAGTTCAGTAAGACCTGCTCTAAAACGGCAACAGAAGCAATATCAGAATTTGCCCGTGTCGTTAGCTATAGTGAGGGCGCATGATCATAACTGAACGTAAGACACAACAAAAACTATTACACCTTAGAAAGGAAGCATGGAAGCTTCAACGAGGTCTCTCATGCACTAATAAGCTAACCGAGTTTTAAGACAAATCAAGTTGGCATCAAAAGTGACTATATAACGGTAGGGGCCAAACTGATTTTATAAACCAAGCGCAGCAGCATCGGCCATAAACAACAGCAACAACCACAACAAATAAACTGTATGACGCTGTGCAGAATGAATATTTATGGAATGTGCCCTGTCCATACGATGGCGCTCGCTTTTGTACAAACGTCGAAGACATGCTCTTCGAGAGAGCATTTATTCAATAGCAATAAATCTACGCCCAAGTGCTGGAAACGGAATTGGAAAAACTGTTGCCTGCGTAAGGTTTACGCAGCCTAAAAAAAGTTACGCAATATGCGTCCAGAGAAAATAGCCGAACACTTACGGACGCATAGGAACCACGAAGTGTTCACACGAAGCAAACTTCTCCGAATATTGTATTCTTAGTATAAGGTCGGAAAGAAATATACAATGTTATGGCATTGGATGAGATTTATATAAAATTTTGGACCGTTTCGTGATTAACGGCAGCCATAGGCAAAGTACGTAAGTGTTGTGCGTCTGTGCTTTAAAGAGAGAGAGAGAGAGAGGAGCTTGTGTAGAGCCAGGAAACGAGGCTCCATATTTTGAGCGATTCTTCTTGCTCTATTCGCTTCTTTCTCATCACCTACAGTAAACCAGCAAACAATTCTGTTGATAATGTACGCCGAACGCTAGTTCGGCGTACATTATCGCATGAGCGAACACTAGTTCGTTCTTGCTGACACGTCACATTCTCCTAGTTAAGACATGCAGACGAATGAACAGAGTGTCTGAAGATACTTCATGCTGGACTACAGGGCCTACAATTTCAAAGTGCAGCCTGTAGCTATGACTAAATCCCGTGCCTCGTGCACTGGTTTTCTATGAGGCCAAATGCTACGGAATAAAAGGAGCTACCCTTGTCTTTCCTACCATCGTCTTTCGCGTAGTACTTGACTTGGCCCCGTGCACCTCCGTTCAACATTTTTCCCTCGACAAGAATATAAGATTGCTTATGTTTACGTGACGTCACTGAATCGACGTGTCAGAGTTCGCATTTGCATGAACTGTCCTTTGCATTTCAGCATAATTTGTGAACGTTGTTTCGCATAGCCATGAACATTGCGTGAGATTGCATGTTGTATAAGACAACAGTAAATAAAATTTTGTGCATTAGATTTAGTTGCGTGGCATTCCATCAGCTGGCTTATGAGATCTCCGCCTCGCAAATTTCGACGTGTGCGTTGGATTTAGTTGTTTTCCCTTATTTTACAGTTAAATGCAGTCAAACGAGGGCCGCTAATCATAAGGTACAGGCTTTAGATAAAGCGAAGCTTCAGTGCACTAGATCAAGAGCCAGTGCAATAATAAAATATAAATGTTGGAGTGTACTCAACATCCAGTCGCGATGATGCGTATGTCTATAAAGGGGGCATAGAAAAACCTAACTGAGCGATGGCAAGCTGCCTATGTACACTTTACTAGATTGACTTTCATATTGAACGTTGTATATCCACTTATGTGTAGAATTTGCCCACATTTTTTTTTTCGATTGACGGACACGGTCTCAAGTTCTTCCCACATGTTGAATTTGTTTTTTGTGTGTTGAAACGAAGCCGTCGTAGCTAGAAAGTTTACAAAACGTTAAGCAATCAGCCTTATTGTGCACCCGTGTGAAAGTGACATACATATATCTACTTTTTTTTATCTACCCCTAACCCGTAACACTGAGAAACAGGGCGTCAGGGAAATTAAAATATCTTGGAATCAAAGGAGCAGATAACTACATTCCTAATCACTAACGCAAAAAAAAAAAAGTTTTGCTGCTGCGCATTCTTGACAACCACCTTTCCTATTTTCTAATTTGCGAATGCGATGGAAGAGAAGCCTTAAAAACGTATCGCGCACCGCCAGCCGCTGCTACGGCGATTTCATTTTCTTAAAAATTTTTTTTCACCACTACCGCGGAGACGAAATACCCATAAGCAGCTGTCTCGTTCGCTCTCCCACAAGAAACAGTCATTACTCCGCGGCTAATGCTTTTTCGCATTGCCGCAGCACATATGACACGACAAAGGCGGTTCGCTGGCAATATCGCGAAACCTTGGCTGTGCGAGAGCGCGAAACTAGAAGCAGTGTGGTGGATTTTATCGTGTTTAATCGTATATCGCGTATATAAGCCCTTTATCTGCAGACTGCAGCACTGGGTTTCGTATGTGCGTGTTTTTTGTTTCTTTTTAATAGTGGCAGTATTCCGAATTTCGAAGCCGCACATGTGCCCATACAGCCATCAAAGCGGCTCACCAATCTTCGATGTGGGATTGAGGACACATGTAATGAGCTTTTTTTATCACTCTGACGCACGCTGAATGATTTCGTTTTTCAGGTTTGCTCCTCGTTATCGTAATTGCTTTCTTGGGTAAGCAAACGACGTCGTTCTCCGAACAGTCGCGTCGCTTGCAGTCCCTCTCTATCGTTCTCCCGCTAAACGTATTTCCATTGGATACAGGAAGTTCTATAGAAACGATTTCCTATGAGGACCACACATACTATCAATAAAAACCTTTATTGGCTTATAGATTGGTGCTCTTGGTCGGCAATTTTCTACGGACTGTCTGCAGACTGTAGATCGTCTGGTATATAATTTGCGTGCCACCATAATTTCCCACATTTTGTTGATCATACCCCTTTGATATCTCTAATTATTATCGTAAATATAAAGTTAACGCGCCAAAATTCATCAATAAGCTAACGTTATATTTATTAGTATTTTTCTCCGCAAGTAATGATCTGTTTACGATAGATTAAATGCATCCCGCACTCCGCTGTGCCTTGATATATCAACGAGCGAATTTGTTCACAAAATATGAGCCACGCCAACTTGCCGTGTTCTCCGATTGCCCTCAGTTATGCCGAGAAACGTAGTCTATTTCTTGCGTGACCTGCCAGAAGTAGCTCGTGGGCTATCGGGCTCCTCCTCTGAGTACGAGGTTGTGGGTTCGATTCCTACCCGCAACGGTTGAATTGAGATCGAGACGGAATGCGCAAAAATGCTGCTGCCGGTGCTCTCCTTGGGTACAAGTCAGTGAATCTCAGGTTGTCTAACAATAATGCAAGGCCTACCACTACAGCGCCAATCATTGTCCACGCGCACCTTATTTGTGACGGTATACGTAATTTTTTTTTTATCTTCGATGCCGAATAAACGTAT